>NC_067492.1:43332521-43666271 GCF_947179515.1 Apodemus sylvaticus | reverse complement strand
GAGGAAGTATGTCACTGAGGGCAGGTTTTAAGAGTCTGTAACCTCATCTTGCTTCCAGTTCTCTCCCTCTGCTTTGTAGGCTCTTGGTATGTTATTTCTCTGACCCATCACTGCCCTCATATTTTATAAATATTCATTCTTCTTCACTAGACTACGGGCAATCTAAAATTGTATCTGATTGGTGTAATAAAGATCTCATGACCAATAGCTGGGTAGAAAGTAGGGGAAGGAATGAGAGAGACAGAGACAGAGACAGAGACAGAGACAGAGACAGAGACAGAGACAGAGACAAAGACAGAGAGAGGAAATTCACCACTGGACTCAGAGATGAAACGGACCAGAGTTGAGCAGAGAGGTAGAGCCAGCCATGTGGTGGGACATAGTGCCAGAATTAGTCCGGTTAAGCTAGACAGCTGGCTGGGAGACTGCCCTAGCTAAAAGGCCTAAGATTTAAAGTATTTAAATGCCCCTGTGTCATTATTTATATCCCTGGTGGGTCTAAGAAAGTCCAGACATACATTAGCCCATTCTGATTCTCAGGAATTTACAAAATAGTACCTGTAACACCTGGGCTGGGACTTTCAGCCTTCTAAAGTGTAGGCTGACCAAAAGCTCTTTCTTCTTTTCTATTTATTTAGTCATTCAGTTTAAATAAATGTGTGTTTGCATTATTTTATGTGTATATGTATTTGAGTATGTGTTTGTCCACCACACAAATACAAGATCCATCCCCTAAAGGCCAGAAGAAATGCCTCATCTCCCAAAACTGGAGTTACAGACAGTTGTGAGCCACCATGGAGGTGCTAGGAATTGAACCTGGGTCCTCTGCAAGAATAGCCAGTATTCTTAATTACTGAGATTTCAGCCCTCCAAAACATATTTAATTTTAAATAATAATATTAGCATTAATGTATGCATGCATGCTCAGAGGCCAGGGATGGTAACAGATCCCTCAAAACTGGGTTTACAGGTGTTGATACATACGACTACCAGCTTGTTAAATGGGTGCTGGGATCTGGTCCTCACGATTTCACAGCAAATGCTCTTAACCATTGAGTTACCTGCCCAGCTCTGGCCTTAAACACACACACACACACACACACACACACACACACACACCAGCCCAACAAAAAGGGGAGCGTAAAAGCAGAAGTTACCAAGAAGGTGGCAAATAAAATTTCCTCTGCTCACCTGTAAGCTAAACACGTGCTTGAATATGGACGGCAGAGGAACAGGTAACCATGGGAAAGCCCTCAAAGATCACTCAGCCCAGAGTCTTTCTCTGCTTAGGGCTTTCAACATCCAAGTCTGTCTGCCTCTCAGCTCTGAATCTGACCCTTTGATGGAGGGTAAAGCTGAGAAGGTGGGACACTGAAGGGAAGCCCACGAAGGAGCTTGTTCTTTGTCCTGTAACCATGACTTCTGCGTGAACTCAACCTTTCCCAACCCCACCAGCCCTGCTGCATCAGGGTAAACGTCTTCCTGCAAAGAAGCACCCTGCCTGGTGTTTGTTTCGTATCTTGTGAATGCAAACAGAAACAAGACAATGCTGTTGAACATAGAAGAGAGAAAATCCCAGGGAGCTGACTGCTGAGGCCACTGCTCCTCCCTGGTCCCCCTCCCCTGTTCCAGCAGCCCCCTGCCTCAGCTGAAGCCATCAGCAGGCTCTACAGTCCAGTTGGCTGCTATGTGAGACCTATCTGGACTGACTCTTTTCATCTTTCTCCTCTTTGGGCTGTTCATTTCAAGAATAAAGAGTAAACAATTGTGTGGCTGGAGAAAATTTATCACTGGTGAATATTCCTAAGACATTTGTTTTCTTTCTTTCTCCTACTAGGGTTTGAACCCACAACCTTGTGCATGCTTAGCAAGCTCTTCCGTGCTGACCTACATCCTGCCCTCATCGGTAAATACTAGTGGAAGGTGATGGGTGGGCAGCGCTCTGATCACTTTCTAAATTAAGTGCAGGATTGGCTGTAAGTTTATTCCTCGGTGTACTGTCGAGCATTTACAGAGCAGCGCCCTCTTCCTGTCTGCATATCGTGCTAACTCTCTTCACTCGTTTACTGACCACATCTCCCTCTAAGCCCACGAGTGCAGCACAGATCGATGGCAGAATGAAAAGCAGTCAAGATCCCTTGGAAATGTCGCCTTTAAGCAAGGACAAGGGCGCCGTCCTGTATCTGTTCTTGTCAAATCTGGATGTCTACTTCTGGATGCAGGTGTGTGACCCGTCCTTGTCCTCAAGACGCTCACAACTGTGCACACCCAGATTCCATGCCTAGCTCTGTCATCAGTAAGTCATTCAACTGTCCACCAGTAAGAAGGTCATGTTGATGGGCCAAAGTGGCCAAGAAAATGGAGCAGCTGGCCGCTGTGGCGGCACATGCCTGTAAATGTCCGCGTTTGGGAGGCTAAGGCACAAGGAGGCAAGTTGAAAGCCTGTCTGGATTATATAAGACCTTGTCACAAAGCAAATATGAACAACAACAACAAAGAAGCTAGAGCAATCGACCTCCTCACCTGGTAGCCGGAGGGCAGGCAGGTACCCCAGGCTTGCAAAAGGCCCAGGCTGACCAACTCAGCTACCATCCAGATCCAGAGCTCTGAGTTGGTCCATCCCAACATCCACTCCATCTATGAGCTGCTGGAGTGCATGAAGGAGCCAGGCCTGCAGAACAGGAGTCACAGGATCACCATGACTCCAGGCAGCAGCAGGATATCCAAGGAGATTCTCGTCTCGTCAATGATCCAGTATTGATGGTGTGCCTGAAACCAGAAACCTTGAACCAGACCAGTGAGTGTATACTCTCTCTCTCTCTCTCTCTCTCTCTCTCTCACACACACACACACACACACACACACACACACACACGGATGGATAGATAGATAGATAGATAGATAGATAGATAGATAGATAGATACTGAAGCTTCCAGTGCTACTATGACAAACATAAGAGATGAAGAGGTGGGAAGGATAGAGGGACTGGAGCGGTGCCTATTCAGTGGAGAGAGATGGAACTAGAGATATGACCGATGTGGAGGGAAGGTTGCAGTAATGGAGGAACATGTCCTTGCCCAGGAGGGTCAGCAGGGTAGTGTGCATCAGCCTGGAGCTTTCGAGAACTCAGCCCCTGACTCCTGACAAGCTGCCCAGCTGCAGGACCACCCTGGCTTTGAGCCATGACAGAATGTTCAAGGAGAAAGATGAAGAATGATTGATTTCCTGGATTGGACCTCCTCATCTCCGTGGTCTGTACTTCGCCCAAAGGCCATGGTGGCATCAATGGTCTGTATTGCTGCCTCAGTCCATGATGAAGCCTGAGGACCATGAAAATGTCCGTAGTCCATGCTGCCACTGAGAGCCGTGCTTAGGCCAGTGGTCCTGATGTAGCTGGGGGCTGTGCTCATGTGCATGGCCTGTGTTACTACCTAAGACGGTGTGGGTGGGTGTGGTCAGTGCCACCATCTGAAGCCATGTGGGTGTCCATGGCCTGTGTTACCCCTGTGCTGCTGCAGAAATGGCCTGATAGCACACGGCCTGTGCTTCTGCAGAGAGCTGTGCTGATGCTCACGGTCAGTGTTGCCACCAGAGGCCAGGTGGTCAGCCTTGGTGAATGCTGATACTGGAGGCCCATTAGATATTCTGGTCCATGTTGCTGCCAGAAACCATGTAAAGGCCCATGATCTATGTTCCCACAGACTGTGAAGGGCAAGGAAGCTACTTTTTTCTTTCTTTCTTTTTTTTTTTGTTTTTGTTTTTTGATTTTTGGATTTTTTTTCCCCGAGGCAGGGTTTCTCTGTATAGCCCTGGCTGTCCTGGAACTCACTCTGTAGACCAGGCTGGCCTTGAACTCAGAAATCCGCCTGCCCCTGCCTCCCAGAGTGTTGGGATTACAGGCGTGCGCCACCACCGCCCAGTGGAAGCTACTTTTGAAGTGGTATCGGTGACTGCAGACTCACAGTTGAGAAAGAGAGACACAGAAGGCTTCTCTGACAACCCCTACCCCAACCCCATGTCCATCCAGAAAAAAAACACAACAGAAAGAAATGCCTAGAAAGAAAGGCATCAAAGAGAACTCTTAAAAACTGTGATAAGGATGCTGAAATAAATATAGCTCTCCACGACTGATGTCTTCTAGCAGGGGTTCAGGTGGAGAAGGACTCAGTTTTCTCAGGTTTTTTTTAAGGGGCTAGCCATTGGGAGTTTGACCATGCTCCAGTGAGTACATGGGCAAAACAAACTGGATTGATTTTTTTTTATCTTTTTTTTTGGGGGGGGGGTAGAGGCTGAGGGTGTGAACATGGGGGCACCGGAAGTGAGTAAGATGAAGGTGCATGATAAGAAATTTCCAAATAACCAATAAGAATATTATGTTAGGAGCTGGAGATAGGGCTCAGTGGTTAAGAGCACTGACTGCTCTTCCAGAGGTTCTGAGTTCAAATCCCAGCACCCATATGGTGGCTCACAACCATCTGTAAGGAGATCTGACTCCCTCTTCTGGAGTGTCTGAAGACAGCTATAGTGTACTTACATATAATAAATAAATATTTTTAAAAGAATATTATGTTAGAAAAAAAGGCCAAAGAAAAGAAAAAGAAACTGGAACAACTATTACAACGCCCCATCTTCTCCACGGTGGCAGCTTGTGCCGATTCCTCACCCCGTCCAGTTTACAGTGTTCAGTGGCAGTGACTACACGTCTAATCCAGAACAGTGTCCAACACAACATAGCTGTGCAACAGTGGTCTGACACCCACCGGTTCCTGGAGACAGGGCCTTGCGGTGGCCTAGGAAGTAAGTCTCTGGGACCTTGGTGCTAGTGTCACCAGTTACTAGCATTTACCAAACTGCCAGGTGGGTGAATAATGCTTCTTGGAAGCATCAGGGTGGCAGTGGTGGCAGGCATGGTGGCAGTGTTACAGATCACTGCTGCTGAGAACGGACCCAGCTCTGGAGTTTTCAGAGACATTTCCCTTCCTGTCAGAGTAGCCTGAGCTGGCAGAGGGTCCAAGGGGCCAGTCTGAAAGCCCAGCTGACATCCAGGGACTTGGTGAAGCCCCTGGAAGCCAAGCATATGAGGTCTTTCTCTGGGTGGCCAAGGAAGGCTATATGGCTATTAAAGATTCCCTCTTACTTGGCTGGGCCTCAGCACCCTCTCCTGGTCCCTCTGTTGGTAGACATGACTCTAATTACTTCCCTGTAGCTGTGCTGGGTGGGTGAAGACATGGGATGAGACTACAGCATCCTTCACCGGTGGCAGAGGGGAAGAAGCTCATTGTTTTGCAGGATGGGAGAACTTGACAACAATACTGTAATTTACAGGTTAAGTAACGTCATCCTGCTTTCTTCTTACAGCCTGAAATCCCCAGAGTCCCTTCTACTCTCCAGTTTCCAGCCCTCCTTTCCTACCCTTCGGTTTTTGTGGTGGGGGGGGTTGTTTTAAAATTTTATTTTTATTTTGTGTGTGAATATTATCCTACATATATGAGTCCGTGCAATGTACATGCCTGGTGCCCATGGAAGCTGTGTGTGTGTGTGTGTGTGTGTGTGTGTATGTGTGTTTATGTGTGTATGTATGTGTGTGTGCATGTGTGTATGTGTGTGTATGTATGTGTGTATGTGTGTATGTATGTGTGTATGCATGTATGTGTATGTGTGTGTATGTATGTATGCATGCATGTATGTATGTATGTGTGTATGTATGTGTACATGTGTGTGTATGTGTGTGTGTGTGTGTGTGTGTGTGTGTGTGAGATCCCCTGGAATTGCAGTTACAATGAGATTCCATGAGTGCCAGAAACCAAACCCGGGTCTTTGCAAGAGCTCTTAACTACTATCGCCATCTATCCAGACTTGATGTTTGTTTGTTTTTGTTTCTTTTTTATGTTTGTTTTTGAGTTGATTTTGAGACAGGGTCTCACGGTGTAGCCCATGCTGGCTTTAACTGACAAAAAAAAAAAAAAAAAAAATCTGCTTCCCTCTCCTTTCCAAAGGCTAGGCTTAGACATGTGTCACCATTCTCAGCTGTTGTTTTAACAATACTATATTGACTTCCTAAACACCAGGTTCCTCAGAAATTCAAAAGGGCCACTGAGAAGTAATGATTCAGCCATCTAACAAGCCATTTTTTATTGTTGGACTATGTAGCCCAGGCTAGCCTTGAACACACTAAGTATCCAGGCTGGCTTCATACATGAAGTTCACTTAGCCACCTAATAATCCAAGGCAACATTTATGGCCGACTGTGCGCAGGACCTGGTTCTTACTGTTACTGCTGTAGTCCGTCCAAGCCTGCATTCTTCTCCAGCTTTGCAGGTGAGAAGCTGGGGCGTGGCAGAAGTCTCCTTCCCAGGGCTGTAGGAGGGACTTAAGCAGAACCTGGTCTCCCCTCTGCAGGCACACAGCTCAGAACGAGCTCCCGGTTGGTTCTGGGCATTGGAGCTATTGGCTTGTGGGCGGCGGCTATTAGATGCAATGGCTGTCAATGGCTGCAGAAAGTTTGTTTTGCTTTGTTTTACTGTAAAAAGTGAACCTCAAGAAATAGCTCATTTCTGGCTCTAATTACTAGCAAGATAGCTTTTCCTGCTGGTCATCTTCCCGTCATTCCTGGGCAAAGAAGCCAGGTCACGGCTAAGGAAACACAACTCCTGAAACATAAAGTGTTTGCGAAGAAGAGAATGAGAGCAGTGGGGGCTCACCTGAAAGCCCACTCCTGTGTTACTGGGCCCCTTCCCGGTCGTGGCCGTGTGAGGAGAGGCCAACGCTCAGTCGCAGTCACACGGGCTGAGGGGCCAGGCTGGGGAGATGCCAATGAGCAGTCGTATGGGCTGCAAGGCCAGGGCTGCCTCTGTCTGTGGTTTGCATTGCTTGCTTGTTTTTGTTAGAGGGAGTTGAATTTGCTTTTTTGGCTTTGTTTCATCATCAGGAAAATATCCAGACCCAACCGAGGTGCTTTTGACCTCATTCAGGCGTCTGAGCCCAGAATTCCTGATGCCTCAGGGGAAGTAATGAAAGTGTGTGTGTGTGTGTGTGTGTGTGTGTGTGTGTGTGAGAGAGAGAGAGAGAGAGAGAGAGAGAGAGAGAGAGAGAGAGAGTTCTTAGCTCTTGTGCTTCAAGGCCTATGCTCTTGAGCAAGCATTAAGGATTGTTCTATTGCTTAACACGGGGGGCACGGAGACCCTGGAATAGAGGACTATGAGAGGAGACCTTGGACCCCGTACCCCATTCAAACCTCAGGTTAGAGGCAATACCGAAGCTTCCTAGGATGGGGAGCAGAGGGGTGCTTCTGGGCACCCCTGTCTTCCTTACTGTGAGATCTCTAGCTCCAGTACACGCAGAAGGCTCATCAGCAACAAGCTATGAGGACAGCTGGGTCATTGCATCCTTGATAACAATCATCTGATAACGCCTCCCTCCAAGGAATCACAGGTAACCTCGAGAAAGCGGTTAAGTACCCAAAGCTGCCCTACATGGTGTGCTTGCCAAATAACATGTCCAGAAAAAAAAAAAAACCCACATCTGTGTTGAAGATTCCATAGGTTGACTGACTGATTAGAACTTTCCTGGCTGGAAGGTTGGAATGCTGCGGATCTACATCCAAGTTATCTCGTCTTGCTCTGAGCGGTTCCCTGCTGACCTCCACGTTTGATCTAATATCCTGTCTTCTATCAGTCTAAAATCTTTGAACTGCACTAACCTATAGGTCACTAGCTTCCGCCAACTCCAAAGCGAAGAATGTCGTCAGATAGCATCTGAGACCACAGCTGAGATTCCCTGCTTTGCTATATCATGTCTGCCTGTGACACTCATCAGTGGATCTGGCTGTCATTAATGCACTGATTTACTAGTGACTGATAAAAGCTCACACAACCATATCCACATTAACTTGCTTTTTGAGGAAACTTGAATCTAGGTTCCCTGGCCATAGTCACTCATTTTCAGCTCTGAATAAATGATCTTTTATTCTATTTAAGGTGACAATGACAACACGAGGAAAAGGCGAGGCAGAAGAAGAACTAACTTGAGTGTTAGGGGAACAGGTTTCTTTCCTCCAAGAGCCTAGTTTGCTGTTACTGGGCATGGTGGCATTTCTCTAGAGAACATACCATTGCTTTGAGGAACTTGGGGTAGCTCGGAATAACCACAGAGTCTACAGAAGAGCAGCCTGCGTCTACCCAGCACCAGTGAGCTTCCTCAGGGAGCCTCCACACCACAGCCTCTTCTGAAACGGCCTTCCATCTTACAGCATCCTGTTTGCCCATTCTGTGTGTTCAGGTTGGATAGCTACACCCCAAATAGCAGACACCAGCAGCTGAGGGCATCAGTTCTGGTGTGTGGAACTCAGGGCTCATTTTTGTGTTATCTGGCCTTCCCCGGTTGTTGCCTCACCATTGCCTACCAGGACTTTCTGTTCCACGTGGCACTCAGATTCCACCTTTACGAAACTCTATGTGAGAGTGCTGGCACACCCTGCCCTGTCTTCATCTTCCACGCCCTTCCACATATCTCCCAGATGCCATACCCTGATGGTTCAAAGTTTAGCTGAAGTGTCAGCTCTTTTGTGAAGTTCTCAGGTAGAGCTTTGACCTGGTGTCCTGTCCTCACTGTGCCAAGTTCAGATGGCTACCCTGGTGCCACATCACTATGAAACTTACCTGTTTTCATGTCCGTTCCATTACAAGACTTTCAGGCTTGGGGACCAGAGAGGACCGCTAACTAGTCTGCTGTGACTTGAACGTTTGTGAACACGTCATGATTTTTGCATTGAAGATGGCCTTTCGAAGAAGGGGCCTTTGCCATGTTTTACTTTTTAATGCAGAGCCATCATCTTTGTATTCCCCGTGTGCCCCAGGACATGGAGATCTTGCTTTTATAACCTCGATGGCCTCTGACTCACAGTTCTCCTGTCTCTACCTCTGGGTTGCTGGGATCACAAATGTGCAGTGCTACCTCCAGACAGGAGACTAACTTTTAAGATGCTCTGTCTTGGGATGTGAGCTCCAGCAGGGATGCCTGGTGGCCCTTGAGATCATGCTCCTGTAGCCACAGTTACCCTGGCAATCAGAGCCCCAGGGACATACTGCAGATGTTTCCCCCCTCCCTTCTAGCTTTGGTTTAAGTAGCGTCCCGCATGGAAGCCATTTGAAGCTAATAGCATCATCAGGAGACTCCCTGCGTGCAGTGTTGGCTTCAGTTTAACACAGGGTTTTCTCAGCTGGTAAATTCCATTGGGTTTTGGGATCTCATCTTCGAGAAGCCCCCGGGAACAGATGCTGGCTCTAATATGGCCTCCTCAGGGTTGGTTCAAGGTTTGTGAGAAGAAAGGCTTCTGAATCTCACTTAAGGGCCAGGGAAGGCAGGATTGGGGCTCACATCTGAAATCTTGACTTTGCCTATCAGCAGAAGGTCTCAACCTAGGCGCCCTCCACCAACTCCTCCCACAGCTTGACATAATTGCTCATGTCCCACTTTACAACAAATACTTTGAAATTCCTTTGTTGTTCTGAAGTCAAACATACATAACTGACCTACTAGAGAGGTAAACCTCTTTTCCTCTGAAATCACAATACAGAACACTTTTATAAGTCCCAAGATGTAGCACCTGGGATGAAGTCCAGTGGTAGAAGGCTGCCCTGGGTTCAATCTGAACACTACAGAAAAGGCGGGATTCCTTCTACTCTCAGCTTCCTCGATCCCAGTCAGTTCTGGCTCTATCCACCTGGAGATGGGCACATCGGACAGGTTCAGAACTCAACACTCAATTCCCCACCTCCTGCTACCAAGACCACAAGCCCCTTTGATAATAAGTCTCTAAACTCCCTTCCTCTGTCCCTCCTCAGAGCTGATCAGCTTGCTCGCACAGTTCGCCCAGGGAGATATATCTACCACTTTATTATAAAGATGGAAAAGGAAGTACCTGGGCAAGACAGATGTGAGGGATACCTTGTCCAGGTCCTTCAGGAACACCAAAGACTCCCATGGGCCTAGAAATCCCAATCTGCCCTGTTGTAGGTTTTTGAAAAGTTAATTACACTTATCTATGTGTATCTGGATAGGTTGCATACATTTACATGGAGGTCAGAGGACAACTCTCAGGAGTTGGATCTTTTCTTTCACCACGTGGGTCTCTGGGATTTTACTCAGGTTGGCAAGGCTCAGTAGCAAGCACTTTACCACTTGAGCCATCTCAACAGCCCTGTCCTGTGAGAATTAAGGAGGCTCCCTTGTGGAGGCTGACTGCTTATGTTATTAGCTACTGGTGAACAGCTCTACCCTCAGCTCCTCCCATCTCTCAGGGTTTAAAGTCCTAAACTGTCAATCATGCTTAGCTCCTTCCGCTGACCCCTCCTACCCTGAAGCTGTACCCACGGGGCTAATTCAAAAGATAAAAAACAAAACATTAATCTATTTCTCATAGTACTACACAGACATAACAACCCATTATAGCATTACAAGAAGTAAAATGTGTTTATGCCCTTATCTAACACTATAGTGGTACCTATAGAGTCAGTGTGTGCATCTCCGTGCAGTTATTCTAAATGTGGGTGTTTTTTTGTTATGTGATTTCTCTTTTCTTTTTTCTTTCTTTCTTCCATTTCCGTTGTTTCCTTTTGTCCTTCTGTGGGAGGATCCTCTGGCTGGCATGGGACTTGCTTAGAGTCTAGGTTGCTCTCAAGTTCCTGGTCTTCCTGCTTCAGTCTATAAAATGCTGGGCTTATAGTTGTATGACTGACCCTGGCCTAGCTTCTTTTAAAAACTATTTTTTTAACTAAAAAATAAAAATTACTAGCCAGGTGGTGGTGGTGCACGCCTGTAATCCCAGCACTCTGGGAGGCAGAGGCAGGTAGATTTCTGAGTTCGAGGCCAGCCTGGTCTACAGAGTGAGTGCCAAGACAGCCAGGGCTATACAGAGAAATCCTGTCTCGAAAAAACCAAATCCAAAAAAAAAAAAGCCAAAAATTACTTATGTTTGTCATGTACAGTATATTTCAAAATATATGCATACCATGGCACTTATAAATCTGGATAACTAAAATGTATATTTCCTCACATCATTTCTTTTGTTGTAACATAACTTTTTTCTTTCTTATTTGAAATAGGGTCTTGATACATAGCTCAAGTTGGCCTTGAACTCTTGGTAACCCTTCAATCTTAGCCTATAACCTATAATGATACATCAAACGTCACAAGCTGAGCCCATAATCCCAACACTCAAAAGGCAGACGAAGGAAGATTAAGAACGTGAGGGCAGCCTTGGCTAACAGCAGGTTCCAGAACAGCCTGGGCTATGTAATGAGTCCTGTGTCAAAACACACAAACCAAACCAAACAAACAACAAAAAATGAACAAACAAAAACAAATTACCCTAAACCGTTAATTGCTTTAATTTTCTAAGATCCTATGAAGAACTGAGTCAAAGATATGGCAGTGTCCCTCTGTTGGAGGGTCAACAATACGACCCTCTGCACCCACAGACTCTGCATCCAAGAGGAGCAGAGTGTGTGCAGGCTTGTACTCCCAGCACGGGGAGGCTGAGGCAGGAGGATCTTGAGTTTGGGATGAGCCTGGAATACACTACCAAGCCCCTATTCCAGAAAAACAAAAACACACATTGCAAGAGTGTAGTTTATCCATAGAGGATTCAAAGAGTGAGACTCAAGAAAAATGTACAGAAGGGAGGCTGTGTGGAAATGTTTGCAAACACCATGCCATTTTATACAGGGGACTCAAGCACCTTTGGATTTTGATAGCTGTGGAGAGTCTCAGTGCCAACCTTTACTCCCCAAGCCCAAGGATGCAGAGGGATGGATGGCTGCACATTTGTCCTGATTTATAGGTAATTACAATCCTTAAAATGTAGTATGGGTCAGTACTGTAAAATATTTGATACTTATATGTAACAAAGAATTACATAAAATGGATCACTAAACAATCATTTTTAAAAAATAATTTACTTATTTTAATTTTATGTGCATTGGTGTTTTGCCTACATGTATGTCTGTATGGAACTGGAGTTACAAACAGTTGTGAGTTGTCATTTGGGTACTGGGCCTTGAACCTGTGTCCTCTGGAAGAGCAGTCAGTGCTCTTAACCGTTGAGCCTTCTCTCCAGCCCCAAACAAGCACGTCTATTAAGATGTGTATAGTCTGGGATGGTTAGGAGAAACAGTCAAAAGCCTGACTGGGAGAAATCTTTCAGGAAACTTTCAGGCCTGGGGTGCAGCTCACAGGTGGGGTGCAGTTCTCAGGTGGGCTTCCTGCCTAGCAGCTCTGAGATGGCAACACAAAGACAAAAAGGTAATCACGGTGACAAGCCAGAATCTGACCCTGCTACCCAACAGCATTTTCAACCCTCCTACTGGTGGAAAGCTTGCAGAGAAACTGGAACAGAGAGAAAGTAGCCACCGAAGGCCCACTCTCCAACACATATGCCCAAAGTTGTGCCACGGCCTGTACCCCAGCCCAGGCCCTCCTGAACCGGCTCCGTTCTGTGGAGGCCTCTGTCAAACATCTAAAGAGCTCTACCATCCTAGCCAAAGTGGCTGTTTTATTTTGTTAACAAAGCCAGAGTAATGAGCATTAGGGAGGCATGTGCTGTGAACCAGGCTCCACTCACAGAGAACACACCCAACATCCAAATATCCAGATGGCCAGGATCCCTCCCACCGATGAAATGAAGCCCCAGGGCCCAGCTTTCTCTTTCTGAGTCCCACCTTCTCGGTGGCCTGTTCACACCACAGTGCACTTCCCTCCTGTGATTTCTCGGAAAAAGGATTTTGCTCGGGAACCACAGCCCAGCCCAAGGGAGGCCACCTCAGCAGGGACTCAGCCTTTTGGCCCAGAGGCATATGGCTAAGACCAGAGTTGAGTAACTTCCACAGAGTGGCCTGCCTGAAAGTTCTGAAAAATACACCCAAGCGGTGGACCATTGCAAGAAAAGGAAAAATACTGATAAACATAAATAAATAAGTAAATAAATAAATAGAAAAAAAGAAAAACTACCACAGCTGCTATAGGAATCCGTATGGAGGCTCTTCAAACCACTAAAGTTAAAACTACCATATGAGCTGCTTCCTGGGTATACACATGAAAGAGTCTAAGCCAGCAGTTATCTATCAGATGTCCTCTATATCAGATATCTACATCATAACTAATAACAGTAGCAGAATTACAGTTATAATTTTATCATTGGGGATCACCACAACATGAGGAACTTTATTAAAGGGTTGCAGCATGAGGAAGGCTGAGAACCACTAAGTCTACCGTCCAGCCCTAAATGGTATGTCTCCATCAAGTGCTTCCCCTCAGGGCTCAGGGAACGCCATGCAGGAGGAGGAGGAAAGGGTGTAGGAACCTGTGGGGATGGAGGCACCAGGAAATAAGACCTTCGGGCTACAACAGGACTGACATCTATGTGAACTCACACACTGAGTTACATGCTCAGGACCTGCACGGGTCTAAGCCAGATGGGGTCCTAGCACCCAGAGAGAAAATGGATACCTCCCCCAATCCCTAACCCAGAAGATATCACCAATTGATAACTACCCATGAAGGACATAGTAGTTTTCTCAAGTGGAGTCACTGGGTATAAAACCCACTCTTTTTTTTTAAATCATTCATTTTATGAATATGAATACACACCGGAAGGTGTCAGAACCCATTATAGATGGTTGTTAACCACCATGTGGTTCCTGGGAATTGAACTCAGGACCTGAGGACCTCCGGAAGAGCAGTCAGTGCTCTTTAACCTCTGAGCCATCTCTCCAGCCTGCCCTAGAACCCACTCTTAAGGACAGGTCTTATACCTTGCAGTAGATGGCCAAGATAAAACAAACCTAATGATATATTTAGAGGTTTTTAATACCCCCTCGTTTTAAAAGCATATAGGTCCTTTGTTTATATATTACGGCGTCTGATTTTCTGCAGGTCTGAATGTGTGTGTCTCTGTATTTGTGTGTGCTTCTTGTGGTTTTGATTTGATTTTTGTCTCTTTGCTTTTTTGTCTTACTCTGAGTTGTTTGTCTTTAACTTAATTTAATTAATTTTATTCTAAGACACGGTACTATGTAGCTCTGGCTGTGCTGGAACTCACCATGTAGACCAGCCTGGCCTTGAATTTATAGAGATCTACCAGCCTCTCCATCCCATGTACTGGGATTAAAGGTGCGCACCACTATCCTCAGCTAATTAATTAATTTTATAGATGCCTGCTTTTGATGAAAGAAAGCATGAAAGGGTGTAGATTTGGGTTGGAGGGGAGGGAAGGAGGATCTGGTGAGGGGAAACCATGACCAGAATATATTGTACCAAAAAAAAAATCTATCTTCAATAGAAAAGTATGTTATATACATCATTATGATCATGCATGAAATATAATGTAATTAACATATGCTAATAAAATAAGTTTCTATTAAAAACTACCTACCCTTGCTGGGCGGTGGTGGTACACGCCTGTAATCCCAGCACTCTGGGAGGCAGAGGCAGGTGGATTTCTGAGTTTGAGGCCAGCCTGGTCTATAGAGTGAGTTCCAGGACAGCCAGGGTTATACAGAGAAACCCTGTCTCTTAAAAAAAAAAAAAAAAACAAATCCAAAAAAAAAAATACAACAAAAAAAAAATACCTACCCATAATCTCCTATTGATGAAGTTATTAACAAATTATGGATAGCTGCAAATTCTATTTGAAACAAATTTACTTACACAATATATATGTTTGTGCTGATTTTAGTATTTACTAAAAAGTAGATCGTGTGGAGGTTTGATGCCCAGCGTAGGGGGTGCTGGAGGGGTGGGGCAGGAGAGGGTGGGTGGATGGGGGAGTATCCTTATAGAGGCAAAGGGGAGGGAGGAGAGGGAGGTTGTGGGATGGGGGAACTTGCGGAGGGGTAACCATGAAGTGGAATATCATTTGAGATGTAAATGAATGTAATGATTAATTTTAAAAAGTATAGCTGGTCGGTGGTGGCGCACACCTGTAATCCTAGCACTTGGGAGGCAGAAGCAGGCGGATTTCTGAGTTTGAGGCCAGCCTGGTCTACAGAGTAAGTTCCAGGACAGCCAGAGCTATACAGAGAAACCCTGTCTCCAAAAATCCAAATCCAAAAAACAAAAAACAAAACAAAACAAAACAAAATTTTAAAAAGTATGTTATGGAAAATATCTTATCCTATGTTATGTTATAATTTGCTAGTATACACACATATGTGTAAAAATGTCATAAAAATTCACACACACGACACCATTTGTAAGTCTTGTATGACCAAGCAGTGTGTCTTCCCCTTTCTCTGGTGCCACCATCTTAGTCCATTTATCTGTTTATCCATTTACCTTTTTGAAACAGGGTCCCCCTGGGTATCCCAAGCTGGCCTGGAACTTTCGATCCAAATGCTGGGATTACAAACGTGCACTGTCATGTCTGGTTCTCCAGTTCTCTTATGGATTGTGACAGTGACTGGCCTGGAACTCTACCAACAACTCACTAAGATCTCTTCAGCTGTTATCACTTTCTTAAAAAATTGTTTTCCTAATTTCATGCATGGCATGGGGTGCTGGCGGTGAATGTGTCGTGGCACATCTCTGGGGTTCAGAGGACAACTTTGTGGCACTGATTCTCCCCCTTCTCCCCTATGTCAGTTCTCGGGATCAAACTCAGATCTCCAGGTTTGTGTGGCAAGCACCTTTACATTCTGAGCCCAAGTTCAAAGAGGTCGCTCAAGCCTCCTTCTTCTTCTGAGGTGGCTGGGCACAGTCTGTACACTCCAAGCAAGAGGTTTCTCAGAGCAGCCACAGGCTGAGACCTCTGGCTCCAGGAGAGAGACAAGGATGTGGGCAGAGCCCCAGGCAGCTGCCCAGGCTGGGTTCTGTGCAGCACCCTGGGGATCCCCTTGTGTGGCGCCTGTAAGCCTGCCTGGTCTCTTAGCAACTGTTGGTGGCATAAACAATAAAGGGGTTTTGAGAGCCAGGCTGTATAGCATTTCAGGGCTTCTGCGGTCTTCGGAAGAGATTAGCTTTTTCTCTTGCCAGCGGATGCCATTGAGCCCAAGGCGGGGCTCCTAGAGCACAGGCAGGTGCTGGTCTCTGCTACATTCTCCCGCTTCTCTGGTCTTAGCAGACCCTGTCCTGAGCTCTGAGCACATAGAGACAGTGTGCTCTCACAACCCACTTTCCCAAGCAGCAGGGCTGGAGGTGTTAGATCTTGGGCATTCTTGGCATTTTGATCCACCAAGTATGCCGGCAGGTGCCAAGTCCCTACTATCAGGGGAAGTGACCTCAGAGCTTGGATGTGTCCACAAGGCCACCATCCAGACTTAAAGGTCCCATTACAGACACCTGTCACCCAAGCTGGAAAGTCTCCATCCTCTCTGCGTCAGACCTTCCAGAAAGGGGCTGAGGCTTATGGAAAAGCAGACAGAAGTCTTAGGATGGGATACATATTGGCTATGTCTTTGTCAACTTGACACCAGCTAGATTCACAGGATAAGAAATCTTAATTGAGAAAATGCCTTGGAGAGATTGGCCTGTAGGCTGGTCTATTAGGCATTTCCTTGATAAATGATTGATTTGGGAGCATATCTAGCCCATTGTGGGCTGGGGCAACCCCTGGGAAGGTGGCCCTGGGGTGCATAAGAATGCAGACTGAGCAAGCCATGGGTGACAAGTCAGTAAGCAGCATCCCCCCTCCCCTGTGGCCTTTGCTTCAGTTGCTGCTATGACTTCCTTTCTTGGTGGACAGCGGGCTGTAACATGAAATTAAACCCTCTTCTCCCCAGCCAGGTCCTGCATGGCTTGCTTCTGACTGAGGTGACGTGGGAGTGAGGAAATGACAGACACAGGAGAAACAAAAGATACGTGCAACCGTGGGCTTTTCCACTCATGCCCCAGTTCCCGAAATAATGCCTCTGAGATTTAATTATATATGAATAGATGCCTCGTCCATAAGCTTGGGCTTGTTCCCTGACCAGCTCTTAACTTAATTAACCCATTTATTCTACTCTACGAGCGCCACATGGCTGGTTACCTCTTCTCAAGCCTTCTCAGAGTTGGGCATGAATCTCTTCCCTCTCCTGACTCTATTCCAGAGTTCTTCTCTCCCTACCGGAACTCCTACCTCCTATTTCCTGCCTCAGCTCATTGGCCAATCAGCTTTTTATTGACAGGTGATGCTTCCATACAGTACACAAGAGATTCTCTCTACAGATGCGCATAGAGAAAGGCTGGGATCTGGTGGGCTATGCTCAGAATGAAGAGCACCTACTACACACCCCAGGACTCACTGTATTTATTGTGTACAGTATACAAGGAGGAGAGGCTAGCTCGTCTGTGTAGGAGGTTTTGGTAAAGGAGGAGTCCAAGCTGCTGTTACTAGGAGAAGGAAGATGTATTTGCTAGTGTTTGCACACAACCAGTCAATCATTATAAACACTCCTACCGAGACCAGGAGTGTAAATTCTCTTACTTGTGCCATTTCTCTGCGCCTTACCTGGCGAAGGCTTTGTCATTTCTGTGAGTCCGACGTGCTGGGGTCCTTCACATGGCTTTGCTTGTGACAACAATACATATTCACTCACGGCTTTATCAGCTCCCATACCTCCCAAGTTTCTTTTGGTCATGGTGTTTATCCCCACAACAGAAACCTAAGATAGGGCGAGACCCCAGAATTCCAAAGTCCCCTTTTTGAGTGTTTTACTCACTGGAATCTAAAAGCATAGCTTGGATCAGTGGGGAAAAGGCCAGCTGGTACAACCTGACCCAGGGCCTTTGAGGAGATGCTATCCTGCCCCGGGAGGCTGCTGGTTCACAGGGGAAGTGAAATAGAGCCTACATGAAGCATTGGTGTCACACTCAGCTTCTTAGGTGTATGCTGGGAGTTCACACTTGGCCCTCATGCTTGTATGATGAGTGCTCTTACCCTCCAAGTCACTTCCCTAGCCTAGGGCCTGTGTTTCTAGCAGCCTGGGTCTCTTTCCCTGTGGAAGTGGACAGCTTCCTCCATCCCACTCTTCTGCCACCAGGATACTTCACCTAAACACACAGGACCAAGCACGACTCAACCTGCTGAAAGTGCAAGCCAGAATAAAGTCTCCCTGTATTAGCTGCTAACTGACAACCTTCCCGCCCCTGACCCCCCCCCCCCCCCCGAAAAGCCTAAAGGAAGAACGAGTTTGTCACAATTTGGGAGGCCGCATCAATCATGCCAGAGAAGCAGACAGCTGCCACATCTTCCTTCTGTGTTTTTGTTTTCATCTGAGAAAATGGAAGTAATTGTCTCATGTTCACTTTGAGGGGACGGTATCGAGAGTAAATGAGCTAAGAGCTCTTCTCCCACACAGATCGGTTCATGTCAACTCAGATGCTCTCAGGGGCCACACTGGCTCAGAAGAGTCAGCACAAACACCACCACTCTCCTCAGCATACCTCCCTTCAGAGTCCTGCTTGTTGTCACAGATCTTTTAGCTCTGTTTCCCAATAAATTTGGTTGCTAAGCAATAGCCCAATTTTCTACACTAAGCATTTTTAAATTCCTTTTTGTTAATATGTGTGTGGGTGTTTTGTCTGCACATATGTCCATGTACTATGTGTGTACCTGGTGCCCGTGGAAGCCAGAAGACACAGTCAGATCCCTTGGAACTGGAGTTCCAGATTGCCAGCTGCCATGTGGGTGCTGGGAATCAAACCCAGGTCTTGTGAAAGAGCAGCCCGTGCTCTTAACCACTGAGCCATCTCTCCAGTCCCTGACTTAGTGTTTCTAAATGTGTCAGTACAATAACAGAAGAAGAAGAACGCCAGGCCATGAACGCTGAAAGGCTGTAAGGCTGATTTTTAATTCCTTGTTCTGTAGCTGCTGCTTCTTCTTCTCCTCCTCCTCCTCCTCCTCCTCCTCCTCCTCCTCCTCCTTCTTCTTCTTCTTCTTCTTCTTCTTCTTCTTCTGCTTCTTCTTCTCCTCCTCCTCCTTCTCCCCTCTTCCTCCTCCTCCTCTCCCTCCTCCTCTTCCTCCTTCTCCTCCTTCTCCTCCTTTTTCTTTCTCTTCTTTTTCTCCTCCTCTTCTCTTCTTCCTCCTCTGCCACTTCCTCCTCCTCTTTTTCTTCCTTTCCTTTCTTTTTCTCCTCTTCCTCCTCCTCCTCCTTTTTCTTCTCCTCCTCCTTTCCCTCCTCCTCCTTCTGGTTGATGTTTGGTGTTTGGTCTGGCCCTCTGAGGGTTTAGAGCTGCCTAGTACTTGGAGGGCAGCAAGCAGCCATGTCTGAGAATGCATTTGAAATCAGCAAGTTCAAGGATGACCGAAGCTCCAAATGCACATTGACACAGGGCATCTTGTTATGAAGAAGCACGGAACAATCTCTGCAGCACGATTAGCTATTACCTCGCTGTCACTTGCTTTGTTTCTGTCATGGAGAGTAACCGTGTATTGCTGAGATATATTAGACTCTCCAACTCAGTAGAGACAGCAGCAACCAATGCAGAATGAAATGTGGGTTGAATTCTGCATTTTTTCAGCTCTGAGCAGCGGCTCATGACCCTGCCGCATCTCCCACTGTGTGGAGAATCCTTGGTATCAGGCTTCTTCTGATGATTCTTCAGGCTGCAAGGTGACAAAAACACTGAATGGTAGCTTAACATTGTCAGAAAACCTGAGCCTGCGATGCTTGTTCACAAAGCTTGTGTCACAGACACGTGCTGGAAGCTGTAGACACATGACCTCACTTCCTCTCCTAGAGGTATGTGACATCGCTGCTGGCTTGGACCGGCTGTGCTCCAGCTGCTAAGGACGATCTGGCCCTGGCATTTGCTCTCTCTTCCTTCTAGGATATGTTGGTTTGCTTTTCCTTGTACAAGCTTGTAGGTAATAAAAACAGTAACCACCACAGTCTGCTATTTGCTACTTTATTCATTTACTTTCCAGTCATTATTTAGCAATGTGTCCCAGGCTAGCCCTGAACTTATGACCTTCCTGTCTTTGCTTTCTGAGTGCTGGGCTCAGAGGCTTGTATTGACAAACCCTGTAACAAATGTTCTCTTCCATGCAATTTTTCCAGTTCTCCATTCACTTTTATTTTGTTTCAGTTTGGGGTCCCAGATGCTGGTAATCCCATTATAATAGATACAAAAGGCACTATTAGCAGGCCAGAGAACCAAAGGGTTTTAAGAGTCATGTGACAAGGACCTGCAACTCAGTTGACTGCAGGGCAGGGACTGAACTCAGAGCTTCATATGAGTTAGGAAAGCAGTATACCAAAGAGCTCCATCACTGTCAGAAGGGGTCGTATGGCAGGCCTGTGGTTGGCAGGGCTAGCATGCCTCGAGTCCTCACTTCAGCTTCTTTGTGCTTCTTTATTCGTGCCATTTCTAGTCTCTCCTGCATGTCCCAGCTGCTTACTAGTCAGTCTAAAGGTGAAAGACCATTTCTTTGTAACAAGCAAAGTAGTGGCAAAATCAATTTTGGTGGGAATCATGCAGCAGGAAGAATCCAGGACAAGACGTTGGCCTCTGCAACCCAGCTGAAGCGAGAGGCAAGCACAGACACAGGAAATGCCTGTCATGGTTTCAAACAAAAGACACCAGTGGGCCAGTGGAAGCACAGTTCCTTCCTGTTATCTTCTGGGAAAACATTTCTTTTTCTTCCCAAGGCAGAGTCTTACTATGGAGCCCAGACTGGCCCTGGTCCTCCTGCCCTAGCCTTCGGGGGTTAATCTAAAAGGAAATCCTGCCTTCCTTGGTGTCCTGGGGAGATGACAAATGCTAAGTGTGTGTTTAGCAAGTCATGGGAAGCCAACCAGAAAGCAGCATTCCTTCACACCTTTTTGCTTCAGTGCCTGCCTCTAGGTTCTTCCACTGTTATGGTCCCAGTTTTGACTTCTTTCTAGTGATGGACTATTTCTTTCAGATAAAAGAAACACTTTCTTCCTAAGTTGCTTTTGGTTATGGTATTTTAGCAGAGCAACAGAAACCCTAACTAAAACAACACCAAATCTATACTGGATCTCCTGGGGATACCTGTGGCTTAACTCTTGGCCAGTAGCTACATTTGATCATGAGTTGTCTGTCACTGGCTGTCTAGGAATGCCTGTAACCCCAACACCTGGGAGACAGAGGCCAGAGATCTCAGCAAATTCAAGAGAGGGCTGGTCTATATGGAGAGTTCTTGGTGCTGAGGCTACATAAGAGCTGGTTTAAAAACACAACCAAAACCCAGAAACCTGTTTGAATTGCAACACTGCAGAAATTCAGACATGTTTTTCTACTCAAATAGCTTGAATACACCGAATGGCCTGTAGGATAATAATTAGCCTTACACTTTGTTTGAATAAAATTATCATAGAAAGCTTGAATCTGTAGATGGCATTTTCTCTAATAAACCATGCTGAATAACATTCCTGCTGTGGAACTTAAGACTTTTTCTGATTCAGCTCCTTCAAAACTACTGAGAT
The DNA here is from genome assembly GCF_947179515.1 of Apodemus sylvaticus. Classification (NCBI taxonomy): domain Eukaryota; kingdom Metazoa; phylum Chordata; class Mammalia; order Rodentia; family Muridae; genus Apodemus; species Apodemus sylvaticus. Next base: position 43,644,845 of record NC_067492.1, on the reverse strand, counting down.
GGGAACTGGAGAGATGGCTGAGAGGTTAAGAGTGCTTGTTGCCCTTGCAGAGGTCCCAGGTTCGGTTTCCAGCATGATATGATGGTTCACAGCCCTCTGTAACTTCAGCTCCAGGGATCTGATGCCCTCTTCTGGCTTCCATGGGCACTAACTGTGTATATGTTGTTGATAGTCAAGGGCTTCAGTAAACCACAGGGTTCCTATTATTTTTCATGCAAGAGGTTTCAGTTGAGTGATAGCTCTCTGATGTATGTGTGTGTGTATATATGTATCTATACAACTTTGACTGTGCATGACCTGGTTATGCAAGAACAGTGACAGCACAGTCAGTGCTTTTAATTATTTTAATTTAATTTTTGTGTATGCATGTTTTGCCTGCATGTTTATCTGTGTACTATATGTGTGCTAGGTGCCCAGGGAAGTCAGAAGAGTGTGTCAGGTCCCCTGGAACTGAAATTACACAATTCTGAACCACTATGTAGGGGCTGGAAACGGAACCCAGATCCTCTGGAAGAATAGCCAATGCTTTTAACTGCTGAGCGATCTGTCTAGCCCATAACTCATCATATGGTTTCTTTCAAGTATGAGGTAGAATGATGTTTGCCATATGAATCATATATGCAGTCATGGGCAGGGCTCATCAACGGTCTGTAGCATCAACTATTGAACATTAGTGAACTGTATGCCCGAGTGTTTGAGTTAGCGTCCCTATTTTACTCAATGCTTTAAAAATGATTTTCAGAGAGAGGGGGTGACATATACCTGTGATTCCAGGACTCAGGACACAGGATCAGGAGGATCATTAGTTCTTTGAGCTCATTTATAGTTGTGTCTTCAAAAGAGATGTCTACATTGCAGTCTCCCGTTCCTGAACTCCATTTCTCTATTAAACACACTCTGATGCATCACCAGTCTCCACCATTCCCACAGAACTAGTGACCCTGCTGTGGGCGCCACCCAGTTTTCTGGCACTCGCTTATCAGTGGCAAGCATGCAGCAGCAGCTCCTCCCTCAGTCCCCCCCTCTCTCTTAATATTTTGGTCTTGTCTGAGACAATGTTGCATGTAACCCAGGCTGTCCTTGAGCCTGTCACAAAGTTGAGGTTGACCTTGAACTCTTGAGTCTTTTGTCTCCACATCTCAGGACAGGCTTCTCTCCCTTTCTTGCAAAGCTCTCTACCCTGGATGTCCTGAACACTGACTCCCAGGGTTTGTCTCCTTCTCCTTCTGTCCCTGTTCAGATTCTTTTGTTCGTCTGTTTTTGGGTTCTCCCACTCCTAAGCCTCAGGACATCCCAGGCCTCGGTCTTTTTGGTCTTTTTTCCGCTGGAAATCGCAATCCAGAGCCAGGTGGTGGTGGTTGGTGGTGGTGGTGGTGGTGGTGGTGGTGGTGGTGGTGGTGGTGCACGCCTTTAATCCCAGCACTTGGGAGGCAGAGGCAGGCGGATTTCTGAGTTCAAGGCCAGCCTGGTCTACAGAGCGAGTTCCAGGACATCGAAGTATATACAGAGAAACCCTGTCTCGGAAAAAAAAAAAAAAAAAAAAAAGCCAACAAACAAACCAAAAAAAAAAAAAAAAAAAAAGAAAGAAAGAAAGAAAGAAAAGAAAGAAATTGCAATCCTTTTCATGACTTTGAATATAAACCGACTTTAAATGCCAAGTGCCCACAGATTCTGTCTCCAGTACAAACTAGTGCTTGACTTCCAGATGTGTTATCAGAGTTCCCAATCCACAACCTTGGTTCTGACGTTTAACAGACACTTCAGAGTTGAAACCTTTCACATAGAGGAAAACTCTTGATTTCTTCCTCAATGCAGTTTCCCTTCTCAGTCAGACTTTTCCTAAACCGGAAGGGTCAGTGCTGATGCAGAGCTAGGCCACACTGTGTCCTCATCTTCCTTCTCCTCATCCCCCGTCTTAAAAAACAAAAAGAAAAGAGAAAGAAAAAGAATCAGCTGGGCAGTGATGGCACATGCCTTTAATTCTAGCACTCGGGAGGCAGATCTCTGAGTTCAAGGCCACCCTGATCTACAGAGTGAGTTCCAGGACAGCTGGACCTACACAGAGAAACCCTGTCTTGAAAAAAGCAAAGCAAACAAACCAACAAACAAGAACCAACACTCCAATACTCACTCATTATTAGTGTGTTGTGTGTGTGTGCGTGCGTGTGTGTGTGTGTGTGTGTGTGTGTGTGTGTGTGTGCTATGCCCACATGCCAAGACGTGCACATGGAAGTCAAAGGGACAACTTTCTCACTGCTTCCACCTATATGTGGCTTCCAGGGCTCAAACAGGTCTCCAGACCTGAATGGCAGCACCTTTATCTACTGACCCATCTCCTCCCAGACCTACTTTGTGCTCTTCTAAGTACTTGATGACAGTTATTCATTAAAAACTCACGATACCCTATCATCATCATTACCACCACCACCACCACCCCCGTTTCACAAGCTAGTGAACTGAGGTATAAGGAGGTGTAAGGTCCATATACAGTGGATGACCCAGGAGGCATCCTGATTGGTGCATGAGTGCATGAGTGAATGAGTGAATGAGTGAATGAGTGCATGATCTCACCTACGCAATGATTACAGTGTAGGGATTCTGTAGTTGGGCTGTTCCCCAGGTGAGCCATGGGCCATGTGTACTTGAAGTAGCTAGGATGCAGAGGCCAGTTTCTATTCAAGGTCATCCATGACACCTGAGTGTCTGGAAGCATCATTCCTTTTCACATCTCTTCCATCTATGGGACTCTAGAGGCACCTCAGGGTGCCCAGCAAGTTAGTTATTTTTTATTTGCTGTGCTGAGATGAAACCCATGCCTGGACAAGTTGGGCTTTATCACTGAGCTCCATCCAGCCCTGCCTAGGAAGTCACTTCATCTGAGGTAGGGCTGTGTCTGCCCCACTTTGCTAGCTAAATACTTTTCTTTCTGTTTACCGATAGTGGGTCATCTCTCCCTATGTACTGGAGACAGACTAACCAATTGTCTCTTTAGCTTAAACAGTTACCTTTTAGTAACGTTATTTCTCAGTTGAGGATACTAAGTGGCTTTCTAGTGGCCTACTGTATGGGACTGATTCTCTCCCACTGACATGGAGAAAGAAGCTGTTTAGGGGACCCAAGACCACAGGAATAGAGGAAGCGCCCACACCGTCCCTGCTGGCCAACACACCTGCTGAGCTAGGACATTGCTAGTTTCCATGTGCACATCCCAGGTCCTATCTGTGGTTATGTTTTGACCAAAAGGGATTCCAAGGGTGAACGGGCAGTCAAGATTGCCCCTTGTTGGAGCTCTCAGATTGCTTGACTCCTGGGGTAGGGCCGGGGATTGCTTTGAAATGTCTGAGGACAGAGATGGTGGGACTCCCAGCCACCAGCTACATGGACTGTGGGCAGCACTTCCCCGGGTAAAGCCAGCCCCTTCCCTCAAGCTCCTTCTATTCCTTTCTACAGTTGGTCTGCCCACTGCGCTCAGTGTGGTGTCAGCTGATACCAGACTCCTCAGTGGGCAGCTGTCACTTTAAAAAGTGTCACACATTCCAGCCTGGATAATAACTAAGAAGTCACTGTACTTCAAATAGACAGAGCTTTGGACATACGCATAGAATTGAAGCCTTTACACACAATGCTGGCAAAGCCTGAGATTCAGACGATGAGAAAGGCGCCAGGCGCTCCTTCCTGTGCTTCCTCTGCATGTGTTTCCCTTTCCTGAGCACCCTCCGACGCTGCCAGTTCAGCGGCAAGGGATGACCTAGCACAGCGTCCGGGCTGCTGCCATTTTTTTTTCTGGACAGTCTCACCAGTGACTTGGTTTAGTTCTTTGTTTTGATTTTTTGAACAGGGACGGAACGGCAGGTCTCAACGCCACACATCATCAGACCCACGAGCTGCTTGTGACAAAATGGAATTTTATTTATTTCAGAATTGAAAGTAAAGGGGCAAAGGGAATTCACACGTGAACTTTCCCAATAGCTAACAGGTAAAAACAACTTGAATGCCTACCTGTAAATGAGCGGACTAATACAGAACTGAGCTGTGGCCATGGAGAATTACTCAGCCACAAAAAGACAACTTTGTTTCCTGAGTGGAAACAAAGGCCCAGTGCGACAGTATTGTATCCTATTGATGTGATATGTCATCAACAGGAAAGTCTAAACAGACGAAAGGCCAAGGGATTGGGAACTGGCTACTTCCTGTGTGTGGCTTGCCTTGGTCTGATGAGAATATTCTAGAGCTAGACAGTGCCAGGTGCCTGCAATGGCCCACTTTCTGTGAGACACATTTTACCAGTCTTCCTAGAAATCAAAAGATTATACTCTTTCAAAAAGTTATCAAGATTTGTTATTTTATATTACGTGACAAGTATTTTGTCTGCATGTCTGTTCATCACAAGCACGCCTGGGGTCCTCAGAGGTTAGAAGAGAGCATCATACCTCATAGAACTGGAGTTACAGGCACTGATAAACTACCATGTGGGTGCTGGGATTGCAATCTAGATCCTCTGTAAGAGCAGCCGGTGTCCTTAACCACTGGGCCATCTCTCCAGGACCTAGTTCATAAGGTGGCATGCATCCTGTTTCTTTCCGATTTCCACCGTCCTCTCTGGCGTGCTGATGTGATGGCTGGAGCCGCAGCAGCTTTTTCGTAATAGAAAGAAGATATCCAAGCACATAATAGCTGAGGGACCAGCAGAGGGAAGAGAGAATGCCTGGGTCCTTCTTGGCAGTTAGTGACAGCTGGACTAACAATAAAAGGATTTAGTAAATGACAAAAACAGGTCCTGTGTAAAGCTCTGTGGTCAAGTTGCTGTAATTCGAGAGTAAAGGCAATCACAACTACTAATGTTACAAGCATAATGGAAGAGGAAGTTAAAATAGGTCCCATATCCCGGATTGTGTGCTGGTTAGTGCCATCAGCCTGATACAGTCCCACACAGACCCCAGAAAAGGGAGCTTCAGTTGAGGAATTGCATCGTATTCTGGCGCATAGGTTTAAAGAGCCCGGAGCGGGGTGGGGGCTGGAGGGTTGGGGTGAGGGGGGGTGGAAGGGCTCCCGGTTCCTCCTCATCCCAGTTCCCTCAGACTCCCTCAGACTCATGACCCCAGAGCAGGAGCGCCCCCTTCCCCACCCCACCCTCCACCTCGTGTGGAGAGCCCACTCTGGGCACCTGTGGGGCCCGCCAGGCCTCTGCTTCCTGCTTCAAGATTTTTCACCCAGCCCCTCGGCAGGTGTGGCTAGCTCAGGGATCTGGTTCAGAACCCACTGACCAGTTCCCAGAGCATCAGGTTTTCCATCTAGAAGGCACCCAGACTCACGGTGCAGGTTCTGTGGCTGAGCCCTGGGAGGCCTGCAGTCTCACTTTCCACTCCACCCTTCAGAATGAGGGGCCAAGAAGCAAACACCTGTCTGTGAGCAGCTGGCGGCAGGCGGACTCATCGGTTCATTTGCCAGCATCTGCAACAATCAGTTTCTTTCCCACAGTTCAAAGCAACAGCCTTAGAACTGCAGCCATGGCCTGGCCTAAGGCAAGCGCTCCTTCCTGCCTTGGTGATGGTGGCCAAAGGAGGGATGCGATACACCAGGCTTTTCCTACACCTGCCTGAGGTCGGGAGAGGGGGTGGGGGGTTGTCTCACTGTGGGTGGGCAGCTCAGGTTTGTCCTGGTCCAAAGAAGGTGGGCCTCCCACGTACTTGGGAGACGGATAGAGAAAGCTCACAAGTTCAAGGGCCACATGAGTCATTTTGTGATACCCGTTCCAAAGTAAAAAGCAAAAGAGGCTGAGACAGAGAGTGCTGGCCAATAGGCGGGAGGTCCCAGCCTCTCATACATCTGCGGAGCTGCTTAGGTTAGGATTTGATACAAGCTTGGGGGCGGGGCGGCATCTGAGAAGAGGAGCCTCAACAGAGAAAATGCCTCCATCCGATGGTGTTTTCTTGATTAATGATTGGTGTGGGCGGGTCCAGCCCACTGTGGGCGGCGCCACTCCTAGGCAGGCGGCCTGAGGTGTGTAAGAAGGCCAACTGAGCAAGTCTTAAGGATCAAAGCCCGGTGAGCAGAGTTCCTCCACCGTCTCTGCTTCTGCTCCTGCCGCCGGATTCCTGCCCTGGTTTCCCAAATAAGGCCAAATAATTCCTTTCCTCCTGAGTATCATGATGTTTTAACACAAATTATAGAACACCAGGACAGCTGCTGATGAACAAGGGATGCGGCTGTTTGTCTTATTGCTGTGTCGCTTCACCTAGAGAAAAGGCCACGCTCCGGGGATATAAAAGGTGTTATCAAGAACACGTCTGTCCGGGGGCAGGGTGTCTCAGGAGTTAAGGACATTCATTCTGGAAGAGGGTGTAGGTTTGGTCTTCAGCACCCAAATGGCAGATCAAAACTCCAGTGTCAGGAATCTGACACCTTCTTGCCTCCATGGGTACCAGGCACACCTGAGGTACACGGACATATCACCCATACAAAACTTAAAAACAAAAGGAACACGCAGTTCAGCTCAGATCTGTCCTACGAATCTTCTGGGTAACATACGTGTCTCTGCTTGCAGCCCACAGTGGGCTGGGCCCTCCCACATCAATCGTTAATGATGAATACACCCCACAGACGTGTCTACAGGGCAATCTGGCGGGGGCAGCTCCTCACTTGAGAGTCCCTCCTCCTCGGTGACTCTAGTTTGTATCAAGTTACAAGCTAACTGGCATACCTCTCCCCTTTCCCCAACCAGCTGAATCTGATTGTCTCCTATACTGCAGGACCAAGAGTGTTTTCTTGGCTGGGTAGCTCCTTTGGAGAAAGCAGCACCACGTGGGTCAGGGGTATTGCCTCAGGATGGGGTGTTTCTTCTTTGGCCAGACATCCCCCAGCAATTTGGTTGGGGGTTTTCCAGGTAACTTCCTCACCGTCTGGTCTGGTCTCACTGACTCACTCTCTGAACACAGTACTGTGGCCACCTCCTCAGGGCAGGTGATGGGAAATAGCCCCACCTTATTCCTTTTCAGGACAGAAATGCCAAACCTCTAATCTGGCTTCCCTTCTGTTAAGTGGAGACAGGCCCCCTTCCAGTTAGGCCTCCTGCCCCTCAGGACCCTGGAAAACTGAATTCTTCATCACAGCTGACCAGGTAGGAGGTGGGTTGGCTTTTGGGAATTCAGGTTCCCCACTCCTCACCCCCACCCCCCCCCGACCCCTGCTCCCTTGACCTTCCGTCTTCTCATTGTCCTTCCTTGACATTTTTTGTAAAGGGTGGTCCCACAATCGCAGAGGTGACTGTTCCAGCAAGGCCTGGTGATGCTGAGGGGTGAAGAATCAGGTCCCTCGATCCACCTTCTCCAGCACGGGCATTCCAAATGCTCTATGTTCTGCATCTCTGAGAACATCACATGACACAAGTATACGATTCCATAGCACTTTGCTCCACGGGCTTATCAAACATGTTGTATAAGAGACATCTCGAGCTAAGCATATCAGGCGTGCCTGAAACAAAAGTCAATTCTGTGTTTACACTCAAAGCCAATTCTGTGTTTACACTCAAATTTTCCCTCAAGATACCTCATTAAGTGTGTGTTGAATATTTCACCTATAAAACTGGAAGCACTTCTGGACCTAAGCATTTGAATAAGGGATCCTCAGCTGAAGTTATCCTTCCTCTTTCCTCTGGGACACTTGAGAGACCGGCACATTGACTTAAAGAAATAGGACTAGCTAAGAAATGTTTGTTGAGCACCTACTATGTGCCAAGGAATCCTGCTCTCAATGTTTCAGCTCCATTTGGAGACGAGAGATAAATAGAGAATGGACTTGTTCTCACGGTCCTTCCTGGGCCTCCCAGCCCAGCCCCATACTATAGTCAAAGGGCTTCCCGGTAGGCCATAGCCCTATTTTACTCAATGTCTTCAATGGATTCCCACTTAATTAGACCACAGTCCAAGCAATTTGCATGATCGAGCAGCTCTTCTTGATCACGCTGTCCCTTGAGAATGCAGTTCCTCTGCAGCGTCTCCTGACCCAGTGTGCCCTGAGATGCTCTGATTCCTCATCTTTTCCTATATGTGGCAGTGACAACAGGGAAGCTCTGATAGGGCATCTCATAGGCTCCTGGGAGCCAGCCAGCCAGATTCCTTTTGGATTATGCCAAGGGCTCAAAGGCATAAGGGGCTGTTGGGGGCTGGTGGGTGAACTGGGTGGTTGGTGAAGTAGATGTTCTGTCCCAACCTGCAGCTCATGTCAGAGACAGGCAGGAGAAAGCAGGTAGCACAGGTGGCGACAAGACTTTATTAGGATCAGACACCCAGAACCTAGTAAGCAATTCTAGGACCTCTTGATCCATGCACAGCCCAGCAGCATCCGCACACACCACAACTCCTCCTGCAGTTGCAGACTCGGGCAGTGGCCCACGTTCCCTCCAGAAGCTTGTTCAGGGGCCATAGGATGTCAATTAGAAGATGGAGCCTATGGAGACTTGCAGGGATGTGAGGATGGATGCTTCCAGGAATAGCTAAGGTCCAAGTCTCCACTGGCACAGACCTAGACTCCTACCAGACCCTAGATGTAGTCCTTGCCTAGGAAACAGAAGGCTCTGGATCTCCAAAGCTGCGGCACCTCAGACTTCTTGTGTGAGCACCAAAGGTTTAACTGAAAGGACCCAAGGGTTCAGGGTAAAGATATTCTTCAGGACACTGCAGGAAGCATAGCTGAGCTGGACCTGAGCCAGACACTCCCAGGACTGCAGGGCTGTCCATGAACTATCAGCCTCTCTGAGCCACAATGTACTCATCTGTAAAACAGGAATAAGAACATCCAGCCCAGAGGGTGATTGTACCAATTAAATGAAATCATCCTTCTCTTTTAGCAATGACTAATTGAAAGCTGTGGTAGGCAGGGCTAGCTACTCTTGCATTCTTGGAAATAAATTCCCAAATTGTAATTGGGAACATAGCCACCCCAGAGTCAGGATGCTTTATGCATTTCTAGGGCATTTGTGGTGATTAATGCTAAGGGGGTTTGAGTGGAGGATGCTTCTATTGAAACCTCCAACACTTCTCTTGAGTCTGTACAGTGTCTCTCCAGTGGCAGCTACCTTACCTCATACATGTAACACCACCATTTTCTGACCCTGTGATGCACGAGAGTTGTGAGGGTTGAGATACATGCCCAGGCCACTGACTGTTTCTCTTCCTTTCAGCTCGCGCTCTGCTTCACAAGCATCCCCAAACCCTATCCTCAGGCTCAAGGCAGTTTGGAACCCGATCCCCTCTGATCTCCAAGGCTGGCTGTTGCAATGATTCATCTCGATTGCCAGTGTGATTGGAGAGAGGTCTATGAGATCACCGAAGTGCCCCTCTGCGTGTCTCTGAAGGTGTTTCCAGAGATGATTGACGTGTAAGACAGTACCAGACAGGGAAGACCCAGGCTGAACGTGGGCTGTGTCATCTGACAGTACGGGAGCTGGGATGGAATGGATGTGAAGAGGAGAAAGCCAGCCAACACACACAAGTTCGCTCTTTCACAGAGAGGGCACCTACAGCCGCTGCTCTTGCCCATAGATGTCACTTCCGGCTTCTCCAGCCTCTTAGCACAGACCCACAACAGTGACTCTAGAGAGGACTCAAGCCCTCATCTTCTGGGTGGGGCTGCATCACTGCTAGTACTTGTTCTGGTGCTTCTTGAGCAGAGAGAACAGCTACTAGACTCTCTGGCTTTCCAGCCTGCTAGAGAGCCAGGAGACTGCCAAGCATCCTATTATTGGGCCTGCTACCTTAATAAATCCCATTTTGTAACTTGAAGATTTGAAGGGAACAGAAAAGAATGGATCTGGGCATGGTGGCTCACGACCATAACCCCAACACTTGGGAGGATGAGGTCGAAGTGTAGTGAGTTCCAGGCCAGCCTAGTCTGCACATTGAGTTTCAGACAACGTGAGGCTTGAAAAAGAAAGGAGGAGGAGAGGAGAAGGAGGAAGAAGGAGAAGAAGCAGATGACAATCATTTTATTTGAAGAACTTCCCTCTGGCAGGAGGGACAATGCACAAAGAAACGATAAAACAGCATAGATGGGGTGAGAGTGAGTAGGTGGGTGTGGCTGGGGAGATGGCTTGGTGGATAAGAGCGCTTGTTGCTCTTGCAGAAACTGGGGCTTAGTTTTCTGCACCCACATGGAAACTCACTACTGTCTGCAAGTCCATTTCCATGGGATCCGATGCCTTCTCCTGGCTTCCCAGGCACTGCACACACAGTGCACACACATACAGGTAGGCAAACACTCATATACACGAAAACCGAAGGAGAGAGAGACAGGGAGAGCACAGGGAGAGTAGAGCTATTTGGAGGGAGAAAGAAGAGAGCAAAGAGAGGAGAGAGAAAAAGGGAAAGAGGAGAGAGAGGGAGAAAGAAAGGAAGGGAGAGAGAGAGAGGGAGGGAGAGGGGAAGGGAGGGAGGGAGGGAGGGAGAGAGAGGGAGGGAGGGAGAGGGGAAGGGACAGAGGGAGAGGGGAAGGGAGGGAGAGGGGAAGGGAGGGAGGGAGAGGGGAAGGGAGGGAGGGAGAGAGAGGGATGGAGAGAGAGATGGAGGGAGAGATGGAGGGAGAGAGAGAGGAAGGGAGGGAGAGAAGAAGGGAGGGAGAGAGGGAGGGAGGGAGAGAGAGAGGGAGGGAGGGAGAGAGGAAGGGAGGGAGGGAGAGAGGGAGGGAGGAAGGGAAGGAGAGAGGGGGAGGGAGGGAGAGAAGAAGGGAGGGAGAGAGAGGAAGGGAGGGACAGAGAGAGGGAGGGAGGGAGAGAGGAAGGGAGGGACAGAGAGAGGGAGGGAGGGAGAGAGGAAGGGAGGGAGACAGAGGGAGGGAGGGAGGAAGGGAGGGAGGGAGAGAGAGCTAGGGTAGCTGTGGTCAGAGAGAGGACAACATGGTTTGAGACAAGACAGGGCCAGGCCAAACATGCTACAATGAATTCAGCCTTGTTGCTGATCGGGAGATCAGGAGGCTTAGGTGACTGAACAGAGCAGGTGCTGTAGGGTTATAGGCAGCCTTGCTCTCTGCCCTGTCTCTGCTTTCTGATCTACAGAGACATAAGCAAGCCTGTGCCCTTGGAATCCTCCCAACATGCACTGCCATGTCTTTTCTGTCATGATGGGCTTTATCCCCTGAATCATCAGTCAAAATCACACACACACACACACACACACACACACACACACACACACACACACACTGACACAGTGGACCAACCTGTGTTGGGGTTGGACAATTGGGGCCTAAGGGAGTCCCAGCTGTCTGCTCCTCCAAGACTGTTCCCCAAGAATGTGCCCAGGACGCCCTGCATCTATGCAGTTGCCAGGTGAATTTGTTTCTGAGTTTTATTTTTGTTTCCTGTTTCCTTTTCCTCCCTTTCCATCTGCTTCCTTCCTCTCTTTTATTTTATTTAAAAATATTTTTAAGAGAATTTCTTTTTTATTATTTTTATGTGCATTGTGTCTTGTAATCTATTACCTGGATATGCCTGTGTGAGAGTGTCAGATTCCTTGAAACTGGAGTTTTGGACAGTTGTAAGCTGTCACGTTGGTGCTGGGAATTGAACCAGGGTCCTCTGGAAAAGCAGTCAGTGCTGTTAACCACTGAGCTATCTCTCCAGTCTCCTTTTATTTTATTTTCAATTGTGTGTTTGTGTGTGGGTATATGCAGGTGTATCCCCAGGAGCTGGCCTTAGAGGTGGCCCTGTTATGAGAGCTTGGAGAACATTTAGGCCGTAGGGCCTGACATGAGGACCAGGGACTGAACTCAGGTCCTCCGAAATGGCTTGATGGTTAAGAGCTCTTGTTTCCCTTGTAGCGGAGGCAGATTCAATTTCCAGCACTCTCAGGGCAGCTCGCAACTGTCTGTAACTCCAGTTCCAGGGGATCCAAAGCCCTCTTCTGACCTCCTTAGGTACAAGGCATATGCATGGTGCACATACATACATGTAGGCAAAACACTCATAAACATAAAATAACGTTTAAAAATATAAAAAAGGAAAAATCTAAGAAAACGAAAATAAAAACCTCTAAGCTGACACTATCCCTGAAATAACAGCCTTTCAGTGGTTACTAGTTTTTTTTTCCAGAATGTACATTTTATATATATATTGCTTTTGAGAATACCTTTAGATTTATAGGACATTGCTTAGCTAACACAAATTCTCATGAGCTCTCTCATACTCACTTTCCTGTTCGAAATGAGTCTCATTGTCAATGAACTAATCCTGTACAGGTTCCCAAAGGTCTTTCTGTTCAAGGATGCTGAAGTACATTTAGATAGCATGTCCTGGCTGTTGGCCATACACCTCCACCCCATGTGTGTTTATGTTGTTTGAAACAGGTCTTGCTTTGTAACTCAGTGTAGCCTTGAACTCTGTATTGCCTTGGCTTTAGTCTCTGAGCCATCATGACCTTTCACCTTGCTGTTTAATTTTGCCCAACTTTGATACAGACTACAGTCATCTGGGAGAAGAGGAAACATCACTCGAGAAAATGTCTCCATCAAATTGGCCTGTAGGCAAGTATCTTAGGATTTCTACTGCTGTGAAGAGACACCGCCATCATGGCAACTCTTTAACTGGGGTTGGCTCACAGTTCAGAGGTGTAGTCCGTTATCACCATGGTGGCATGCTTGAGAGGTCTACATTTGGATCAGCAAGCAGCAAGAAGAGAGAGAGACTGGGCCTAGCATCTGAAACCTCAAAGCTCACCCCCAGTGACACACCTCCTCCAGCAAGGCCACAACTACTCTAACATGGCCACACCACCTAATAATACCACTCCCTATGGGTCTATAGGGACTATTTTCATTCAAACCACCATAGCAAGTCTGTGGGGATATTTTCTTGATTAATAATTAATGTGGGAAGGTCCCGGGGTGTATAAGAAAACAGGCTGAGAAAGGTAGGGAGAAGAAGCCAGTAAGTATGGCTTCTGCTTTAGTTCCTGCTCTGACTTCACTTTACGATGAACTGTAATCTCTAAGTTGTCCCTAAGTTGCTTTTGGTTGCGGTGTTTATCACAGCTCTAGAAAGTAACTGATTGTCATGGTTTAAATATGCTTGGCTCAGGAAGTGGCAGACACTATTCGGAGGTGTAGCCTTGGAATAGCCTTGTGCCACTGTGGGCGAGGGCTTTAAGACCCTCATCTTAACTGCCAGGAAGTCAGTCTTCTGCTAGCAGCCTTCAGATGAAGTTGTAGAACCCTCAGCTCATACTGCACCAGGCTTGCCTGGATGCCTTCCTTGATGATAATGGCCTGAGCCTCTGAACCTGTAAGCCAGCCCAATTAATTGTTGTCCTTATAAGAGTTGCCTTGGTCATGGTGTCTGTTCACAGCAGTAAAACCCTAAGACACTAATACACCTCTGCTTGTTTTGATGTTCTTGCTTACCCTGGGAAAAGCTCTTGCATATCGCTGACTAGGGTTTCTTATCTAAGACTCCTCCTCAGAAGAGGAGTAACCTAGTAGGAAGGGACAATCCAGAGCTCTCCTTGGCGAGAGGGTTTACTGTCCTTCTCCCCCACCTCCCAGGCCTGGCAGTGTCCCAGGATAGCAGAGCTACCAGGAAAGGATCTTGTCAAATAGGAGTCCCTGAGGGTAGCCACTCATCTCTGGCATCTTTCCTAAATGATTCAAGTCCATGGCTAATCACGGCTGGTTATTAATAATGATATATGCTGCCCTCAGAGACTTCAACCATTATAATGGCACAGTGCAGGGCAGTGCCAGCGCCATTGTCAGCAGCCCTGGATCATGACAGCCCCGTTCCCATTTCACAGACTAGGAAGTAAGGAAACCATTTCAAAGGTTCAGTCCATTATCATCCTAGCGGTAAGCATCCTAGCGGGCAGGCAGACATGGCGCTGGAGGAACCAAGAGTTCTACATCTTGCTCCAAAGGTAACCGGAAGGGGAATGAATTTCCACACTGTGCAGAGCACGAGTATGTATATGAGACTTCAACGTCCACCCCCCCACACAGTGACACACTTCCTCCAACAAGACCACACCTCCTAGAAGTGCCACGCCACATGGGCCAAGCATTCAAACAGATGAGTCCATGGGGGTGGGAGGGGGCAAATGTATTCAAATCACCACAGGCGATAACAAAAATGAAGACTAAACTGTCATTGCATCTATGGGGCTTACACCTTGGGTTGGGGGACAGATAATGCCACACCGAGGGGAGCCCTCTGGCAGAGGCTCTGGCTCTTTTCAGTTCTGTCCCCGTGGATCCTTTCTTGCCTTCCCAGGAAAAGCCTTTCCCACCCTCAGCAGGGCACTTCCCACATCTACTGTGCTCTGGAGGGCTCCACAGGCCCCCATGCAGGCCCCAGGAAGCTCTTGGGAAGACAGCTGTCTCCCCTCAGCTCTCCTGCACCCCTGACCTGCCGGCTCCCTGTCCTACTCTTCTGCCACCTGCCTGCCCCTCCCAACCCCTACCTTCCAGAGCCTCTGCCACATGCCCGCTCCGGCTGCAGGCCCTGCCATCTTTCCTCTTTTCTTGACCTCTCTATCTGCTCTCACATCTTTTGTCTTCTTTCTCTCCTTTTGCTTGGAAAACTTTCAAACGCTGAGCTGTGTTGCACTGATAATGCAGTGGGTAGGCTTGCATCTCTCGTCTGAACTCATCAGCTGTTGGCGCACTGCTGCTTTCTGTGCGTCAGTGTGTTTGCGCTTAGACAGGCTTTATTGGTGGAGTCTGTGGAGAGTCAGTTAAAGCCCCTGTGACTCATCCCTTGTAGTTTCAGCTGTGTTTTCTAAGAATTCTCTTACATAGCTACAATTTAAATGTCAACAAAAGAAACTGTATATCAATCCACTATTCTTATATAAAATAAGTTCTGTATTTAAAGATCACCGTTGCCCTTAAAATGTCCTTTTTTTCCCCTCATGCTTCTTTTTTTGACCCAGGAGCCAGTCTGAGAATACATATTACATGAATCAGAATGCCTGGCTTCCTCCAGAGCCACTGTTCCTAGGTGGTCACTCAGTGAGACCCTGTCTCTGTTTCAGTCCCCAACCCACAAGAGGTGGCTCCTGGTCCCTCTACCCTTGTTTTTGGCTTCTCTCCTTTTTCTCCTTCCCATGTTGGCATCTCTGTAGGACACAGCCTCTGGTTTATCTCTCTTCCCAGAGCTCAACGATGGTTACTTTCAACCCCTGCCCAGCCTCTGCTTTTCAGACTTCTGTGTTGTAAGCGGCTCCGAGTGGATAGGACGGTGGGCTTTGCAGGCATCCAGGAGGGTCTTCCTGGATGCTGTCGGGATGCCTGGCTCAAAGCACACCTGGGTGGATGGAAGAGTGTGTGTGCTACCCAGCAGGGTCCGTGAAGCCGGAGAATGCGGGGCATCCGTTCTCAGCTCCTGGATGTCCTTCTCCCCCAGCCCTATCCAGTCTGACCCTCCCAAGCTTGATGGAGACCAGGCCTCAGATGAAAAGTACATTTAATAACAGCAGGAGTCAGGGTGTCTGGGCCTGCCGTACATACCTATAATGCCAGTACTTTTCATGCAATCCCACCCATCCCATGAACATGATAATCACCCATAAGTTAAGCCAGCTAATAACCTCCCCCCACAAGCCCCAGCTTGCGACACCAGAAGTATCCCCAAACCTTTGCTGGGTTTGAGTATCTGAGGCTTCTGTCCACCCACAGTAGGAATGACAAACTGCCTGTGGAGCACTGTTGACATCAGATTCCTAAGCAACATCTGGGTCCCATTAAGCAGCAGAATATTAAAAAGCAGGGCTGGCCGTGATCCAGCACCCAGCAGGAGGGGCAGGGCCACCACTCCCTTCCCAGGGTGATAGAGTTGCCTGGGCCTCAGGAGGCCCACCCAGTTTCCACAGGCATTCTGAGGAAGGAGAGGGGAGTAGCTTTTGCTAGCAGCCCAATACTGAGTTCTCTGAAGAGTCATCCCTGCCTGCCTCTCGGTCAGATCAAGGAGAATGCTATGCACACATGCTGACAGACAGCTAGGGGGCACTCTGCCTGTATGGGCCTGGAGTTGAGGGTTGCATCTCCACCGTCTCCCCCTAGTGCAAAGAATCGGGCTGTCACAGTGCACTTGTGGCCATGAGGCCACTCCTTGCCACTCGCTGCACTCGGTTCCTCCTAAGCATGCTCTGATAGCTGGTTCCCAGAACAGCCAGAACTTCCCGTCGAGTCTTCACTACTCAGAGAGGCCAGGGGTCCAGCAAAGTTCTTGCAGCAACGCGAGTCTCTGCACTGTGAATAGAGAGTAACGCTGCCTTCACTGGGTGCTGACTTAAACCAGATCCCAGCGGCCATTTGAAAGATCTCTCAGACACTGAGCCACCAACCAGGCAGCACACACCAGCTGACATGAGGCCCCCAACACACATACAGCAGAGGACTGCCTGGTCTGGCCTCGGTGAGAGAAGATGCACCTAACCTTCGAGAAACTTGAGGCCCCAGGGAGTGGGGAGGTCTGGTAGGGTGGGGTGGGGTAGGGACATCCTCTTGGGGATGGAAGAGGAGGTATGGGACAAGGAACAGTCAGAGTGTGAACCAGGAGGGGGATAATGACTGGACTGAAAAAAAGATAAAGAGCAAATGATCATAATAATAATAATAATAATTAATAAAGAAAGCCTCATTAAATTATCCTCAAAATAATTGGTGCTGAATAATTCAGTTCCCAGGCTTGGGGTCTGAGGCAGAGGCCACAAGGGAGGAGGAGAGGAGAAGATGGCACCATGGGGTAGGTGGATCATGAGGGCGTGGCCGTGAGGGCCGGCCAGCAGAGTAGGAACAGCCCAGGTAGAACATGGCAAGTGATATCTCAGGGTTATTGACAGGAAAGTAGACGAAACAGCATAGGGAGGATGACATCTGAGGCTCTAGTGCTTTAAGGCTTATCATAAATGCAAAGGTGTTGTCTTTTCTTTGGGAGCTGAATGGTCTGAGGTGGGGTAAAAACCCCCACATATTGTTTACCACTACATGACCAGGCATCAAATGGCAGGGTTCCTGCATGAGTTCCCGATACTGAAATCCTGCCAGCGCATCCCTCTAGGCTGTGCTTTCAACAAGGAAGTACGGAACGGGACTCACCCACTGCACAGTACGTGCAGGACATGCCAGACGCAGGAATACATCCAGTACCCAAGTCACCCAGCATCACCAACTTTGGGAAACTTTGCTTTCAGGTCAGAGTCCAAAGGAGGCATGAATCACCCTGTGTCTCTCTGTTCTCGGTCTCTAGAACGGCCTCTGCCCTCAGCTGGATTTAGGCCAGCAGGACTTCTAAGGTCTATAGGGAAAATGATCCTAACTCTCACATGAGCAGCTTACAAGGACAAGCAAGTGGCTAGGAAGAGCATGTTGACTTTTGTTGCACAGGGATGTGTGGAAAGACAGGGAAAAAGCAGTCTTTGTCTGGAAAGCAGAGTCTGGCAATTGAAACTAACTAAGCAAGGCACGTGGGTAGTGCCTATCTGCCTGCTGCTGAAGCACTGCCTGCCAGCTTCACCCCAGCAGCTATGCTGGCGTGGTGATGACAGGTTCACGCACAAGGAATCAGAGCAGAGGGCCTGGAAGGGACCTCCAGGACCAGGCAGGCCACACTTCCATCTGCTATTGGGGACACTGAGGCACAAACACATTGTCACTTACGGACACTTGACAGGACCATTTCCTGAGCCGTGTAACTTGGGGATTCACTGCACACACTCCATCTCCACAATGCAGAGGTCAGGCCTGCAATCTCCCTTAAGTCAGGGGGGAAGTGAGTCTCCAGTCAGAAGTCTTCAAAGATGTGCTCTCTGGGAGCATGGCACCCACTGGGAGGAGTGCACTGAACAGCTGTCTAGAAGATACACCTGGCTCAAAGAACTCCAGAAAGGCAGGGATATGTCACTAAAGGGGGTTGTAATAGTACAGCTGCCTACTTCTTGGTGGTGCCCTCATATTGTGCAGAACCAGTTGTAAACTGGGTCCTAGTCTTCTCTTCCTTAGTCACCCAAGAGCAGGGCATACCCAATATGGTGGTATGCGCACGCTTGGCAGTAGACAAGCATTGTAATGGGAGTAGAACTCATAGGCATTTGAACAACTTCATGGAATTTGCTTGTGCCCCCAGGACCTCCTTGAGCTTGATCACAGATATATCCCTTGCATTTGATACTGCATGACTGATGTTGTGTCCTACTGTATGGTGGGTCTGATTATCCATTTCATGATGGGCAGTTCAGGTTGCATGGTAACTTGGTGGCCCATTTTCACACCTTCAGTTACCACTAAAGCCCATAGCAGGCTAAAAGCTGTGCTAGGAGCCATTCTCACAGATATCTCAAACCCCCCTCCTCTCAGCTGTTTCCAGCTTGCTTTCTCTAGGCTGCCTTTAGAAGGAAATGTACTAGTTTAAAGATTATCCAAGTAAGCTAGATGGTCAGTACATACAGAGCTCACCTGAGTGGGCTCGAACAAATGAAGCTCACCTGTGGTTAGGTTACCAAAGCAACTCCTTTCCACTTCACCTCCTCATGATCAAAATATGATGCCAAGTTCCTACTGCATCTGCCAACTCTTCCCTGAGATCCTGAGAGACAATTCTGAGAAACTGTTCCTGAGAAATGATGTTAGCCCCCTGAGATTGTTCCCCGAATACAATGACTTTCCCCCTTCGCCACTCCTTACACTGCTTGTTTGCTTCTATAACGCCTTGTGTGAAAATTAAAGTTTGACAGCTTGATCGGAATACTGACTTGCTGTCCACCTCTTTGTGTCTCTTGCCACCACCACCACCCCCCCAGCCTTCTTCTTAGGTAGTTCCAGGAACCCTATTGACTGTCCTGCGGGTCAGGACAAAGCTGAGTCTCAAAGAGAGAATAGTTGTCTGCAGATGATGGTAGAACCTTGCTTCAAAATCCCAAAGATATCCTTTGTGATCTGTAGGCTCAGATTTTTGTTCAAAACCTAGTTCATTTAGGGTTCTTAAACACTTTAGCCTCCCTTCTAACCCACCAGCCAGAGCTAGTGGAGAAAAACAGTTAATGGGGAAAAAGGTGTTATGGACCTGTTTAGAAGTAGTTTCGTTCCTTGGGGCCATTCTACTTTTCAGTGTCACGATATCAGCAGTCCAATTCAATAACAAACACCAAACAGGAATCAGTAACAGAGGCAGGATCCAGCAGAAACTGCAAGGCTCCACTGAATTGGCACAAGTCAGCAAAAGTGGCCTGAACCAGCCAGAATACCATAAGAAGTTCTTTGGTACATTTCTCTCTGTGAAGTGAAGACCAGCAAAGCATTGCACAGCATAGCAATGCAAGACCGTCCTCTCACTGTCTGTGGGGTTCCATTTATATTCTTTCTAAACATCACGTAAGACAGCTTCCAGAAAAACATCACATGACACAATTGCATTATTAGAGAAACCAGAAATTTTCTCTTCAATGATCTACCTGCTAAAGGCTCCAAACAGCATCCCTATCTGCCACTGATACCTCAAATACCAGACTGATGGATCACATGAGCCAAGTAGTAGAACAATCTGCACAGCAGCCTGGATCTGTTGAAGAGCCTTCTTTTGTTACAGGTTCCACCCTCAAAGCTAGCAGGTTTCCAACTCACTTGGTATTTGAACTGGAGTAACACACCCAAGTGAGGAATATGCTGTCTCCAAATCCAAATAGATCCACCAAACATATGTGTCTTACTTGGTGATAGAGGGACCAGGTGCAGTAACATCCTTTATCTTAGAAGGAATATTTCTGCAAGCCCCATAGCACAAGAGTCCTAGAAATTACACTGAGGTAATTTTGGTTGGATTTGTTTCCCATTGTCTTAGGGTTACTATTGCTCATGATGAAACACCGTGACCAAAGCAACTCGGGGAGGAAAGGATTTTTTGTTTGTTTGTTTGGTTGGTTGGTTTTTCGAGACAGGGTTTCTCTGTGTAGTCCTGGCTGTCCTGGAACTCACTCTGTAGACCAGGCTGGCCTTGAACTCAGAAATCCACCTGCCTCAGCCTCCCAAGTGCTGGGATCACAGGTGTGCACCACCACGCCCGGCTCTGGGAGGAAAGAATTTATTTGGCTTATACTTTGATATCACAGCTCATCATCAAAGGAAATCAGGAGAGGAACTCAAACAGGGAAGGAATGTGTAGGCAGGATCTGATCCAGAAGTCATGGGGGGTGCTGCTTACTCACTTGCTCCCCATGGCTTTCTTAGCATGATTACTTATTGAATCCAGGACCACCAGCAGAAGGATGGTCCATCCACAATGGAGTGGGCCCTCCCACATCAATTAAGAAAACGCCCATACAAGCTTACCTACAGCCTGATCTTATGGAGGCATTTCCTCACTGAAGCTCCCTCCTTTCTGATGACACAAGATTATCTCGTGTCATGTGATATAAAACTAGCTAGCACAGTCATCCTCTGGTGTATATGTATCACCAACAAATCCAAAGTGGTTGCTACCTCTTGCTCACTTGGTCCAATCACATAATGTCATCAGTATAGTGGATCAATATGATACCTTGTAGAAGAGACAAATGATCAAGATCCCTTTGAACAAATTATGACACAGGACTGGAGTGTAATGTGTCCTGGAGGGCAACTAGAAAGTGTGTTGCTGGCTTTGCCATCTAAGAGCAAATTACTTTCTGGTACCTTATGGACAGGTAATGAGAGACAGGCATCTTCTAGATTAATAACTGCAAACTGTGCACTGGGAGATGTGTTAATCTATCCAAGTCTGGTACAGCAGGAGACTGTGCCAAATAGAAGACTTAAAAGATGTAGTCACCAGACAGTGTCAACGCACACACACAGGAGTCAGAGGCATGCGGATCTCTGAGTTCAAGGTTAGACTTGGTTTACAGAGTGAGTTCCAGGACAGTTGTGGCCACACAGAGAAACCCTGTCTCAAAAAAAAACTTAAAAATAAAATTAAAAGAAATTCATCTTTATGATCCTGTTTCTCTAGAACCAACACTGGTATTACTTTCTGTATTAGTTGCTTTTCTGTGGCTCTGTTAAAATGCCATGACCAGGGGCTTGGTAGTAGTAGCTCAACGTTAAGAGCACTGACTGCTCTTCTAGAGGACCCAAGGCTCCATTCTTTGGCTCACAGCTGCCTGAAACTCCAAGATCTGACACCCTTGTACAAACATACATGCAGATAAAACATCAAAGCACATAGAATGAAAATAAATCGATTATTTTTTAAAATGACCTGACTAAAAGTGACTTACCGAAGGGTTTGTTTTGGTTTATGGATAGAGGGAAAGTCCGAAATGTTGGGGAGGCCTGGTGGCAGGAGCAGGGACCTGAGATATCACATTTCCACTGCACATAGGAAACAGATGACAAACTGGAAGTGGGGTGAAGTTACAAACACTTCAGTTAAATCGTTTTTTACATTTATTTGATGTGGCGTATGAGTGTTTTACCTGCATGTATGTGTGTGTACTGTGTGTGCCTTGTCATAATAGGGCCTCAGATCCCCTGCAACTGGAGTTACAGATGGTTGTGGACCACTGTGTGGATGCTGGGAGTTAGCAAGAGCAATAGTGCTTTTACCATCTCTCCACCCTAAGCTACAAACGCAAAGCCTGCCTCCAATGATGTATGTCCTCCAGTAACTCTCCATGCCCTAAAAGTCCTATAAGATCCCCAATCAGAGTCATCAGCTGTGTACCAAGTGTTCACAAACTCATAAACCTATGAGAGCATATTCAAATCACCACATAGGGGTCTGAGCCCCAGGAGGAACTTGTGCATCTGTCTTCAGCTGTGACCTTCTGTCGCTACCAAATCCGTCCAGCCGAATAAGGGAGACGACAAGGGAGACTCTTCTTGAGGTAGTTTATTCAGGACCATTACTTCAGAAAGCCCCATCCTAGCCCGTTGCCCCAGTTATATATCTCAGCCTGCACCAATCAGCGACTGCTACGTAGAGGCTCGTGATAGGATCGAGACGATGGCCTGGGCGTGGCCTGATATGACGTCAAAGGGTGCATGTGCACTTCTCCAGTGCGTACGTGATTCTTAAAGGGGAACGTGGGGGAGCGTTGCTGAGTGATGTGACTTGGGAACCAGCCCAGGCGCCATTTTAGACTGGCTGCCGTGCCAGCTCCCCACAACCTTCCTTAAGCTCAGAGGAGAAATGAGTGGCTGCTATGTTCTCCAGGTAGAAGTCCTCAGAGAACTCTGAGACCTGTCTCTCCTGACCAACCCATTCTCCATGGAGCCCAGACGGAATGTCTTAGAAGACCTGCATGGGTATTTTGAGCCACTGTGTGGTGAAGAAGTAGGTAGGTGATGGGTCTCATGTGTCTGACAAGCCCTCCTTCTGCCTTACAAAAAGAAAAAAAAAAAAAGATATGTATGTGAGTGTGTATCTGGTCAATGTGGTGAGTCCAGCGGGCTATATGATCTCTAAGCAAGTTGAAAGTTCGTTTAGGTCAACTTCCTGTTTGGATTTTAGCCTTAACCAGATTCATAAGCTATCAAATGTAGTAGTATGTTCCGTTGAGTTTGACTGCATTTAGTCATTTAGGAATAAGATCTTGCTATGTGGCCCAAGTTGGCCTTCAATTGGTTCTCCTGCCTCAACCTCCCAAGTATATGGATTTAGGTATGCACCACCATATTGACTATTTTTAATAAACTGGATTTTAATTGCGATGCTGTGGTTATGGTTACCAACATTTGTTTTTGTTTTTCTTTTTCCACTCTGATTTATGATCTCAGTGGGCTGGTGTGTGTGCTTCGTTGAGCATGTGTGAGGCTCTGGGTTCTATCCTAAGCTCTGCAAAAGGAAGAAAAGAGGATGAAAGGGAGGGCGTGAAGGAGGGAAGGAGGGAAGGAGGGAGGGAAGGAGGGAAGGAGAGAGGGAAGGAAGGAAAAAAAGAGGTAATAATTTGATTATATTAAACCAAGAAATAACAACCAACTACCCAATCAAGTCACTTCACAGAATCCTCAGGCTCCAGGTGTCATCCACCCATGGTCTTCAGGGTCTTGCACAACCTCATTCTGACACACCAATCTTCCCACGGGCCTACGTCTCTCCCATTCAGAGTGTTCTCAACGTTTCCCCCTGCCCAGAATTCTCTTTCTTGGTACCTGGCCCACTCCAGCTCCTGAAAGCCCAGGAGTCCCATGGGAGCAAATGGGCTTTCAGACAATCCCGGAACCTTGCCTTCAAATCCCCATGAGTCCCAGACATAACAGAACCAGGCTAACCCCACTGTGCTCTTCCCATGTTTCTGACCCTTAGAGTCCATGAGAGCTAACAGTAGGGCTGGGGATGACTCAGTGTTAAGAGCACTGGCTGCTCCCTCGTTTGTAATTTCAGTTCCAGGGGATCTCACACTGTCTCTGGCCTTCAAGGGCAATGTCCAGAAGGCAAAAATACTCATAGACATGAAATAAAAATCAGTAAATACTTTCTAAATTAAAAAAAGAGCTAATAATGTTTTTGTTTACTACCTTTGGGAGAAATTTTGTCACATAGCACTGGCTACCCTGGAGTCACTCTTCTGACTCAGTTGTGCACCCTCAGAACCTTCTTTGTATCACGTGCTGATTTGTTCGAGAAGCATATCATTCTTCCACGAAGACAGGAGGACACAGGCTGGAGGACACAGGCTACCCCCTTACATACCTTCAGTCTCTGGTCTTGTATTCAATTCATACCTCCTTCTCCATGTTCCTCCTCTAGGAAACCTTCCAGGATGAAACCCCTCATGTCTCTGGCTGCCTTCATCACTTGTCACAACTGGACTCAGGCAGTACTGGTGCCTGTTATTACCAGATCCACTAACAGTATTAGGTCACTAGACAGTGTGACATTCTCAGGTCACTTCAAATGAATATAAATTGACAGGAGTTCAAGGGAAGTAGTATTTCTTCAGCACCAAACTTTGTTCTTTGAAACCTTTTTTGCAATGTTCTTGCTCTCTTTACTGTTTCTGTCCCCATATTCATTTCTCAACAACAAAGCACAAGCCTCTGCCTCCATCTGTTCTCAGAGGTCCTCCTCAATACCCAGATCATCCCCAAGGCTGCTTCTGAGATTGACATGTGCCCACTCTGTGTCCAAGATGACTGAGCTAGGTACTTTGACATAATACCATGTATTGCTTTCATATGCTAGAGATCTTCATTCTTATTCTCTAGTTGGATGAAAGTATTGACAAGTACATAGAGGTACAGAACAAACTGCATTAGATTTCTATGAAGTCAGAAGAGGGCATCGGATCCCCCAAAGCTGAAGTTACAGGCAGTTCTGGGCTTCTTGTTGGGGGTGCTGGGAACTGAACTCAGGTCCTCTGGAAGGGCAGTAGTGCTCTCAGCACTGAGCCATCTCTTGGTGATCCAGAGGGCTATCTGTAGAGAGAATCTCTTATAAACATCTCCTGTCAATAAAAAAGCCAGTAGCCAATGAGCTGAGGCAAGAAATAGGAGGTAGGACACTGACAGGAAAAAAGAGGATTCTGGGAAATAGTGAGAAACTAAAGGGAGACACAGGAGAGATTCAAGCAAGATGCTGAGGGACTAAGGGTACAGACAGGGAGATGGAGCTAAACCAGCCCTCAGGATAGAATAAAGAAAGATTCGAGAGAGATGTGGGTGGCCAGGGGTGGGGAGAAGACGACACTGAGGATGACACTAAAGAAGAAGCAGGCAGGGACTGAAGGAGAGGTAACTAACCAAGTTGTGGACATAGACTAGTTTGAATGAGTTAGATAAGTTACAAGGTAGTCAGGGAATGAGCCAAAGCTGCAGCCACGGAACTTATTAATAGATAATTAGTCTCAGAGCCATTGCTGTTGGGAACTAAGTGGCTGGGAGGACAAAACCAAGTTATTATTTTTACAGCTATATTGGTATTTCTGAATAGTATCATGTTTGAGCTTTGGAAGACTCTTGTCTGCAGCCCACTGTGCCCCTGACCTCACCTAAGCCATGCACTGAACTCGGGAGAGAAAGCCTACTCTTGGAGAAGAGCAAAGGGAAGACAGAGGCCAGGCCCCTGTGTCTGACGCTGTTGTGTTCAGTGCTGTTGTGTACCCCCTTCTTCAGGTACCCAGCATCCTCCATGTACCCTCACTTCACTTTACCCCTTTATGGCTTCCTCCATAGACTGCTCAGTGCAGACCCCATTTCATTGGCTTCCTTAAAAGGGCCATCTCCTGGTCCTTACGCCTCTCACACACACACAAAACACTTGGCAATTTAGTCCACCCAGAGGTCCCAGGGCTCCAGTTGTCAGTGATGACTCCAAGCTGGGATGCCTGTTTCCCTGGGGATTTCACGGGAAAGGGACGGGCCCCAGCTTTCCATGCTCCTCCCCTACCACAATGCAATTAGCTTAGATTTTTCTCAAGTGGGCTCACAGCTCAGCGGTTAGTCTTGGTAGCCTGTGGAAATGTCTGGTGGGAGGCAGTGAGCACAGGGTTGCTAGCCTGTGGCCCTTGTCTCCTAGGGCAGCAACGACTTTGAGGAATCCTTGGTCTTGTGGGTCACAGCACCTATCTAGTCCAGCGTGTCTCCCATGGCCTTGGCTGGGAGGTGGCTATTGGCAAGCAATCCACTGTTGGGGGCAGGGGTCCTGCAGGCATTGCCACCAGCAGGAAAGCAAACTTTGGAGAGACAAAGAACAGAAGCTCAGGACAGCGCCAGTTTTGCAGGCACTGGGTCAACACCTCCAGAGACTGACTCCATGGTTTATTTTCCTTACACATATAAATATAATAGAACTTGTGACCTGTCACCTTTACAATCAGAATGAATTCTATTGGCTGATAAGCAGAGCTCACAGCTAATGTCTAGAGAAGGATCTGTCATAAGAATAAGGACAGATTTTATGGATGGGGCCTCTTTCACAGGGCTGTGCTCTAGTCACTTGAGAGACAAAGCTCAGGATATTAGGGTTTCAGGGAGGCTGCCTCATAGATGAGCAGAAAGATCACCAGATTCACTGACCACTTTTATTCTGGTGTTCCAGTGACTAGATGTCATTCCTTTCCTTCCATTGAAGACAATAGGCCCCTGTGATTGACAATCCTGGTTTCTCCAATATATATTCTGGGCTGTTCCTCTTACACTCCACCACTGAGCTACACGACCAGGAAGTGGCTATTGACTGGCCATGCACAAAGGTAGAAGGTGACCAGATCAAGGCTGCACTGACCTGTACATGAAGGGCATGTCGAGGTGGGTCAGCCAGCCAGGGAGGCCCTGGGTTTAGAGCAGAATGAGCATGTAGGGATACAGAAGCTGGAATCAGGAGGTAGGGAGGACTGGGGATGCCACCAGCGGTCCTGGAGCCAGAGCTGCCACCACATAATACCACTTGAGGATATATCACAGTGTGGTTGAGCTCCGCTCTATAGCACTGGTTCTTCCTGTTCCCTCTCTCACCATGGTGCCCATCTTGGTCCCCAGCTGCCCAGCTGGGTCAGTACTTAGGGTTTCTGTTGTCTGTAAGTTTTACATTAGGGATATGAGCCATCTTGAGCTCTTTCTGCTCTGAAACAAGGTAGACATTCATATTTTGTTTGGCGTATGGATTGTACTAGTTTTCTGTGCCACATCATGAGTGATCACACTCTTATTTGCTTAATAAACACACGCTTGCTATCTTAGTCCCTGGGGGTCAGGAGTTTGAGTGTCTGCAGAGCCTCTCTCAGGACACCACCGGGCTGTGACCATGTGGTAGTCACCGCTGAGGCTTGCTGACCGCAGTGGCTTGATAGGAATGGCCCCCACAAACTCCTGTGTTTGAAGGCTTGGCACTGTTAGGAGGTGTGGCCTTGATGGAGGAAGTGTGTCACCAGGGCGTGGGCCTTGAGATCTCCGATGCTCAAGCTATACCCAGTGAGGCACACAGTTTCTTTCTGCTGCCTGTAGATCAAGATGGAGAGCTTTCAGCTCCTTCACCAGCAGCGCATCTGCCTAGATGCCGCCACACTCTTTGCTTGCCATGATGATAAGGAATGAAACTATAAGCCAGCCCTGTGGGGTTGGGAAGCCATGGAGCTGTGGAAGATGCGGAACAGGCCTGGAGCAAGAGTTGGGTTGAGTCATGTCTAAACCCTAGAAATCTCATCCCAAGGACCAATCCCCCTCTGCCCCAGACCTGGGTGTCTCCCGTACACCCTGTGTCCCTGTGTCCCCACCTCCGTCCCAAGGACGTCACATAGCCCAGTAGCCAGGTTAAACTTCCTCTTCCCTTATGCAAATGAGGCATCCCCAGCACTCTGGCCCCAGCCATTGATACACACTCACCCCAAAAGCCCCTACCCCATCAAAAGTTTTAATAGTGTTTGCCTCCCACTAATCAATGATCTATGCCACTGAAGCTGTCTCCCGAGAGTCTGTTCTTGTCACCGTCACCACTGTCGGAGGTCTAATTCACTCCCAGCCATTCCTGCCTTGCTTCCCCCAACAAGCTCCATCAGTGGTGACCTTCGACAATCACAGGGAAGTGGAACTTGAACAACAGCACAGCCTAAATTAAATGTTTTCCTTTATAAGAGTTGCCATGGTCATCTTCACAACAATAAAACTCTAAGACACCAACAAAAAATCCACTTCCCTGTAGTGGTAAGTGCAAGGGCCCAGCTGGTCACAAGCCACCCTGCACTCCTACAGACTCCTGACAGATCCTTCTTTCATGAGCTTCCCACATACACCAGCTTCGTTATCGGCCAGCAAAGGGAGTCTGCGGCAGCTGCTGAGGGCATGATGTAATGTGCCCTTGGGAGTGATATCCCTACCACAAGACCCACTCACACTCAGGGTGCGAGCCATCAGGTCGCCTGCCATTTATAGCTTCCTGCCATGGGGGCACACCACATGCTGAAAATAATCTTTCTTCCACTGACCAGTCTGAGCACTCTGAAAAAACAAAACAAAACAAAACAAAAACTATTAACAAGAAAAATGTACACCCATTTCTCCTCCACAGCCTTGTCTGTCTGTTAACTAAGGTGAGCCCTGATGATTGGTTTTAGACCAATTTGAAGCCAGAGAATGTAAGTCTTCCTTGGTTGTTTCTTTGTGAGGGTGGCTGGTTTCAGACAGGGGCTCACCCTGTAGCCCAGGCTGGCCCCCAACTCAAGATTCTCCTGCTTCGGCCTCCATTGTGCGTGATCCAGAGTTAGTTTAACCCTTTGCCAAGCTGCTGGGAGCACGAGTTGCTTTGGCTGTTAAGAACATTCTTCTATCAGAAATATTTTCCAAGTAAATCTTCAATTCTATCATAAAATGTTTCTATCCGATATTTCAATTATTTTAGCAATGTTTTACTTTACTCTTTAATTTTCCATGAAAATTGTCAATTTTAACATGTTTAAAATATTTTCCATGCAAATCTTTAAGTTTATCATAGTGTTTTTACTTCCCTTTTCAATAAATAAAAAAAAAACCTTCTTATTAAAAAAAACATTCTTCTACATGTTTTCTTTCTCTTAGCTTTTTTTCATCAAGGAATAGAACAGCTGGGTCAAGGGCAGATGTGGATTAATTCTGTTCTGTATAGATTCCCGGGTTTATTCCTTCTATTGGCCTCCTCTGCTCTGGGCAAGAAGAGATTCTACCAATCAGGCTAGACAGCAGAAGCTTTCACAGATGGCTCCTTTCTCTTATCCCTTGCCCAGGGTTCTGTGAGGCCCTGACAGGATGGGAACTACCACTGGTCTCTGGACTAGCTTCTTAAATGGCCAAGCATCTGAAAAATAAACCACAGTCCACTTGGTGCTGGGCCTGGCTCTGGGGCCTCCATAGACGTCTGCTCTGTCCTCAGGCAGGTTGAGAAAGCATCTGCTCCAGCAGCCTGCAACCAAGGTTAGCACAGACACATTGTATATCTATCAGCTGCTTGCTGCCATCAGAAGGCAGAGAGGTACTGGCCAAGGGGGTGGCCAAAGTCACTGCCCAAAAGAACAGGCCTTGTGCGCTGCACTCAGTCATGTGTCCCTGTCTGTGCCCCTGTGCCTGTCCTGTCCCTGTGCCTACCCCTGTGCACTGAATGTTGTCAAAACCCACCGCTGAAGCAAAGGGCCCACAGCCACCCAGTCCAGCAGCAGTCAGGTCACTCACATATGTGTCACATTCTGAGGTACTAACACACACAGGAAAAGAATGATCCCAAAGGAATCCAGAGCTGAGCTGGGGCCAGTATTGGGTGTCCTTGACCAAAGAGGAGATGTCTTGTAGCTGACAGGCAGGCACTTCTGCTCTTGGTGACCGAGTCATTCTTCAGTGAACAGCAGGCACTTCTGGGCTCTGGAAGGTCTGCTCTGGACAGATGGTGGCAATTACAGAGTTTGGGAGGACAGAGGAAGAGCAAGTTTGCTGGCTGGGGCTTGGAGAGGCCACTGTAAAAGGACCTGGAGTGTAGGCTTGCTGAACACGAATCTTTAAGGTTCCAAGTTAAAAATGTGAAGTGCTATACGTATGTGTGCTTGTGTGGGTGGGGTGGGGTGTGCACCACAGGCACAATACAGCCTTCTTTTGTTTCACACTCTGGTCTACCTGATGGCACAAGGCTCTAACCTCTCAGACAATGTACCTTTTCTTAGGAAGCTATGGTGTTGCTTTTCTGTAGATGGGCTCTTAGGAGGTCCCTTTTGGGGCTGCCCAGATGAGAAAAGTCCAGGCCCTGGGGAAGGTAAGTCCTACTTTGCCACAGAGTTCTGCCCAGGAGATCTGCCTTGAGTGATTATTCTGCCTGATTCCCATTTTAGCATCCTGGTCAGCCCTGTGCAGGAAGGAGCTGGACAGGGCAGTTTTTCTTTATTTTTGATTTTTTTTTTTTGAGACTGGGTTGCTCTGTGTAGACATTGGTTGTCCTAGACCTCACTCTGTAGACCAGACAGGCCTCAAACTCACTGAGATCTGCCTGCCTCTGCTTCCAGAGTGCTGGGATCAAAGGCTTGCACCTCCACCACCTGGCTTCAGAAGAGCCTTTTTAAAGCCTATTAAAAGTCCAGGCTGTGAGTATCATGGCAGAAGCGAGGACTGAGTGGTGAAGGGAACTCTGGCACTGACACAGTCTTTTCCTCTGGGTGCCACTGATGTAGAATGGTGCTTTTTGATAATTTGGCAAGTCATGTGATTATGACCTGTTTTCTTTCTCTGTGCTAAACTGTGTTTTCTTTCTTTGCTAAACTGTGACACCTCTGTGTCCACAGTTTAGCAAAGAGAAAGGAACTTGCCCACAGTGATATTTGGGCTTTGGGAGATAAAATGACAGTGGATTTTTGTTTTATCTTGCCTTCCTCCCTCTTCTTCTTCTTCCTCTCTCTCCCTCTCTCTCTCTCCCTTCTTTTTCTCTCTCTCTTTGTCTGTCCCTTCCTTCTTTCCTTCTTTCCTTCTTTCCTTCTTTCCTTCTTTCCTTCTTTCCTTCTTTCTTTCCTTCCTTCCTTCCTTCCTTCCTTCCTTCCTTCCTTCCTTCCTTCCTTCCTTCCTTCCTTCCTTCCTTCCTTCCTTCCTTCCTTCTTGCAAAGCAGGCTGACCAAGTATACAGAGTGATTAGGGTACTCTTTAAGAGTATCCTATGCCATGATTAGTAGTCAATCTTTACCCTGCCCCTAACCCCAAAATTAATTTGCTCTGTGAGTGTACAGTAGGTAGTTAGGTAGGTAGGTAGTTAGGTAGACAGATGCCCAATTGTTAGGCGGGCACAGCCCTTGTGCTATCCAGCAGGCAGCTGCTCTAGCCTGGCTTCACTTCAGGCCTCTCACAAACAGGAGTCACACATTCTTCCTACTATTGAGGAATAGCTTCATCTGGATTAACCATGCAATGCCCACATGGAAACTGGCGATGGCTCCCTGCAGGGGTGATAACCCATCTCTCCTGATATCCCTGTTATTTGGTCCAAGGCACCCTTGGGCCACCACATACTACTGACAAGCCAAGCCACTGAGAATACATTCCTGGGACTCAGCAGTGCACGTTGGAGAAGTTAACCCTGCACTAGCCCTCAACAGCCACTGCAGTGGAGGTGGCTTGGCTGGAAACTGAGGCCATCCTCTTAGTTCTACATCGGGCGTCTTTGAGGTGCAGAACACAGGATCAGGAAGGGCTTTCCAAAGAGCAGAGCTTGGAGCGCACTGACTTGGAGCCCACAGGCCTCTACCTGAAGAAGAAAAGCAAGCCATAGCCATGTCTTCTTCCCCATCTTTCCAGCCTTGGAGCTTCTGAGCTCTTTGAGCCTTCCCTTGATGTCCATTCGCTTGCCAGGACGGATCCCATAGGCAGGGTCTGCCTTACCTAGCCTGTTCCTTTCCACATACTCCACCCACACTTTCCTTGCCTAGACCCCTTTCCTTGGATGTACCCCGTGGACGTTTGGGCTTAGGTGTGCGTGGAAAGTTGCTGACATTATAGAATGATGGAAGGACTCCTGGCTGTGGCTTCTCAGCCATGTGGTGGGTAGAAATGCTGCTGCTCTTGCAGAGTGCAGACTGGGGTGCAGTTCTCAGTTCTGCTGTCCCGCCTCTCATCTGCACTGAAAACTATTTCTGCTAATACTACAATTCTGGCTGTAGCAGAACAGGGTCACCATGAGATGGTGGGCAGTGCTGACTGGGCATGGGGAGGACTCCTGAGACCAGACAGGAAGCCTGGGATTCTCAGCTGTGCGGGAAGTCGAATGCCTCACTGCCATCTGGGTTGGTGTAGTCAGCCTTTGCTACTTGTGGGTTCTTCTCTTTCCCACCCTTTAAACCACCCCAGTCCTGGTTTCACCCTCTTATCACTAGATAGCTGGGGTGGGGCAGAGAGATCTCAGAATCTAATTTCTTTCCTTTTGTTTCTTCGTTGAGCTTGACTACTATCAAACCACAACCAACCAACAATCACTTGCCCCACCTCTAGGGCCCTAGAGTCTCTGAAAAGTTCCCAGAATTCCTGACATCACACAACCACAGAAACTATCTGCAGCTGACAAGCCCACACCTCTGCTAGAGCACAAGGCCAATCAGAGCTGCAATGGGCAGTCTGAAGCAGCCCCATGTCCCCACGCCTGGGTTTAAAATGAAAACATATTCTTGGGGCTGGAGAGATGGCTCAGCGGGTAGGAGCACTGACTGCTCTTCCAAAGGTCATGAGTTCAAATCCCAGCATCCACATGGTGGTTCACAACCATCCCTAAAGAGATCTGACTCCCTCTTCTGGCATCTGAAGACAGCTACAGTGTACTTACATATAATAAATAAAAATAAAAAAAAGGGGGGGGGGGTGGAGAGATGGCTCAGCGGTTAAGAGCACAGACTGCTCTTCCAGAGGTCCTGAGTTCAAATCCCAGCAACCACATGGTGGCTCACAACCATCCCTAATGAGATCTGACTGTTCTTCTGGAGTATCTGAAGACAACTACAGTGTATTTACATATAATAAATAATAAAAATAAATAAATCTTAAAAAAATAAAATAAAATGAAAATATATTCTTATCTTTTGTGCTTTTTAAAGATACCAAAACTGTGGAACTGTCACTAGAGGTTGGAGCTTGCCCTCTGGCCCTGAATCCATGATGCTGATTGCTTTGGTTGTCTGTGACAGGGACATGGGGCTGCTATGGCTACTGGGGTACTTCAGGATAAGGATACTAGGGTAGCAAGCAGGTGCAAGTCTGAGTCAGGATTGGAGCTAAACAGGCATCTGAGCCAGGGCCATTTCTATGGCAGTCCAGGGCCTCCCCATCAGCACGCCCGTGTCCTGAGCCAGGGCTCTGGGTAAGATACAAGGAGTGTAGCATCAGTCTCCACTGTCCACCGAGAAGGGGCTCTGGCTGATTCTAGTCTTGGGGGTCCTGAAAGTGTCAGACAATGAAAAGCACTTAGAGTTCAAGTACCACCATCTTCTGGGAAGACAGAACAAATGGGGTTTGAACTCTGTGGTGGCTTAAATAGGTTTGGCCCCCATAGACTCATGTGTTTAAATGCTTGGTCCATGGGAAGTGGCACTATTAGGAGGTGTCACCTTGTTGGAGGAAGAGCGTCACTGTGTGGGTGGGCTTTGAAGTGTCTATGTTCAAGTTCTGCCCAGTGTGGAATTCCACTCTACTCCTGGCTGCCTGCAGAAGGCAGCCTCCTTCTGGATGCCTTCCGATCAAGATGTAGCACTCTCAACTCCTTCTCCAGCACCTTTGTCTTAGTTAGGGTTTCCATTGCGGTGAAGAGACACCATGACCACAGCAACTCTTATAAAGGAAAACATTTTGTTGGGGTTGGCTTACAGTTTCAGAGGTTCAGTCCATTATCCCCATAGCAAAGAGCATGGTGGCACACAGGCAGACATGGTGCTGGAAAAGGAGCGTGAATATTCTACATCTCGATCTGAAGGTGGAGCCTGAGCACCCACAGAGACCCACTCTCCAGAAAACTGCATCTCCTAATAATGCCACTTCCTATGGACCAAGCATTCAAATCCATGAGTCTGTGATGGCCAAACCCATTCAAACCACCAGAGTTCAAGGCCTGCCTTACTGGATTGCTGGTGCTTGTGGACATCCAGAGCCAGCTGGGGCTCCATACCCTGTGAGCGATGGCTACCAAGGTAACGAATGAGTTTAGTGAAGAGATCCAACCGTACCTTTCCCTTGTTTCTCTTTCTTCACGCATTGCCCTAGATGTGATTAGTTGTTTCTTCCAGGACATGAGGACA
Organism: Apodemus sylvaticus; assembly: GCF_947179515.1. Classification (NCBI taxonomy): domain Eukaryota; kingdom Metazoa; phylum Chordata; class Mammalia; order Rodentia; family Muridae; genus Apodemus; species Apodemus sylvaticus. The sequence continues at coordinate 43,611,180 of NC_067492.1, read as the reverse complement.
CAGCAGTGGAGACAGGAATCAGGAAGGGCGGTCAGTGGCAGCCAGCCACAGCAGGGGTTGAGCCAGCTTCAAGGCTTGACACGTAATCCCCACGCAGTGTTGCCCCCTTCTCCCACCTCTTCTGACAGAATCTCACTTTACATTCCAACCTGGCCTCAGACTTGCGGCAACCCCTGTCCCAGCTGCCCAAGGGCCAGGATTTCAGGCATGTGTAGCTGCTAGAGCTTGCAGCGACACTCCAGTAGGGCAATGTTCAGCTCTGAGGGCATGCTGGGATCTGTGGGGACAGTACCCATGTCATCAGGCCTTCAGAGACTTGAGAAGCCGAGGAACTTTCTCAAGGTCACACAGCACTAGGCGTGTCAGACCAGGACCCACACATTGACAACAGGGCCATTCTAACTGCCTTGTTCCTTTCCTCCAACACTGTCTCTGTGGTTTCTTTTGAGTAGAAGAGGCTCAGAGAACATGTAAAGTGACCTGTTGCTATAGCCCTGTAGGCCACTCAGGAGGACTCTTCTTCCTGCCACCTGTTTAGGTTACTGCAACTTGAGACTGATCCTGGAGCCAGAGGAGTGGCAGACCAGTGCAGGCCTGATTCCCTTTGCTGAAACCAGACTGTGGATGAGCAGGGCTAGCTGGAGACCTAGAGAGAGATGGCAAGCAAAATCCTAGAAGCTGCTGGCTTCAGTGTAGAGTTCAGTGATTTGCAGCAAAACCCACCAAACAGGAAGCAGGAGTGGCAATTCTAGCCCCTGGGCCACATCTCTGGCACTGGCTGTAGGACTCTGGCTTAGCTTTCCTGAGAAGTCAGCCCTGGCCTTGGCCGCATCAGGTGTCTAGAGAATAGAAACCTGAACTGCTTTTAGTTTATAAGACCAGCAAAGCATGGTAGCCCTTACCTGTAACCCCAGGGAGGGCTGAGGTAGGAGGACTACCATGAATTCAAGGCTAGCCTGGACTGTAGACTGAGAGTGTCTAAAAACCAACCAACTAAAACCTGCTGGGCATAGTGGCACTCACCTGTAATCCCAGTGCTTAGGAGGCTGACACAGAGGCAAGAGGATCATGTGTTTGGGGATACAACCCTACTCAACCCAACCCAACCCAACCTCCAACCCAACCCAACCCAACCCAACCCAACCCCTAACCCAACCCAACCCAACCCAACCCAACCCAACCCTACCACAAACCGCTAACGCAACCTAACCCAACCCAACCCCTAACCCAATCCAACCCAACCCCTAACCCAACCTTACCCAATTCAACCTAACTCAACTCAACCTAACCCAACCCAACCCAAGCACCAACCACTAACCCAACTCAACCCAATGAAATAATGTGCTCCTGGCCTCCTCCCACAGCAACAATGCTGAGTATATGCCCCCACATAGGGCAGTGGAGGAAGTCTCCTAACATGAGAAGGAAGAGGATGGGAGGGGCACTAGGGAACTTGGTGGGGGCGGGGTTCTCTTAAGTAAGACACACAGAGCTGCATGTTGGCACACTCCTAATGTGCTGCTTCCACAAATCTTTGGGACCTCCCTAAATATTAAGCTGGATGTCTCCCATGCTTTGCTAAGAACAGAGAGGGGCTTCACTAGAAGTAGACACTTGATTTCAAGGGATTAATTCCAAATGAAACTGCTTCAGCAACAGGAGACACTTAAGAGAATCCTGGGCCTGGTGACATCTGATAAAGTGCTTCCTTGACAAGGGGAGTTGAGAAATCAGGGCCAGGAGTCTCTTGATCATGCTTCTTCCCCAGGGTAGAAAACGGTGCTAATGGCTGCTGTGAGTGGGTCCTCCATGACTCCAACTGACAATGGTGAAAATCCCCAAGGAGGAGGGCTTGGGCCAACTGTCTGCTTCGGATGGTTCCATCTGGTCAGGATTCCAGGCAGGTCTAGGGAACTTTGCCCAGGATGGTATGTGCTGAAGTCCACCCACCCCCACCTCCAAAGGGGGACAGATTGAACCAGGCAATTGAACCCACTCCCAAACCTAACAGAGGTGGGTCCTGTCTCTGAACACGATCACCACAGATCCTCCAGGGACCTGCTGTCAAAGCCGCAATCAAGAAAGCACCACCCTCCAGCTCACTTGAACAGACATTTATTGAGCACCTACCAAGTGCAAGGCACTGACTGTTAGGTGCCACAAGAGATACAGAGCGACCATATGGTCCCTGCCCACGAGGAGCTCACAGTCTAGAGGGAGGCAACACAGTACACAGTTGGCTGCAGCTACACCTGCCAGAGTGGTAAGAGCCAGAAGCAAGACACCAATTTGCCGTGGGGCCACAGAATAGCATAGGGCTGCTTCTGCTCAGAACACAGAAGAGAACTCAGGGCTAGACCTTTGCGGAGGCAGGCTGCAGGGCAGAAGGGCATTTCTATGATGAGAATAAACATGAACAGGGTCCATGGGGAACCCAGACCTGGGTAGCTAGAGGATCATGGCAAGAGATAGAAAGTAGACAGTCAAGTGCAGCCACGGGGCAGCAGCCGCGGACACAAGGCTCAGAGGATAGGAACTTGATGCTCTGGTCACAGTTACAGATCACAGAGGAAGAGGATGATGCAAAATGGTCCTCTGGATGAACTTGGAGACCCCCGGAATTAGGGAGAGGAAAGAGCTGTAAGGTAGCCAATGAGGGGCCAGTGTCACGGAGGATTGTGGGAACAGGTAGTGGGCAGTAGCAAGCCAAGGGTCAGGAAGGATATAAGGTACCTCAGGGTTAGGTAAGAGATAGCAGGATGCAGGCTGAGGTTCTGGGAGCCAAGATCCCACAGGGCTAGTGAGAGGACTGGTGTCACAGAGTGGAGCATAGTTAGGAGACTGGTGACTCCTCAGGAAGTCCAGTTCCTGACCACTTACCACAGCCGCTCAGGGCATGTGGCAGCGACAAGCTGCCAGGCTTTTCTCTAGAGCAGAGTCCACCCTGGGGTGGTGACAGACTGACAGCAGCCTGCCTTTTAGCAAGGGTGGCTCAGTCTGTGAACCACCTGCTGAGAAGCTGTATTAAGGGTAGGCCATGAAGGAGAAGGAAGGAAAGGAGGGCTTCAAGAAGGAAGCCAAAGACAGTTAAAGGCCAATGGCTTCGCCATCTGTAGCTACTCCAATAATGGTAAAAGAGCGACCAGTGATTTCCCAAGCTATTTCCATGTGGTGGGCAGAAGCCAAGTTCCTGAACGGGGAATGGGAAAGCGGGGAAGCCAGAGAGAAGCACTAGCAACAGGATGCAGGGCGTTTTAACTAAAGGGGTCAGAGGTACCAAATAACAATGCGAGCGGACAGAGCAACTGATAGACCCAGCTGAGGTGGCTCAGAATGCTGAGAAGGGACATCACTGGAGAGGTGTGGGAGGCAGGCAAGGGCCTGGGTGAGCCTAGTGCAGAGGAGCTGCAGCGGATGCTCCTCCCTGGGGGAGGACTAGGTACTTGGGACTGGCAAGGAGAGTACTCTTCCATGCCTTACATGTTCAGCAAGTCCTAGCAATACAGCTGAGCCTGCCAACCGCATTGGACCAGGACAGCTGTGGCAAAACACACACACACACACACACACACACACACACACACACACACACACAGTCCATCAGACATCGTGTCCAATGACCAAAGGTGTCTTAGCTGCGCTGGCCACATCACCCAAATGTCAGGATACACACAGGGGGGCAGAGGCACTCCACACTGGGAGGAATTCCGAGACACTCCCAAGTTCACTGAGGAGGCACTGGAGGGATGGAGGTCAAGCATCTACAAGCACCTAGCAGCAACAGAACTTCAGACGAGGCAAAGAAGCAAGTGTGAGCTTTCTTCAGTGGCTAGATAACTGGGCTTTAAATGTTACACCTAAAAATGTGACAGATTTCACAAAGAATCTAGAATTATATTTCACATTACAATCTACAAAGTAATTAATGCCTTTTGGTTCCCTCCGGCTTTTCTTCCCTCCCATGTGGAACGAGGGGAAATGGGCAGGTATCTCTCAGAAACAATGCTATGAACACAGAGGCACACACAACTCAAAGATCAGGCTGACTGCAGGGCCTTACAAAGCCTGAGCTCCTCCCTGTCAGCATCGGGATGAAGCAACAATGGAACATCCTGGTGCCCCGTTTCCAGCAACGCTGGACTGGGATTGACCAGACCAGGAAGCCCTGGAGACACCTTTGCTGTGCTCCCAAGCTGATGAGGCACAGGGTCGGGGGCTGTGATGGGTCAACTTGGGGAGCTGGCAAGAAGCCTAGAAGGCTCTGTATTCATCTCCTGAGGGATGCAGGGATCAAATGAATCAAGATGCAGCATGGTGGCAGCATTCTGTGATCTACACAATCCCTGCACCACGGATAACAAACCAGCAGCACCAAGTCCTCGGTTACTTGTGGGACCGGGAGAAAGACAATCCACAGGGCAGTGAGTTTAACCACAAGGGCCTGGAGACAGCATGGATGGCAATTGCAAAGCCCTTTGAAGGTCCACGTGAGACTCAAGACGCTGAGAATGACCAGGAAGAGTTCCACAGATACAGACTTCAGGCTACACTGAAAAGAGACAATACTGAGATAACTGGTTCTGAAAGACTCAGGGAGAGCTGCTAAGAAACCTCTAAGAAGACAGAAGAAGGGAAATACAGAGGCTTTGATGCCCCTTCTGAAACTACTAATGCTATTTATTGGCTTGGGTCATCCTTGAGAATAGAAAACTTTTTGGCAAAGCTGTACAAACTCCACATGGGGGTCTCCTCACCAGAGGCTTCAGTGCCTACCTTGCCTTCTGAGGCTAAGGTAGCTGTGGAGCCAGGTTGGGAGCATGGGGGCCATGGCTGGTGAGTGCACTACAGAGCCAGGCAGGGAGTACGTTGGGACTCAGTTTCCTTCTCTGTCCAGCGGAGGGAAGGAGTGTGGGGTCACATGGCATTTAAGACTTCCCACCTGCTCTTCAGAGTCTGACTTTGGCCACTGGTGACAGCCCAGGCATCAGGTGCCATCTCGTGGCTTCGCCTCTCTCACAATGGCTGGCTGAGAAGGCCCCATGCGAGCAGAGCAGGCCAACTCTAGGGATGAAGGCAGGGAGTGCACGCCCTGTTCAATGGATAGGACAGATTACCTCAAGAAAATAGACTTTAAGAAGTCTTGCTTTCCTTAAGGAAGCAACTCCTTTTTTTCTTATATTTTTGTAAAACTTTATTTAGAAAGGCTAACCATATTTATTTGTCAATTTTTCTTCAGCTTTAAGGAAAATAGTTTAAAAAACATAAAATTGTAAATACACTCAAGAGTAACTGCTATTAAACAGTTCTGAACAGGCAGAAAATGTACTTTCCTTTTACAGAAAATGTTAAATCTGTAATAGCAGCATAATTTATATATAGAAAAAAGCTGGCTTTGAAAACCCAGATTTTTGTATACATAAAACATCTTCCTCCTTTTTCTATACAACACAGCAATGTTTTCTGGGAAGGAGTCTTCACATGACGGTACTTCCCACAGTTGGCAGCTCCCTCGTTTCCCCATCATCAGTGGGCTAGAGCCGTCAGTCCAACACCAGGGCAGACAGGGCATTCAGGTCTTTCATGTACGGATGAGCTACCAGGATCTGGTCAATCTTCAGTTTTTGCTCAGAGTCGGGGAAGATCTTCAGCAGTGCCTCCCTCAGCTCGCTGGTCTCTGCAGAAGACCTCTGTGCCGGCATGGGAAGGTTCTGCTGCATATTGGGAAGGGTGGCCAGGGGTGTGAAGTGGGGCTGCTGGGGAAGCCAAGGGCTTGAAGAGGCCTGGATCCGGGGTGGAGGCTGGTGGCTACTATTGGCTCCCTGGTTGTTGGGACTCCGGAAGCCAGGGTCAAACGTGCCCACATTTGGCAGGGCATTGAGTAGCGGCTGCATGTCTCTATGGATGAAGTGAGAGGACAGTAAGGAATCCTTTCAAAGCACCTATGGCTAACACCGAAGGCCTGAGGAGAAAGCCATGGGGTGGTGAAACCAGCCCCTAAGAGTGGCCTATAAGGCACCTGGTACTACTTCCAGACCCAAGGAGAGCGAACATCCCTGGGTTTGACAGCACCTCACCAGTCTTTTGTCTTAGGGCTGGCCACACTGGTTGGTTCTCTAAGGTTCCTACTCTTCTATACAGGGTCAACTTACAGAATTGAGGAGAGGCATCTCTCCCTGGGCATAGAGGCAACTCCAACAGGCTCATGGACTTCCTGTCTTCAATGAGGTCTAGAAAGGGCACGAGAGCTCTTGATGCACATGGTATTATATGTGCACACAGGGGACATCTGTCCTGCTCAACAGCTCCCACCAATTCTAGCTGCCGCTGAGATGTAGGAGAAACAGTACTGTCAATTTTAGAAGCCCAACAGCCTACAAAAGCTACATTAACCTTAATGGCATGCTGTCACGAAGGAATGATAGCAACTGGCCACCAAGTACTTTGAAAATGATACTACATGGGATGGAAAATGACCAGAAGGGCCGAACCTGTCACTAGGCTACTGCGGGAGTGGAACAGGTAGCCAACAAACCACCTCTGGTTTGACCTGGGCCTTGGCTCAGTAAGGGACCCCACACAGCCTCAACACAGGTCGTGAGGCCTAAAATGCAATGAAGATTTCCAATATAAGACATGTGGTAGAGAGGGAAGGGTGCAAGGACATGGCAGGCATGTCATTTCCTCAGTGTGGGCAGATGATCCTGTCTGGGATTAACTGTGATAAAACCAAAAGGCTCAGAGAGAACTGATCACCAGATTAGGAAACTTGATGTATGCTGGTCTGCATTATAGACCATCCACTATTTCTCCCTCTATGAAAATCAACCCACCTCTGTGTACCATCAAGTTCTAATAGATGGTCCCCCACAAATGACAGATTAGCAGCCTTGAAAGCTGGAAGAGAGTATGCCTTCTCCTTTAGGTACCCAGACCAACCCTATGCAAAAGCCCGCTAGAGGGTCCACAGAAATACAGGTTATTTTGGCTTTAAAACAGAGAAACCATCTGCCACTGGTTAGCATGAAAGGAAGCTGTGGGTAACAAGGTTACCTAAGAATTCTGAACATAGAAATATATAACCTTCACTTGTCAGTCCGTGTCAGACAAATATGCAAAACAGGCTTTTCCACTCAGTGATGGTAAACTGTAGCTGTCGGCTCTCAAGTAGTTCACATCAGCACTGCCCACTCAAAACAAACGCCAGAAAATTCGTAGAAAAGCATCCCACAAAAGCAATCAGACAACACCGACTGAAGTTATCACCAGCTTGAAAATGTGCTGCTCAGAGACCTTCAAGAATATTTGTGTTCTCTTAGAATTAAATAGCCTCACAGGGCAGGCCTGGCCCGCAGCATTCAGGAGGCAGAAGCAGAAGGATCAGAGTCTGAGTTCAGCCTGCTGACACAGAAATGGTCTAAAGCAGGCAGGCAGGCAAAAGAAAATTGAAAAGCTCATACAGAACATTAACCTTGGAGAGATTGCTTGATTGGTGTCCACACTGGTCTCATATCATTAATCTAATTAAGGCTTTAAAAAATGCCATTTCCAGTTATCAAGGACAGTACTTGCTCTGAAACATAACATTTGATTGAAATAATAAACCTTGACATACAAGGGAATGCAAAGAAATACCTAAGAAAGACCTCCTTTCGAAGAAATTCTTCTAGCCGAGGTCCGTTTCTTCCCAGAGGATCATCAGGAACCATAAATATGTCCCCCACGAATGTGTACTGAAGCAGTCTACAACACAGAAGGTCACAGTGTTGACAAACAGTACCTCCACTACTGTAGGAAATGGGACATGTCTTAAAGTAGCCTCCCCTTCTGGGGCAATGGTCAGTCTAAGAGTTCTGACTGCTAGCTGACCCCACTCAAGTGAAATCACTGTAACTTTGGAAGTGGACACAGTCCCACAAGCAGCTTTTCTCAGCTGGCTGTGTCCCAGCCAGGCATCTTCTACCAGATGGAAACACTGTTAACGACTGTCTGCTTGGGGCTCAGCAGGTGTGCCACAAAGATTTCAGTTTAAGAGAAACTGGAAACAAATGTGTTCCTAAGTGAACCCCTGGAAACAAGGTCCTAGGAAGAGAAACCCAAGGGTGAGCACCCACGCACCCATTACTCATCAGGGACAGGCTAGAACCAGAGCCTGCTCTGCAGGAATGCTCTGTGTGGCACACCCGGGGCCATGGGTTCTAGTACAAAATAAAAAGTAAAAGATTAGCTGGGCGTGGCGATATGTGCTCTTAATGCCAGCACGCCAAAGCAGAGGCAGGCAAGGTAGAGCCCACCAGGGCTACATATGAGATCCTGTCTCAAAGAAATGAATAAAAAGAGTAAAAAAAAATCCTACTGTGGAAGTCTGTCGTCCACATCTTGGTTTCTGAGTGGCTTCTCTGATGGTTGTTTTGAGACCAGTGCAATTAAAGCCTCCTTGTGTGCAGACTCATGTGTAACACACAACAGTGCCCAGCAGTTTAACAGCTCCCTCATCATCAGTGCCCACCAGGTCAGAGACCAACTCCCCTCCACCTAGCACCAAGGCCTTTGTAGCAACACAGAAGTCAAAATGTAGATAGCAATTCGCTTTTACCCCAGAGTTCCTGACCAAGCTTTCTCTTTTTGTTAAGTTTCAAGTCACATGTTTCCATGTCTGGCTGCATGCATGTGTCCCTCCCTGCAAACAGGGGGCGGTTAGAAGGACCTCTCTCCCCACCTGGTTCCAGGCACTCATCTCAGGTCCTCAGGCTTGGCACTGCTCATCAGTCCAAGCCAAGATTTTTCAAAAATCCTGTTAGGATTTAGCAGGCTATAAGGAAATATCAGACAAGGGACGACTGTGAACCCCCAAGAGAAATGAATGTGGGTACATTCACTTCAGGGTTCATATTTGAGATATGGGCATGTCTGTTTTATTCCTGGAACCACAGACTGGCACTCCTACTTCTTGTGTAAAGCAGCTGCTCAAGCACACAGGACCTCTAGGTGTCCGTGGAACTAGGTGTTCACTGCTCTGTAGTGGTTCAGCAACTGAACACATCCAAGTATCCCGAGAAGAAAGCCTGCACGCTAAACTCATGGAAAACACCAGACACTGAAACTACAACTTGAAAGACTTGCCCCTGTACCCTCAGTTAGGTGACCCCTTCACTCAGCAAAATGCTTGTGTCCTATACTCTTGCTGAGTCACAGTACTGCACGAGGTCCAGTCTTGCAGGCTCTCTTAGGAGGCCCACCCTTACCCTTACTGGGTCCACCCACCTCCGCAAGCAGAAGCTACACAAAATGCAAACAACAAACTTCTGATCAAAGCAAAGAAGAAAAGATTACCTTTTTGTAATAATTTCTCTCCAGGACACTGACTCAGTCACAAACTCTCTGAAGTTATCATTTGTTACAATTATACCCCCAGTCTTGTCCGCTAAGTGCAGCAGGAACCTACAGTAAAAAGAGGTTGAAATGAGCAAGGAGCAGGCCTGGCAGCCAGAGCAGCCGGGCTAGGGACGCCAAAGGGGACGCTCTGCTTAAACAATCACCAGCTGAACCCAGGCTGGGCAGCCAGGCCCCTGCCAACTGAAAATGTTCAAATGATGAGTATCTCTGGAACTATTAGTGTGATCGTAAAACAACTTTTTATGCAATATAATTCTATAAAAAATGATTTTAACTTTGATTCCTACATTTTCTAGAAAAGTTCCTCCAATAAACCGTGGAAAGAATGCATGAAGGCTTGAGCAAGTTAAAGGTAACAGCCTGTGAAATCTCTCATCTTTCAGCTGCTTGACTGCCTGAGTTTAGTACAGTGTTAGTTACTTGATGGTCAGCTGTGAGATTTTAAAAGCAATCCATTTTCTGCTTTGCTTTAAGAAGACATCAGTCAGAACCATCCTTCAGTTTGGCCTAAATACAGACAGACTCATTTGGTTATGAAAGGGCACTGGGTGGTGAAACGGGTTTGCATTTTAAAAACACTGAGGCCTTGCATGCTGGCAGGAAGACTACTCCACAGGCAGGGATGCTGTGGGAGGGAACTTTTCTATCTTCCACAGCAATCTTTCTATGGTCAGGCTTGAGCTGAGCCAAGACTGTCATTCTGGAGAACTGGGAATCCCTGTGAACCTGACAATAAGTTCTCTATCACTCAACTCCCAGTCCTGTGTTTGAGAGAGAGGGTCTTAAGTCTCCTAGGTTGGCTTTGAATTTAAGTAACCTGCAGATGACAGAACTAGGGCCTTATGTACTGGTGCTGAAAAAATTTAGAATTAAATAATAAAGAATTGTGTCATATTGCTGATTATTCCTGTTTAAACCCTCTCAAAATCTTTGTGAGTAGCCAGGCATAGTAATGCACACCTTTAAGCCCAGCACTTGTGAGACTGAGGCACAGAGTTAATCTGTGAAGTCTGAGGACAGCTAAGACTACAGAGTGAGAAACTATCTAACAAAACAGAACAGAACTGAAACCTGCAGAGTTGATGGAAATGTCACTTCTTGAATGAGAACGAAGATAATGAAACAAAAGAGATCACTGGCCTCAAAGGCATGAATGACCGTCCTTCCTAGCAGTTTCTAAGTGCGATGACCATCCTTCCTAGTCATCTCTGAGTGGGACTCAGAAAACCCAGCAGTAGCTAAGATCTCAGGAACCTTAGAAAATGTGTTATTTTTATTACACTCCCACCCCATCTGCCCTCACCCAGGGTCTCATATATTCCAGGCTAGCTTAGAACTCATTGTGTAGCTGAGGATGACTTTGAATTTGTAAGCCTTCTGCTTCTACCTCTCAAGTGTTAAGATCATGGATCTGAACAACCATACTTGGCTGACTTCCTATTTATTAACATTACAGTTTACTTTTAAAGCACATAAATTTCAATGCTGCCATCAGCTCAAATGTCAATAAAAGTAGATAGAAAGGCTTCTCTTACATCCACTGGGATACACACCCGTGTTCTCTGATGCCCAGAGGGCTGCATAAGTCAAGCAAAAGCCTTGTGTCTGGGCCTGGGTCTGTGGTGGTCAGGACCTGAAGGCCTCCTGCCTGAGCACTCCAGGGCTCCTGAGCCCGCCACAGGGTCCAGAGGGGGCCCTTCAGGACAGATTCTCAGGGCTGCTCTTAACCCTGTCCAGCCCTTGCTTACCTCTTTTCACGCTGCTCTATGATGGTACCTTGGGCCCACCCCACCTAACACAGTCTCTTTCCTGTCGGTAAGTGAATGTCTACTGTGGTCCTAACTCACCTCGTCCCACTCAACCATACGCCAGCTTGGGTAACAAAGTACTGCCTTTGCTGGGAGGAATGACACAGAGAAGAAGGGACAGACAGCCTGAGGGTCCCAGACACCACGCTTGTTACTGCTGACACGGGAGCACGAGGACAGAGTTGTAAACTACACACCACGGGGAAGGCTGGAATCAGAACTCCTCCTTTGGGGGTGGGGATTTCACCATGTACCTCTGGCTGGCCTGAAACACAGAGATCTGCTTAGCTCTTTGATCTACAGAGTGAGATCTGGGCCAGGGCTGCATGGTGAGACCTAATCTCCAAAAAGAAAATCAACCAACTACATATACCTGCCTTTCCTCATCTCAGACATGCTTTACTAAATAAACAAACTCAAAACAAACCACCAGCCTAAACTTACAGAGTAACTTAAAGGTCTTGACAATGAGTTTGAAACTAAATTAAGCAGGTCCCTTCAGAGTGCAGACCTATTTGGTAGACAGGTAGCTGGCTCCTTACCACCCCACTCCCACCTTGGGAAGAAAAACAGCCCTTCATACCTGTCATCATGAGAAGCAATTCTTTCTCCAAAGACCATCCGGGCAGGAGTTAAAGATAATATTCCAAGCTCCTGGAGCTGGGTTAAGAAGTGCTGTTCTGTTCATGGAAGAAGTTGATATGTATTCAGCAAAGACCATCTTCCCAGATGTGTAAATAAATGAATGCAAACCCAAAGATGTCACTTGGGGACTTGCAGAAAGACCCTTTTTCCCCTTTACTCAACTTTACTAACTCACCAAAAGAAGAAAACTCACTCACACTGAGGCAAGCCCAGCAAATGAACTGACTGGGTAGATTTTAAGCTAACAAAATGTTAAACTCAACTGCCTCTAAAGGACAGCTAAATCAGAAGCCCATACTTAATTAATCCTGCCCCCAAGAACTTTCTCAAAAGTATATACTGTAAGTAGAGTATAAAAAGAGAAATGAGACCCCCGAAGTGGTGGGGAGGGGGGGAGGGGAGGAGCCTCTGAACACAGGAGGCTGCAGAGTGAACTGCCACTGTCCCAGCCGAGAAAGGCTGCTCACTCTCCAGCCTGGCTGCAGCTTCCTCTTTCTCTTAGCTGTGTGTACACGGATTTGCTGGTTTCCACGGGCTTGACTAGTGACAGAATGGAGGGCCAATTCTGACAGGAAAAGCAGTCACAGGCGCGAGAGACTGAGAGCTAAAGCATGAGATTGGGGTGTTTGCGTTTCTTACCAAAGCAGTGGCCGGTGACCTCACCTGCCCTGCCCAAAATGGAGGGCTCCCTGCCTGGAAGCTGCAGGGCGTGTAAGTCAGCACTGACACTTAGAAGAGAAAGGAGCGGATTTGCCTTTCCTTGTGGCTCTTCTCCCAAATAAAGGAAGCTGGGAACACTCCGGAACTGCCATCGCCCTCAAGTCCAAGCTCCACTTCCTGTTTCTGCGCTAGACAAATCTATAAAATGTGCCCACCCCGTTTTACCTTTCCTTTCTTGGTGCCCCTACTACTGTGCCCGGCACAGCCTTTTCACCTAAGACAAAAACAACCTTAAGTTTCTCTGGAATATTTCACAATTTATATTAAATTGGAACCTTTTGTGTGGGTCCTGAGGTTAACCACAGAGTACTACATGGCAGACAGAGACAATTCAGAGCAAGCCCTGGACTACTGAGGACACATCCGAGGGTTCTAACGCCCCGAGCAAGCACTTAAAAACAGCACTGAAATACTCGGAAGCCCCGCAGGCAGAGGACAGCCTCTCAGCCCTGTGCTAGGTCCCCGCCTGCCCTCACCCACTCCTTACACTGCACTCCTTTCAGCTGAGGCGTGTCTGCACCAGGTCCCCTGAAAGTCCCACAGATCGTCCTGACTGACTTCTGCCCTTCCTGCTCCATATTCTGAGCGCTGACATCATGGGTGTGCATAACCAGAGTTTTCAATTTCTATTTTACCAGACAGAACCAATTTAAAATTCTGTCATTCAAATTGTTGCCCACATGTACGATTCGATAAAAAGCACCCTGTGTTGAAATTTGAAGCATTAATAAATACCTAAGCAGAAACATGGAGAGATTATTGGCCTCACCTGTGATATTAGGATCCCGTCTTGTCCTCCACTGTGGGACAAACACAGTGATGTTTCTGTTGCCGAGCTTCCAGAAATACTCAACTGCAATCGCTATTCCACGGCAACTAAAGAACTTTTTCAGACCATGGCTGGAAGGAAGGACAATTTCTTTCAGGTTAAAGTGTATAGAAAATCTAGGTTTTATCACAGAAAAGAGCAACAGAACATAACAAAATAACACAAACACGCCTCTTCTCTCACATTCGTCGCACAGTTTACTGCTTTGCAAAGTTAGGCCTGCCGACCGACGAGTCCTTCCTGTAGCTTAGAGTCAGTTGTAGGTCTTCTCCCTGTACTTGACAGACTGAGTGTGCTGTTATGGTGCAGAGTGGCAGGCTTGCTGGAATACTTGTTTACTATCATGGGTTTTAAGTGCCTTCTATTGGGGATAAATCCTATTCCTAAATTCTGCCTAATCACTGGCCTCTAACAACTTTAACTTCTTTTTTGAGACAGTCTTTCTATGTCATTGAAACATTCTATGTCATTGAAACAGACTCAAATTTGTGATCCTCCTGCCTCAGTCTCCTGGGGTCTGACATTACTGATGTATACCTCCGTGGAGTGACTGTCCCCAGCCCCACTCTCTCGCCGTGCTGTGACTCACACCTAGGTCCTCACACGCTAGGCCCTCACTCCACCACAGAGTTCCAGCCGGTGTGCATCTTAGCGTTTCTTATGAATTTTATTACAGAATTTGTCGCTCAAGCAAAAAACAGTTCAGTAGCTGTGACAATGCCCGTGCTCTGCCTTCCTGTGGTTGAGGACAGGAATAAAGATGTGAGTCTGCCTATACCACAGAACCCGACGCGGCTGCGACTGCCTCTGATGGGTGGTAGGTATACCACCCACTTTCCAGGGAACTGAAGTCTCCATGTTCAAAGTTTTAAAGAACAATTTGAAAACAAGATTCAAGTGAAACTAACTAGGACACAGGGGACTGCACTGACTGAAGCAGAAGGCAGGGAAGAGGTAAGCATGCAGGACACAAGTTGGAACCTGCCAATCTGTAAAGGTCACCTGCTCACTGTCACCACTCAACCCTGCCACAGCAATGTGACAACAGCCACAGACAGCTGTCGATGACAAATACGGCTGAGTTCCTGCTCAGAAACAGAAAGGGGCTGCACTCAGCCCAGTGTGTGATCTCCTGCTACTGAAGTAAAACAACTGCATGCCCCGAGTCTGGAAGTTCATTTCAAAATAAAACACCAGAAGCCAGAGAGACGGTTCCTTGGGGGAGAGGCCTGCTCACCTGCGAAGGGATGGGCGCCATTCTCAGCACCTTCATGGCGGCTCACAAGCATCTGTGACTCCAGGCCCAGTCAATCAGAAACCCTCTTCTGACCAGGCATGTACGTGGTACACATATGCACATGCACATTACAAATGTGGGTGTGCGGCTCCTCCCACATAAAATGCGACACGGGCAGCACGGGGGTGAGCATGCGCCATACATGCTCAGATAAATAAGTAATGGATGTAATGAAAATAAATAAACAAACAAAAATCTCTCATTTTTGTCTCAGGCAATTAAGTAAAGGTGAAGGAGAGAAATCCTTCCCACACATGTCCTCTGCCAGGGTTGGCTTCCAGATCCTTCTACCTCTGACGGGTCAGAGAGAACAAGCAAAGGCAAATGCTCCACAATACACACGCCAGGAGGTCTTGCTCCCGTCCCCTGGCTGCCTTAAGCCTCACCTTCCCTCTGAAGGCTCAGTCTTGTTTGACACAATCCTTCAGAAGACCCTTTCTGACCCTTTACTTCCTAGCTTTCTTCTACTGTGAGTGCAAGACAGAATGGTCTGTCTACAGCATGCGGCTACCTGGAAAGTGGTGTGCTGGGCAGACTCAAACGTCCCCACTGCGGGCCAAGGCCCCCCCCCCCCTTCCGAGAGAAGGCTGCCAACCCCATTTGCATCCCTGACCTCTGAGAGCAGGAAGAGCTGTATATATACAGCTAGGTAGTCAGGAAGTTGCAATGACTAGCTCACAGTTCTTCCCTCTGCTAGAGGATACAGCCCACTCTCTTTTCCAGAGACCCATAAAAAAGAAACTGGGATCATATCTTATCCCAGAAAACACATGCACGCAAATAATACAGTAAGGAAGTACCAGTGTGACACTGGCTACTGGAGGGAAAAGGAGTTAATTGGGGATGTTGTTGGTTTTTAAAAACTAACTACATAAAATGTTTAATACCAAAGACAGGCCTGGAGTTAAGTCAACTAGTTCTAATGAGAAGATCCCAGAAAGAGCCCTCTGCTGTCTTAGGAAAACCTGTTTAGTCCTCCAGAACCACATACACACACACAGACACACATACACACACACAGACACACAGACAGACAGACACACACACACACACACACACACACACACACGCACGCACGCACGCACGCACGCACGCGCGCGCGCGCTACCCTGGCCTTCTGAGGGGGTGTGGCAATGTTTCTGGAAGCACTAATGCTGTCCCAGTTTTCAGTGTTCTCTGTGGTAAGATCACAACACTTTTTACCCTGAAAGTCTCTAATGTTAAAAATGGTTCAAAGGGAAAAATTGGTAAAAGGGTGGTTCAAAGTTTGGGTAAATGAGTATATGGATTTATCTAGAAAATAAAACTACATAAAAAAGAAAATGGGATGGAGCATTGGGGGTGTGGTCTGAGTTTAAGGCTCAGTGACAGGAAGAAAATCCAGTCAAGTGGAGTCAAATGGCTGTCCTGACAGCAGATAGTAAGAACTCCGTCTAAACCTACTCCTACTACACTGGCTGCATAAGTTTGCTTAGTCTTGCTGCTTCTGGTCTCTGCAACAGAGAGGCTGGTGGGCAAGGAAGTGCAGACCAGTGATCTACCCTACCTGGAGAGCATATATTCAAGGTGCATAGAATAGAATTATCTTCTGCTTTGGGGGCCAAAGTGTGAGGCTTCCAGCAACACGTGCAGGAAACACGATGAATTCCTGCTCCATGCCTCTGGAAACAAGTACCCGGCTATTTTTCACACTATAGCAGCCAGTCAACATGTCAAGCAGAGGAGAGCTAGGAGACAGTAGGGAGCAGTGGTCGCCAACCCAGACAGGGCAGTGTGGGGCAGAACAAAGCCTTTCCCAGTCAGCCAGGAGGGCATGGGTTGCTTCTGGCTTCCGCTTCATAAATGATAGCTGTGGAACCTGCCAGAGAAAGACTGGCAAGAAAAGGGACAGAATGTGCAGTTCTGACAAGTGAGTGGGCAAACCCCATCTACACGGAAAATCACCAGAGCAACGAGGCAGGTGCTCTCAGGCTGGGGTTTCAGCCACCACTGTGATGTCGAGCCAGACACCACAAACACGTCCACTGACTCACTCCTGACTCATTCATGGTGATGAGGGGGAAACGAACCAAAAACATACAGAGTCAGCAGCGCAAGGCAGGTGTTTTGGAATTTCTCATCATACATATGAGCTGCAGACATCATAATCAGACAAATAAACAGCAATCCAGGGCAAAGTGGGACTGGTTTGCTTCAGGGGAGTTCCCACCAAGATACCCTGCTCCTGACAGCTTCAGGTTTCCTTTTCAATTCTGACAGCACCTAGCTAGGTCAAATAAATGGGCGAGGGTCCCTGTGAAGCAGTTATGTGTCCAACGATGATACAGTCTGAACATTCTAAAATTAACTTCTGTGAAGACGCAGGCAGTCCAGGTGCTCAGGAAAGACATTATGGCCCCGAGTCTAGGTGACACCGTGGCAAGGTCATGCAAGTGATACCAACTTCTCACTCCAAAAAACTTGTATGAAGATTCCATCACACACACACACACACACACACACACACACACACACTCACTCTACTACTACTACAACAACAACAATACCAGGCTGAGAATGAAGTTTTAGAAGCAGAGCATTTGCCTAGTCTAAGAACCAAAGTTTAATTCTCACACAGCAGTGCCAAAAACCTTAAATTAAAAAACATTTGGTCTCAGTTAAAATGACAATCATGTCATCAAGTTACAAATTTTGATTTATAACTTCTGGCTTCCACTTAATAAAAAAATAATCAGCCGGGCAGTGGTGGTGCATGCCTTTAATCCCAGCACTTGGGAGGCAGAGGCAGGCAGATTTCTGAGTTCGAGGCCAGCCTGGTCTACAGAGTGAGTTCCAGGACAGCCAGGGCTATACAGAGAAACCCTGTCTCGAAACAAACAAACAAACAAACAAACAAACAGTCATGGAACCTGCTATGGAGAAAGATCGGCAAGAACAGGAAATCTGATCACTAGCATTCCACATGAATCTGCTGTTTTAGGGTAATAGCCCTTTCACTGTTGTCTCTATACAGCTCTGCAGGGCAAGCTGGCCTCAAGTTCAGAGAGCCGCTTGAGGTGAGGGCTGGGAACAGGTGTGCACCCTTTTAAAGTGCTGCTCTTAGACACAGACATCAGTAAATCTGAAGAAAAGTCAAATCCTCTGGAAAGAACCAGCAAATGGCTGGGAGAGTCGGCCAGCGGTCAAAGCACTTGCTGCTCCTCCAGGGGCTGGAGCTCAAGCCCTCTTCTGACGCCTGCCTGCACCAGCTTGCATGTGCACGACCTCCCTGTGCCCCTACCCACACACAGACAGAAATAACAGTTAAAATAATAACAATCATCTCGGCAGTTAAGAGTGGGCGGTTCTTCCAGAGGACCTGAGTTCCTAGCATCCACATCTGATTGTTCACACACAACTGTCTGTTACTACACATGGCACATACATACCCCGACACAAACACACCCCAAACAACAAATAAGCAAACAAATAATATTAACATATTAATACATGTTTGATTTAAGTGATAATCACTGTTATTCAAAACCAACAGCACTATAGCCACCCGTTAGGAAATATGTGATGTTTGGGTGTTAGTGTCTAGGGAGGAGGATTAGATATGGGACACATCCCGCCATGGTGAACAGCCTCACTGTACATCCCAATGGTGACCCCTGTGAGAGGTGCTATTACCGCCCCAGAGGAAAGGACCTGCTGAAGAAGCATGAGCTCCTACCCCAAGCACCAAGGGAACAAGTGTAGGGTGCCCACCTGTAATCCTAGCTAGCACTGGCGAACAGGCAAAGACAGGAGGAAACCTCGAGTTCCCTCGCCCAGCTAATTTAGCATATTGGTGAGCTCCAGGTTCAGTGAAACCCTGACCCAAAAACAACAAACAAAACAAGGGGAAAAGCAATGGAAGACACTAATCTTAACCTCTGGTCTCCACACACACAGAGCTGCACTCATGAACACATGTACAGTGCACATATACAGACACACTCATGAATACATGTGCAGCGTGCATACACAGACACACTCATGAACACATGTACAGCGTACACAAAGACACACTCATGGACACAGGTGCAGTGTGCACACACAGGCACACTCATGAACACATATCCAGCATGCACACACAGACATGCTGAACACATGTACAGCATGTACACATGAACATGTATCCAGTATGCACACACAGACACACTCATGAACAAATGTATGGCGTGCACATACACATTCATGAATACACGTGCAGCGTGCACACACAGACACTCATGAACACATGTACAGTGTGCACACGTGGACTCACTCATGAACACACACAGCATGCACACACTCACATGTATGGCATGCCCACAGACACACAAACATGTACAGCATGCACACGCGGACTCACTCAAGAACACACGTACAGCATACACACAGACACACTCAAGAACACATGTACAGCGTGCACACATACTCATGAACACACATACAGCATACAGACACACTCATGAATACACGTAGAACGTGCACACACACACTCATGAATACACGTACTGTGTGCACACAGACACACTCATGAACACACAGCGTACACACAGACACACTCAAGAACACACGTACAGCATACACACTCATGAATACACGTACAGCGTGTACACGCACACTCATGAACACACGTACAGCGTGCACACAGACACTCATGAACACACGTACAGCATGCACACAGACACTCATGAGCACACGTACAGCGTGCACAGACACATTCATGAACAAACATACAGCGTGCACAGACACACTCATGAGCACCCGTACAGCGTGCACACACTCATGAACACATGTACAGCGTGCACACAGACACACTCATGAGCACACGTACAGACACACGAACATACATACAGCATGCACACGCAGCATCCTTCCCATGCTCAGTCCTGGCTCATCTATGTTTATTGTTTGAATATCAATTTGGAAATTTTTTCCATAGGTAGAAAGGTTTTACAAAGGAATTAACTCCTTCAAAATCATGTGCAGCCACTCAGTTTAGAACTTTGGACAGTGAGGAAGTGGAGTCAGTCCTGGACCGCAGGTCCCTGAATGGCTGGCTCATCCAGTTTTACTTAGATAAACCAATGGGAGATGCTGATAGGCAGCTGCTTGGGGACAAGGAAGGACACAGGCACAGCATTTTTACCCTGCCTTTCATTACAACCTCCATCCTCCTGCCTTCTCCTTCCCAGGGCTGGGATCCAGGAAGGGGCCACCATGCCATTTACACAGTGTGCTGGATAAAACCCAGGGCTTCAAGAATGTTAGGCAAGCATTCCACCAACAGAGCTACGAGCACCCCAGCCCAGACTGCTAAACGCTAATCTCTAAAATGGTGGCACCTTTTTTAAAAAAAAAAAGATTGTGACAAAATGAAAACATACAATCAATAATTTATTTTTTAAAAAGGAAAAGCAAAACAATGTTTATACTTGTAAAAATTCATACCACCATGCAAGAAGTCTCACATGAGGTAGGCACAGACTGGAGGATCTTCATGACTTTGGAGCCTGCCTGGTTGACACAACAGGCCAGCAAGGGCTATCAGTAAGACCCTGCCTCAAAACTAACAGGTCAGGTGTAGTGGCGCATGTCTATAATCCGAGCACTTAGATGGCTTGGATTCTTTTTTCTGAGCTTAAGGTCAGCTTGGCCTTTACAACAAGTTCTAGACCAGGGATACAGGGTGAGACCATGTTACAAAACAAAAAAACCATACACCAAAAGCTACGAGACAGACACAGAACTCTGGGCTATACAGACTTACAAGGCGGGATGAAGGAAGCTTAATGTACCAAAGAGATCAAGTTGGGTCCGGTCCACTTGTGGAGCACACTGCTGTGGGCAGCATGACTGAGCTACCCTACGTTCTGTGCTACGCTACCATGAACATGCCAGGAACAGCCGCTGCTGAGGCCCCTCACCAGCACACCAGGTTCGTATGGACATGACCTAAGAAGTGTGAGGCTTTGCTCCCCATCAGCATTGAGCTCTGTCTTGTTGCCAAGGACAAACTGGTCCCAGAGTTCATCAAGAAAAGAGCACACCCACACTGAGAGAAAGGGAGAAAACTGAGTGAGAGTCCTTACCATCATGAGGAAGGCAGCTGCTAAGACACAAAGTCCCCTCTGTCCTCTGAGTAAGAAATAATTTCCAGAAAACAACACGGGCTGTATCTGAGACACATTCTGAAGTACTTACAGATGAAATACATATCTAAGATTTCCTTACGAGCACCCAAAGAGCTAGAGAGGGCTCAGCAGCAGAGTACTGTCCTAACAAGCAGAAGAGCCTGGTTTCCATCCCCAATACCACAGAGAAAATAAACAGAATAAAACAAAAAATAAAGTAAGACGAGTGGTTTAACGTGGTAGGTAAGTTTGCAGATGAAACAAGATTGGTCACGAACTAGCAACTGTTGAGTGAACCCACCAAGAGTCTTCTTGTTCTATATTTGCTTTGAATATAGAACAAGATTTGAATGAAAAACAACAACAACAACAAAAAAACAACAAAAAGAAAAAACCTTGCTACTCCTGCAGAAGACTTGGGCTTGGTTCCCAGAACCCACACAGTGGCTCAAATGACAACTGCAGTCCTAAGGAATCCAACACCCTTTTCTGGTCTCTGTGGATACCAGGTATGCACTCTGGCATGGACTTATGAACATGCAGGTAAAACTTTCATACACATAAAACAAAATAAACATATGCTAATAATTAATTTTTCATGCCTGTAATAGAAGCACTAGAGGAGGAAGATAGGGCAGGAGGATTGTGAATCTGAGTATAGCCTGGTCAGCCAGCCTGGGCACCTTAGGAAGAGCAGCTCAAAATGAAAGAGTATTTGGGACACAGTACTGCTGTGGAGTGCTTACCTCACTCATGCCCAAACATGAGTAACAGAATGAAAAATGCCCTAGGTATTCCTAAAGCTACACGACATGAGCTGGTCTCAGGACTCCTGGAAAGAGGCCATGCAAGCATTCAGCAACACTGGATATTATTCTTAGGAGTCAACACCTGTAGGAGCTGCGGGTGAGGGCTCAGCCACCAAGAAAGACTTGAACCATGTTCCAGCACCCACATCAGGCTGCTCAATCCACCTAGAACTCCAACAACAGGGGCTCGGAGACACTTTTCTAGCCCCTGTAGTGTACTGTAGTGTACTGTATTCATGTGTACAAATCGGCTTTTAGACACACAGACATACTTAATTAAAAATTAAAATATTTTTGAAAGGTTTTCATGAGGGAGCCGAGGCAGGAAGGCCTACAATCAGCAGGCAGAGGAGCTCTAAGAGACTGTCTCACAGTGAAGGCGGCAGCAGCTCCACTCTTGTACTGAGAATTTAATGATCACAGATTTCAAAGTCCACTTCATTTACAGCTGCATCCTATGTGTACTGTGAAAATATACAGTCTCTAGAAGCTCTTACCCACAGGAATAGGTGAAGGGAAAGTCCAAAAGTAGTGGGTGTGGCCTACTGCTGCTTGTATTCTAATGTTAATTTGGGTCCCCAAATTGTTTACAAGAGAGTCTGAACTTCCTCACAGAAGACACTGAGGGACCCTGCCCCCAGATGGTTCTGACTGGTATAAAGACCCAAGCAGCCAATGTCTGGGCAGGACAGACAGAGGCAGGACTTTTAGGTTGCCCAGGCTTGGGACTGGAGGAGGAGGAGGAGGAGGAGGAGGAGGAGGAAGGAGATCTGCTGTGACAGAAGAGTATGGAGGGGAGGAGAGGAGCAACCTGAGATCCCTGCCTGAGAAGAGTGCTGGACAGAGAGGCATGGCCTCCTTGTGAGGGCCCCGGTGGGGGCAGGCACACAGCCCAGTTGGGTCCAAAGCAGCCAAGATAGTTTAGTAAGTAATAACTCGGGATTATTGGTAGGAGGTGGATAAACCGCATGGAAGTTAGGAAGTAGTCAGCTACTGTGCTGATTAAGGCATATTAAAATAAAAAGGCCGTGTATACGTGTGTGTGTGTGTGTGTGTGTGTGTGTGTGTGTGTGTGTGTGAGTGTGTGTGTGTGTGTGTGTGTGTGTGTGTAATTCATTTGAGAACATAAACCTTGTTGGGGCGGGTAGCAATAAGAGTGCTGTCAGAATTTATTTTTTAAATAATTATTTCAAAACCAAATGCAAACCTTTACAAGCAACTGGTCTTTCCCCAAGAAAGGATGCAAATCCACTAGAATACAAAGGACAGTCTACACACACACACACACACACACACACCTCAGACACTGCTTAGAAAACTACGTAAGAGTAGTCTGCAGAGTGACTTACGTAATTGCAACATTGCTCCCATCTATAACAATATGCTTCAGATCTGCTCTTCCTGGTTCGTTTTTTAATTCCAGCTTGTATGGTATTTTTAAAGTATCTCGAAATCTTTGAACCCCCGTAACTGAGGAATCAATATGATCAGAGGAGCCTCCTGACCGAGCCTCAGTAACGGAAGGGAGCAGCGGGGGCAGTGGTGGGGAAAGTGGGGGATAATTTGGCTTAGGCTGAGGAGAGCTACAGCAGCCAGACCGCTTTTCACAGGCAGGTTTCATATTATTTGGAAGCAAAGGTTCTGCTTGCTGTTGAAAACCATTTTCAGGAAAAGTTGGGTTTCTCTGTTGGTGCCCTAAAGCTCCCCTTGAAACAAAACTGACATCTTTAGGGCTGGCAGGGGCAGCAGAGGCTGGGGGGCCATCAGTTTCCAGGTCTACAGTACAACTGGAGTTCTGCTTTGGAGCCCACATTTCATGTTTCTGTCCTCCTGGCACTGTTCTGAAAGAATTAATCCTGCAGTTTGAGGTACACTGTTTAGAGTCTTTGAACGGTAACTGGGAGAATCTTTCCACCATAGTCTGCTCTGTGGGACTCTGTGTTTTCTTTGGAGTGGCATCTGTGGTGAACTCCTTTGTGGTGCTCCCAACTCCTGCGCTTCTGCTCTGACTGGCCTCTGGATACACAGTGCAAGGTGGAAAGTTTCTGTCTTCTTGGAGCCTTTTATTTTCTTTTTCAATCTCCTCTAAGAGCAATAATGGCTCTGTAGAAGGCCCATACTCCTTAATGACCTTTTCAACAATCTCTTGGGAATAGCCCATGGTTTTAAAGAAGTTAACAAGGATATTGTATTCCATTTCTTCTGTAGTGTCTTTTCCATCGGGGCTTAGATTTGTAGAGTTTGAAGCAGCATCAGATAGGTCAATGACTTCATTTCCAGCTGACACCTTACTATCTTGCAGAAGCTCCCCTTCTGGAACATTCTCTAAAGAAAACTGCTTCTTGGTATGCCTTTCTTCTGTATCAGAAGACCTCCTCTTGTGACAAACTCTGTCTTTGGAAAGAGCATCTTCATCTGGACTTAGACCATTCACTGGAACAAAAAGCACATCTGGTGAACTAGAAAAGACTGTGTCCATTTGTTTTGTAAGCTCAGAAACAGGGGTCCTAGCTTTATTTCTAGAATCTTCCTGTACGACGATTTCATCTCCAGCAATACTCGGTCCTGTGGCAGTACTGTGTGTGTACTCTGGAGGCCGCACATCTCCAACAGTAATGACATCATCATCTCCTGTGTCAAACTGATTCTCTTCTCCTTGTGTGAGACTCAGTAGTTCCTTCTTCAGGGAAGTAGGCAGAATCAACAGGTCCATTGTGTAACTGTCTGCATGGGCTTCAACAAACTGTCTGAACTCCCGTTTGATTTCCGACTCTCTCTGATTACTGGGGAGGTTCTCGTTACTCTCAAAGAGCTTCACAAACTGCTGAATGTGACTCCTGGCCATGACCACAGCCTCAGCGCTTCCTCGGATGCCAAGAAGCCCAGTATCTAAAACACAGAGGTCAGCACAAGTATCCTGAATTAGGCTCTTCAAAAAGAGGCTCTGTGCCCCGACAAAAATGCAGTGCATGGCCTTGGGGTAGCGCTCTCTCTCCTCCAGCTCCGGCTCACAGATCCCCTTGATATACTCCTGGGAAGAGAAGACAGAGTTAGGCCAACTCACCACGTTCCTCAGGACAG
Organism: Apodemus sylvaticus; assembly: GCF_947179515.1. Lineage (NCBI taxonomy): Eukaryota > Metazoa > Chordata > Mammalia > Rodentia > Muridae > Apodemus > Apodemus sylvaticus. Next base: position 43,586,452 of record NC_067492.1, on the reverse strand, counting down.
GACTGTCAACAGCCAGGCTGAATTTTTTTAAATCATTAAACATATCTATAATTTGGAGCAATATGCTTTGATTTCAATGAAAATAAAGTACAGTTCTGAACTTTGTGAGTGTGTGTGTGTGGGGGGGAGTGTATTTGTCTGTTTCACTCTGAACTGTTTAATCATCTTTAGAGGAATTGAAACTTTGTATAATTTACAGAGTGGGAATGTATAACCTTTTCACTGAGTGATCTTAGGGGCTTGCCTACCTACAGGGTGGATAATCCCAGGGCTGGATTCGTTTACATTTAAAGAACATTTCCTTGCTACCCAGTCCATTATCACAACGGGGACATCTCCCTAGATACAATAATCTGATCAGTTAGTTAGGAGAGAATAAAGGCCTTTGGTTTCTGGAATCAACAAAAATGATTCTTGCTTCCAAGTTTCTTGAAGACATTTAGAAACAATAAGGTTGAAGTATACAGACTACTAATAGGGCTGCCACTGGCTGATGCTGCTACTGAAGGCGTTGGTACTGTTAAGAAACTAGGGCTAGTGAGATGGCTCAGCAGTGAGAGAACTTGCTGCCAAGCCTGATGGTGGCATGTGGGATCCACGATAGAGAGAGAGAATCAACGCCTGCGAATCGTCCTCTGACCACACACATGCTGTGGCAGCACACACCTACCCACACATGTACATATACACCCAATAAATAAATGGAATAAAAGAACACTTTAAGGGAACTAGTTTCTTTAGCAAGTCCACTGCTACTGGAGACAAAAAACAAGTCAAACAATTGAGTATATACCACACACACACACACACACACACACACAGTTAAACACATTTGTTAATATGCCCACCAACTTTGGCTCTGGAATGTATTGGTCTCAAATTCCAGAAATACTTGCGGTGTAGTCTTGCTCAAGTTACCTAACCGAAGCCCAGATTCTTCAATAGCAGAGGTAAGAATGGTGTGATCATGTACAGCTAGAAGAACTAAAGTCCTTACAATGGCACCTAGGCCTAATGGTCGGACTATCTCAATGATCAGTGAAACTTGTAGATCACTTGTGAGAAATGAGACCTAATCTATAGCCCCAACTAACATTAGAGCACCATCCCCCAAGCCATCGCTGTTCAGAAGCTTGTCCTGGGCAGCACAGGTCAGCAGGGTTCTGAGCTTGAATTTAATATGCACTTGCTGCTGGAGTCCTGTCTGAACTGGGGTGTGTAGTCTTGATGACAAAGCACAGAGCTGTCTTGCCTTTTTAATAAACATAATCTTCTATTTTTGGTAACATGAAAATTTAGTTAAAACAAATAATGAATCGTCGTCGTCGTCGTCGTCATCTCTTCCTGAATATCCAAGCAGTGTTAAAAACTGAAGCGAGCAGCCTTAGGGCTCAAGTGGGACCTGGCAACGTGGCTCAGCTGGTAGAATGCTTGCCTAGGACACACCAGACCCAAGTGCAAAGCTGTTACCATATAAATCAGGCATGTGGTGTATTTCTACAATCCCAGTAATGAGGAGGTTGGGGCAAAAGGAACACAAGTTCAAAATCAACCTTGGCTGCACAGAGGCAAGGCCAGCCTCAGCTACCTGAGATCCCGACACAAACAAATGGATCTCTCTCTAAAGGGCAACATTTGACTACAACTTGTTTGAACTTATTCTATATTTACATATTGGTTTTAAATTCCTTTTATAGGGGCTAGAGAGATGGCTCAGCAGTTAAGAGCACTTCCTGCCCTTCCTGAAGTCACAAGTTTGGTTCACAGCACTCATGTTAGGCAGCTCACAACAGCCTGTAATTCCAATTCTTGACGATGTGCCACCTTCTGGCCTCTGTGGACATCTGCACATACATTTGTGCATTCCCGTCTTCCTACCACGTGCACATAAATTAACAAATTCCTTAAAAGGAGAACTATTTTATAATGTATTTTATCTTAAGCTAATAATAGTTTCAAAAGAATTAACTTTTTATAAAAAGTGGTATACAGACTCTATACAATCCGTCTATTTTCCCCCAATCTGAGAATCAGAACATCTGCACAGCCTGTATGAGTCCACAGATCTAGGCCAGGTCATCACATGGTTTTATAAAACATCCTCTTGTGTCAGTGTTTAGAATTCTTCCATTAGCACAGATTTTCTTTATCTTTTTATGGTCATACCTACTTTAACCTTCAATCTCCTGGTAGTTACTTACTTGTTTTCAAATTCATAGTTTTGTGACATTATTATGAAAATGGAATTATAATTTAACTTAAACATTTAGGCACACACATACAGTGCTTTATACGACTTTCCATGCACAGGCCTCACTGGACTTGTCTCTGCCCATCATTTTCCTTTCCATAGCTGTCCACCTCTGCCCCTGCTGCTCCTCTACCCTACTGGTCTGGTCCCTTCTGCTTTCATCCATCTCTCTTTCTCTCTTTCCCTCTGTCTCTGTCTCTGTCTCTCTCTCTCTCTCTCTCTCTCTCTCTCTCTCTCTCTCTCTCTCTCACACACACACACACAAATCCAGGTTCCACATAAGAACACATATTTGTCTTTCCCAGCCCCACCTTCCTCTCTTAGGTCCCTTCCTCTCCAGCCCCTGCCCACTTAGGTCCCTTCTCTCCCTTACCACAGCCCTAGGTCCTTCCTATTTCTATCTTAAGTCTGAATGGCAGGCGCCCCACATTTCCTCTCCCAGTCAGTCTGTCTGCTGACAGCATCTAGGCTGGCTCCATGCTTGAAGCCGTGCTTGACTTTTCATGCTATGAAGAGTCACGTTCAGCTCTGTCTGAGTTTCCAGTCCTCTGGGATTAGTGCTGAGGGGCACAGCTGCTTGCTCACGTGGGAATACATACTTAGTTTTCCTAGAAGCTACTCAACTACTTTTCAGGTGGCTATACAATTTACAGTACCCCAAATGGATGAAATCCGGTTTTCCTAAAACTGCCAGTTTTTATTAGTTAAGTGTTTATTTCTGACATCTGAGAACCAGTGTGGCATGCCTTAGCTCCTCGTTCCTCCAGGTTGACCAGTGGCCCTGGTCATCTTGCCTCATGCTATCTGTCCTCTCTAGCAAAATGGCCTGCTCGTCTGTCCCTAATTGTACTAGTCTTTAGTCACTGAATTTTGAGACTGCTTTAAGTACTCCAGGTTTTTTTTGCATCTATTTTATATACACTGGTATTGAGACAGGGTCTCATGTAGCCTAAGTTGGTCTCTACCATACCTGGTCTATGTGGTGATCTATGTGCTAGAAATCAAACCTGTGATTTCAGACATGTTAGGAGAAACTCTACTAAAACTAAGCCACACCCACAGCCCCTTCCTACCTTTTATCTATATTTTGTGGTGGCAGAGTGCTCATTTTCTCCTTCGCTGAGCTCTGACTCCTTATGCCGCCCATGTCATCTTATACAGGTTTCATATTTAAGAGTCGAGGCTTTAGCTCAGCAGCAGATTGCCAAGGCAAGCACGAGGCCCTGACTTTGGTTCTCAATATTGGTTAAAGGTGAAAGAATTTTTTCTTTCAAGACCCCTTCCCCCCTCCCCCAAAAAAGGGGCGTGGTGGTGCTGGAGAGCTGGCACAGCAGTTTAAAGCACTAGCTGCTCTTCCTGAGAACCCAGGTGTAACTTTCCAGCACCCACATGGCAGCTCACAACCCCCAGCAAGCAGTCAGATTACTGGTAGGTCTTTAGAGAACACTCCACCCAACAGCCAAAATATGTTCTTCTCAAGAACCCACAGAGCTATCAAGATAAACATTATGCTGACCATGAAACAAATCTCAACAAATTTAAAAGAACTGAAATTATGTAGAATGATCTGATCACAAACTAATCAAACAAATCAATTACAGATAAGAAAAATCTCCCAATGATTGGAAAGCAGAAACTGAATGGCACACTTCTAAGTAACTCATAGGTCAAGGGAAATTTTCCTTTTTCTGTTCCTTTCTTTGGAAGGGCATGGATCTTCCAGACACGTGAGTTCCTTTTCACAGTGCTGGGGATGAACCCAGGGCCTTGCCAAGCCAGCTAAGCATTCTGCTGCTGGGTTGCACCACAGCCCCTCAGGGGGAATTTCTTAGGAATGCATTGAACTAAATAAAAAAGAACATGAACTATCAGGGCACAACTGTCCAGCACTGAAAGGGATGTTTGTTTATATTCTCGCTGGCCCTTTCCCACAGTCTCAACACAGCCCCGACTGATTGATCTAGTAGAATCTACTATGAAGATCACCAGGTGAGCCTTAGTGTGGCGGGATTACCACCTCTGCCTTCCCCATGCTGGGATTACACACATAGACAAACATGCCTAGCGTGAAAAGGAAATTTATAAGCCACAAATGCACATACTAGAAAACAATAAAAAAAAGTGGGTATGGCAACTCACACCTGCAATCCGCCTTAATGCCAGCACTGAAGAGGAAGTGCTGGGGTGGACATAAACTCAGGGGCCTCCGCCTCCTGAGTGCAGGGTTACAGGTGGTCTCTGTGCCTGCCCACCCTTTACGTGGGTTCTGGGGACTGAACTACAGGTCCCAATCTTATGTAACTAGTGCTTTATCCACTGAGCCACCTTCCTATTCCACATGTAAACATTTAAGATACCAAAATCAAGGCTCATGTTTTGTTTTCTTCCTATGCTGGGAAGCAAAGTGTGAGACCTGTATGTGCGAGACTGGTAAGTGTGAGACCTGTATGTGCGAGACTGGTAAGTGTGAGACCTGTATGTGCGAGACTGGTAAGTGTGAGACCTGTATGTGCGAGACTGGTTAAGTGTGAGACCTGTATGTGCGAGACTGGTAAGTGTGAGACCTGTATGTGCGAGACTGGTAAGTGTGAGACCTGTATGTGCGAGACTGGTAAGTGTGAGACCTGTATGTGCGAGACTGGTAAGTGTGAGACTTGTATGTGCGAGACTGGTAAGTGTGAGACTTGTATGTGCGAGACTGGTAAGTGTGAGACTTGTATGTGCGAGACTGGAAAGTGAGACTGGTATGCATTAGACTGATGCTCTACCACTGAACATTCCCAAACCTAAGTTGATTTTTTCTTGGATCCTTTCTTCTCCCACTGTTTGTTTGTTTATACATATACTCCAGATGTCATTCCCTTCCTGGTCCACTCTCTGACTGCTCCCATCTCCACGAGGATGTTGCACCCTCCCCACCCCACCAGACCGCCAAACTTCCTGGGGCCTTCAGTATCCTAAGGGTTAGGTGCATCTTCTCTGACTGAACCCAGACCCTGTAGTCCTCTGCTGTATATGTGCTGTAGGCCCCATATCAGCTGGTGCATGCTGCCTGGCCAGCGATCCAGTGTCTGAGAGATCGGGGGTGAGGGGGATCCAGGTTAATTGAGGCTGCTGGTCCTCCTACAGGGCTGCCCTCCTCAGCTTCCTCTAGCTCCTCCCCAATTGAGCCACAGGGGCCAGCAGCCTCTGTCCATTGGTTGGGTACAAACATCTGCATCTGACTCTCACAACTTGGTCCTTCAGAGGGCAGTCATGTTAGGCCCCCTTTTGAGAGCGCTCCATAGCCTCAGTAATAGTGCCAGGCCTTGGGGCCTCCCCGAGCTGGATCCCACTTTAGGCCTTTCACTGAACCTTCTTTTCCTCAGGCTCTTCTCCATTTCCATCCCTGCAGTTCCTTCAGACAGGAACAATTATGGGTCAGAGTTTTGACTGTGGGATGGCAACCCCCTCCTCCCTCATTCTATGTCCTGTCTTTCTGTTGGAGGTGAGCTCTACAAGTTCCCTCTCCGCACTGTAGAGCATTTCATGTAGGGTCCCCTCCCATTTGAGTCCCCGAGAGTCTCTCACCTCCCAGGTCTCTGGTACATTCTGGAGGGTCCCTCCAACCTACCCTCCCGAGGTTGCCTGCTTCCATTTTTTCTCAGGGCTTCAGTCCTTTTACCTACCCAATACCAAATCATGTGCCCTTCTCCACCCCCCTTGGTGGCTGCTTTCTTCTCTGTCTTGTTCTCCTATCTTTTAAAATAGCTGCCTCGCATTCCATGCATACTTTGTTCTTAGCAATCAATCAAATTGAAGCACTCGGGAAGAGCAGGTGTGGAAGTATAATCCCATCCCAGAAGAGGCTGGAAGGGGAGAATTCAGAGTTTAACAGGCAGACCACTCTACCAGGCTACATAATGACACTTTACACCAAAACTAAACAAACAAAACATCACAAAAGGTGAAAGTGACCAAGTGCAGTTACTTGGCCCTTTGCTACTTCCATGTAAACTGTAGCAATTTAGAACTTTAGCAATTTTTTCGAAAAATTTTTGTTGTCATTTTTAATTATGGGATGGGGAGGATGCACACCAGAGTGCAGGTGCCGACAGCGGCCAGCCAGGGCGTCTGATGCCTTGGAGCTGGAGTTACAGGTGGTTGGGAGCCACCTAGCACGGTGCTGGCGAGTGAACTTGGGTCCTTGCACTTAACTGCAAACCTAGCTCTCCAGCCCAGCTTGAGCAATTCTTATGCAGGTGACTGTTAGCAATGGTTTTCCTCATCTTTTTTTTTTTTAACTGAGAATGCTCTGAAATGATAATTTCCTTTCATAGGGAATATTCCATAAAGGTTCCTGCTGTGTGTGATGGCACCAAACTTCAATCCTAATCCCAAGAGAGCGAGGCACGTCATCACTGTGAGCTTGGGGCCAGCCAGGGTTGCAGCGAGACATGGCCTCATGAACAGTGCACTGGAACTGCCGGTGCACAAATGCTGATTTTGGCAACAAACTTCATAAAGCATTCGTTTCTCCCTCAGAAGATTAGCTAAGAGGCACACACTATCTTACATTCTTTGTGACCATGGCCCACAATCCATGCTTGAAGAGGGACCACTGACTGACTATCTGCTTGTGACACAGGCCTTTCGTGGCACAGGCTGGCCTTGCACTGACTCAGAGGAGTTTTCAGCTTCCACGATCCAAAGGCTGCTATTAAAGTTTGTGTCCCCGTGGCTAGTTTGATATATTGATTTTAATGTGTTGTTTGGAGCTGGAGAGATGCTTCAGTGGTTAGGAGCACTGGCTGCTTTTCCAGGTGGCTCCGATTGGTGGCTTACAACCCTCTGTAACTTTAGTTCCAGAGGATCTGAGACCCTTTTCTGGCCTCCAAGGGCACTGCATGCATGTGCTGCACACACATACATGCAGGTAAAATACTCATATATGTTTTAAAAAAAAAATCCCTAAACAAAATAGAAACAGGGTGAAATGCCATTTTGCCAAATTGCAGGTAAAAAGTCATTTTAAAAGGTCTATTTCCATTGACATGTCACCAATAAATATCATTTACATATACAAGAGTTATCAAAATTTCTTCAAATTGCTTATTGTTGAATACTTGGTGACTTAATGCATCAAGATTAAGATCCAGCACCAGTACCCCTGTCCATGACCACACCAGTTATTTTAAGAGTAGACTACCTAATTCACAGATACAGCAACAATACAGAATGTGAAATTCTTGCATTGGTTCATTTACTCGTTTTATAAAAGGCAGATCTCAGTCCTGGCAAGATGGCTCAGCAGGTGAATGTGTGTGCTGCCGTGCTGCCAAAGCCTGCCCACCTGAGTGTGGCCCTGGGACTTACCTGATGGAGAGAGCGCAAAACTCCTGCACGATGTCAGACTGGGGTAAGAGGATAGGTAGTGCCAAGGCTACCCAGTGAGGTCTAGTCAGTCTAGGCGATGGGCTAGAGAGCTTGGTACCAACAGTAACAATGAGGAGGATGCCCATCTTCTGAGGTTTAAGTTACAATTTTGCTCTAATCTTGCAGGTTGGTTCTTTTTACACTAGTTCTTTGCTGAAACTTTTGTTTGTTTTTTGTTTTTTGGATTTGGTTTTTTCGAGACAGGGTTTCTCTGTGTAGCCCTGGCTGTCCTGGAACTCACTCTGTAGTTCAGGCTGTCCTGGAACTCAGAAATCTGCCTGCCTCTGCCTCCCAGAGTGCTGAGATTACAGGCGTGCGCCACCACCGCCCAGTGTGATACTTTTGGTTTTGATAATTACCTACTGGGGATGCTTTGTTTTGTTTTGTTTTGAGGCAGGATTTCACTGCCTCAATATAGTCCTGGTTGTCCTGGAACAAAGATTCACCTATTCCTGCCTACTGAGTGCTAGGATTAAGGCATGTACTACCATGCTCTACAACTAGGGAATTTTTATAACAGGTGTTTTAGCTTTTATCAGGTGATTCCAACACCTATGTGTCCTCAACAGTAATATTTGGACCCTTTCCTGCAATAATTAAGATTTCCCCAATAACTCATATGCCAAGTCACTTGTTATCCACAGAGTATGCGATGCTAGAGTTCTAAGGATGTTGGCTTAAGAGATAACAGATGTGCCTATGAGTTGTAGTTTCAATGCCATATAGTTTTGGAATGTCCCTGTGCATGATGGTGCCATGCTGTTATATTCAGCCCTGAAAAGCCTCTTGGTTTTGTTTATGGGTCTCTCCATTATATAGCCCTGGCTGTCCTGGAACTTGCTATGTAGACCAGGCTGCCCCTAAACTCAGATCTGCCCGTCTGCCTCTGCTCCCCAATGCTGGAATTAAAGACATGTCCCGACCAAGCCCAGACTCCCTCAAAAGCATTTCTTAGGTGTTTGGGAACAGATGTACACATGGGCAGACTGGAGCTTTGTCTACAAAGTCTACAAACTGTTGTCACCACCACAAGACTGACACCCTCTGAGTATAGAGAAAAAAGAAGGGGGAACTGGGATTTGGCAAATGTCAAGTACTGGGTGTCCATTTCCTGCACCTCCTGCCAGAACTACAGGCCCCTCCAGTGGTCTGTGTACTCCCTGGAATCCCGCTTCCAGACTGAGCTCTGTCGAACTCAGGTTAAATGATAATGGAAAACTAAAGACGCCAGAGATAGGTGGCACCTTCCCTGTAAACCCAGCTTTTGGGAGGCTGAAACAGAACCGATTTGAGTTCAAGGTCAATACGGGCTAACAAGGAAGTGGGCAGCAGGACGGCTCAGTGGATAAAGGTTCCTTCTGACAAAACTGACAACCCAAGTTCCATTTCCAGGACCCACATAGAATAAGAGATTGGACCCCTGCAAACTTGTACACAACCTCACACCCCTACCTATCCTGATAAAGAATACATACATCAATAAGTGTAGTAGTAATAAGCCAATCAAACTTGGCGGGGCAGAAAACTCACTACCAATGGCTTGAAGTCCTCTAAATTTGGATCCGTTCCTTTTTCCTTTTCCAAGTCTAAATAAAGTAGCTCCCCAGTCACTGTCCAGGAATGACGGCTGCATTCTGTATTCCTAGTACTATCAGGACGCTTAACCTGCCAGCCTAAAATTGGGAATCGCCACACACTGTTCGTTTGTGTAGGGAAGCTGTCTGTCCAAGGAAGGAGGCATGTGGCTGTTGCCACTTGAATCAAATCAAGTTATGTAGAGGAAATCCCACAGCCACTTGGATAATAAGGAAAAGTTGCTTAGATCTCTTCAGTAGGCTGCCAGCAGCAATTGGCAACTGGTAAGGTAAGAGGAAGAATCTCTTTCCTAGATAAAAGACCCAAGTACTACTTCCTAACTGATCCACAGTAAAGCCCCCAATGAACATATTCTGTCCAGATCCAAATCCCCAAACTGGCCTTTAAAAAGATTTTCCACATAAAGATATCTGTGTGTGAATGAAAGCATGGCTATGAAACGGATACAATAAAACAGAATATAAAAAAAGAAAATGGGAGGGCGATGCTGGGTGATTCAGAGTTCTTTGGACAATCTCTGGACTGCAGATGGTGCCCAGGAAAAGAGCATTTGGCAGCATGAGGCTGGAGTTTCAATACTGTTTTGGTTTCAGTTTCTGTTGCTATGATAAAATAGCCTCCTAGAAGCAACCCTTGGGAGGAAGGGCTTATTTTAGCTCACAGTTACAGAGCAGTCTATTACAGCAGAAGAATCAAGGTGTCAGGACCACAGAACAGTGAGACGAGGCATCTCACTCCTGCTCACCTGACTTCCTCTTTTTACAGTCCAGGACTCGACCCAGGAAACACTGCCATGAGGTTCTGGGCTTGGGTTTGCTTACATCAACAAGTGAAGTCAAATCAGTTTCCCCACAGGCCAACTTGATGCACATGATGGCTCACTGAGACTCTTCCCAAGTGATTCTAGACTGTGTCACACTGACAATTAAATGATCATCACAAATCCTTCTTCAGTACAGAAAAAAATATTCACATTTTCTAACAAATACAAAATGATACTGAATCCATGCAACAGGAATCAGGATGTCAAAAGAGAGGAGATAAAGGAAACAAGAGTGAGGGAGAGTGCTGCTCAGATGAGACTGGGGCTTGGTGCCCTCGGCCGGATCTCACCGGCTGCCAAGAAGACCGGAGCGAAGGATTGCCCCAAAAGCTCAGGGCCAGCCTCAAACACAGAATGAGATCAGGCCTCAAGAACACCAAACCAATTAAAAATAAATAAATAAATAAGTAAAGAGGAGGAGGAAGCAGAGGAGGGCTGGAGAGATGGCTCAGTGGTTAAGAGCATGTCCTGCTCTCAGAGGACCCAGGGTTGGTTCCCAGCACCCACGCTGAGAGACTCACAGTGCCATCTTAATTCCAGTTCCAGGGGCCCAATGGATGCTAGGGTTAGAGGCAAACATCCTCTCCTAATTATATTACACTTCAAATATACTTTATTCACATAAATCAAAGAATTAGAAATTCATCTCAAGAAGGATTAACAAACAAACTTTATACTTTAATTTCTAATACAAATTAAAAAACTAGAATAGAAAGAAACATGAAATTGTTGGGCATAGTGAGGCTGGCCTTTAGCCCCAGTACGGTCTACACAGTGAGTGCCGGGCCAGCCAGGGCTACACAGTGAGAGCCTGTCTCAACAAAGAAAAAAAAGGAAACAAAACAAAGATGAACACAAGGTCTTTTAGAGGTAGATTTCTTCACCATGATCAGCAAGCAAATTTAACACATTCCAGAAAAAAAGAATTCAAAGAAACATGCAGAACAGTCCAGATTATATTAAATATAATTTTGCTTAAGCATGAAAGAACTTGGTTTCTTCATTCACATGTTCATCCATTATAGCTATTAGAGCACCTAACGTGTTCCAGGAACCAGCGAGGCAAAAGGTGACAGTGAATTCCTGCTTTTCTAGGGACCAAGCCTTAGCAAAGGTGGGACAAGTCGTCAGAAATGGGCCAATTTCAGCACTGCTGAGGGAGATGGAATCGGGGTGTGAGGCCGAGGTCATCCCAAGGACACCAGGCTTTGCTTCCCCCTGGGGAGATGGGCACCTGTGCGGGAGTGAGAAGTGCTGGAGCACGCGGTCCTAAGTGCACTTGCTGTCTCCATTACACTCCTTCCCTAGCGCTGGCAGCTCAGGACCTCTGTGGAAGAGGAGATGGGAAGAATGTAAGAGCCGGCGGGAATGGAGGACTCCATGGAGACCAGGCCTGCCCAACGCAGCAGGATTGATGGCTTGTGACTCAGAGACTGGCAGCAAGAAGAGAGCCTGCACCGCACCGGTCTAGGCCAGATGAATGTCAGTGCAGAGGGAAGGACAGCGCAAGCCGCCATCCCTAACCTAGCGGCTAGACATCCCTAACCTAGCCACTAGCTCCAATTGCTAACCGCTCAGAGGAAACATCAGTGTTCTCAATGGGTATAAACCACACTTAAGGGCAGGCTCCCTGCCCAGTAGTAGATGACCAACACATAATTCAATAGCATTTTTGAAGGTTTTTTTCCCCCTTATAATGCTTTGTCTGGATGCTTTTTACTTTAATCCTACAGATCTTTTGCTTAGATATCATAATTTCGGGTTTTGTCTTTATGGGATTTCTGTGTGCAAATGTGTATGTCTCAGCATCTCTGTTTCTTGTGCTTTTTTCTTGTTGCTCCCTTTTTTGTTTGTTTTGTCCTATTCAGGTTTATTTGGTTTTTGTTTTATCTAATTTTTTTTTCTTCAGAAACCTGCTTGTTTTCTAATGAGAGAGCAAGAAAGGTTGTGGATTTGGGAGGATCTGGGAAGAGTTGGAGGAGGGAAGCAGTAATCAGAATATATTGTATGGCTGGGTGGTGGTGGCGCACGCCTTTAATCCCAGTACTTGGGAGGCAGAGGCAGGCAAATTTCCAAGTTAGAGGCCAGCCTGGTCTACAGAGTGAGTTCCAGAACAGCCAGGGCTACACAGAGAAACCCTGTCTTGAAAAACCTTTAAAAAAAAAAAAAAGATTCTATTGTATGAAAAAAATTACTTTCAATTAAAAAAGAAAAAAAACCCTTCTACATCTTAAGCTCATTACACATAAGTGTCTGTGTGTTCTCGGTTTCATGCAGCCAACAGAGAATGTAAAACTGACCCAGATGCTGCCACTTGGAGAGCCATCATCTCCTCTCACCCTCCTTCCTCTTCCTACTGTGCCAACATTCCCCTGGGTGAGACAGGCCTCCCCAGGTTGAACTGGCTGGCCTGGAACTTGCAATCCTTCTTCATCAGCCTCTGGAATGCTGCAATCACAAGTGTGTGACAACATATCCCCCTCCACCTTCTCAGTTCTTAGAAAAGCACCTCATAAGCCCAGAGAAATGCTCCTGCCAACCTGAGCCTTTCGGGAAGTGGCTCAAACCAGAGAAGGGCAATACAGCTACTCAAGAGCAGGCAGCACTCAACCGGGACAAGCCTTTCCAATGTCTATTCCCCACCACAACCTCTTCCTCAAAACATGCAGCTAAGGAGCTCTGAGGAGAAACGGAAAAGGGTACAGCCTGCAAAGCAAAAGAAACTGAGAGACAATGAGAGCAACCTGAAAGAACCACAGTGTGTGTGGAGCTCTGCTAGCTACCAGAAGCATCATGACAAGACGACAGGATGCCAAGTCCACCAGCCATCACTGAGTGAGAAGCTGTGTAGGCAAGGAAGCTCTCAAGATGTCAACCTGAGCACTGTTGAATACCTGTCATCCCAGTAGTCAGCCTTCTTGGGTTATATGATACCCTGCCTCAAAAACAAAACAGAAAGAAAGCAATGTTCTCCATTATCTCTAGGAAAATAAGTCAGCCTTTTACTTTTGTGCACTGGCATGTATCTAACATCAGGTCTACACAGTGAGTTTCAGGACAGCTAGAGCTACATAGAGACCCTGTCTCAAAACAAGAAAAAACTGTGTGTGTGTGTGTGTGTGTGTGTGTGTGTGTGTGTGTACATGCGTACCTGCATGCATACAGGCTTCTTTATAGGCTCACAATGAGTGTGTAGGTGCCTGTGGAGGAGGGAACCCAGATTGGAGTTGCAGGCAGCTGTGAGCCACCTAATCTGGATCCTGGGAATTGAACTCAGGTCCCCTGCAGTAAGAGCAAATGCTCTTAACCACTAAGCCATCTCTCCAGCCCAGGCTCTGTCCCTCTCATGTCACTGTCTGTGAACATGCCTGGGGGGATCCTGATAGTCCTGAACATCATGTCCTGAACATGATGGGGGGTCACCCCCCATCGCGGCCCTTCACGGTCTATGAAAACAGTAGTTTGTGCCCCATTTTACAGTTGACCCCTTGAAAGCTGGGTTCTGTTCCTATCGAAACAGAATCACTTGAGTTTTGACAATGACAATACACAAAGCATTCTTACTTGAGTTACAGAGCACTGCACTCTCAAACACTCTGTCTTTGTTAAGTACTTCCCTCTTCGAAGTTGTACATAAATACTATGTATGGCTACAGCCTGACATGGGTGCAGCCATCTTGAGTCATAATTGTCACAAAAGCTCCCAGTAACCCTAGTTAGATTTTCTTTCACTTTCCCAACAAACAATAAATAAGCAAATCACCAACCAGTCAGTCACAGTCAGACCCTGGCTCTGGGGACTTGCTCATTGCTTAGATGGTATTTTCAGATAAATCAGGTACATTCCAGCAGAGATGACGTCACTTTTCTTAAACACGCCTCTTGCCTCTTTCCTATGCAGACTGTGGAAATACAACTGCTCTTGCTGCCCTCCCCAGCCTCCCTTCTGTTGGCAAACCTCCAGCAAACTCAACAATCAAATCTGTCTACCTCTCTGGCCTCACAGGACCTGAGGACTACTCCTAATAGAGGAAAACTGGGTTTGTCCAGAGGATACTACTGAGTGTGTCATCTTCTCCTGGCTATGCTCTAAACCCTTTGCCCTCATTTTCTATTGCTAAAATGTGTATAGTTTTCAAAATTATCTCTAGGTAGTTTTCTCTCAACTCCACTCCTACCCTCTCTTGGCTCCAATCCTAATTTTTATTGTCCTAGTCATAACTTCAAATTCTGCCTCTAGCTTCAACACTGTTAGAGAGCAAGATTACCTACCCCAAGCCTATCCTAAAAGTGCCTCAAATTCTCATCCTGACTTGCAGCTGACACCTTCCTCCAACCCAGCTTTGATCCAAAGTTCTCAATGAACAGTGGCTCTAAACTGTTCAAAATAAACACTACAATCAACTACAAATATAAACCTCTTTCTACCCACTAATTTTATTATGCCCTGCGACAATAACTTGTCTACCTCCTTGTTACAGTATAAGAGGTATTTCTGAGAGCACATTCTAGAAAGCTTCCTGCTGGGCAAGACTAATTTCAAGATCTGCATGGTCTCTGCTCAAGGTCTCTGGTTTGGATTAACATGTCCACTTATTTTTGCTACTTAAACGTTTCCTTCCTCTACCCTTGTCTGAAAACATCACCTGAGAAAACAGGAGGTACACACACTAATCTCTGCTTTGTAAATACAAGTGTCTTATTAAATTGTAATGTTTATCACAAGTCCAGTAAACTGCACGTTCTAGACAGTGGCAACTACTCTTAGCCATCAAATTCAGTTACTCCCAAGCAGATGTAATTCTCTAGGCATCTGGTAATCAGGACACATACCTGGCTTTTACAGCTTGAGAAGATGTTCTTGGCATCTCCAGCATCTAGAGGGTGGAAGACAGATGCTGCTAATTACCCTACAGATACAGCACACTCCTCCCCATATACCCAAATTATATGACCCAAATCACATCACTGCTGAGAAACCCTGAAAAAAAATCAATTAATGTCTAACTAATATCTATAGGTGATTGGAAACATAGACCAACATCATGCAACGATGGTGTGGTTAAACACTAAAGAGTGGCCAAGCCAGGTGACTCTCTGTGAGTTTAAGGCCAGCCTGGTCTACCGAGTGAGTTCCACCACAGCCAGGGTTACACAGAGAAACCCTAACTCAAAAAACCAAAATCAAAACAACAACAACAACAAAAAGCAAGCAAACAAACAAACAAAACCCCCAAAAAGTCAATGTCATTCTTTGCTACACAGAATTCCAGGTCAACCTTGGATACACAGAACCTTGTTTTGAAAATTAATTAATTGAAATGTAGAGTTTCAAAAACCAAGATAACTCTTTGAGATAGGCAGCTCTAAAGAGTAAAATTTCTTTGCTGAGTTATTAGGTAGCCAGTTTATTCTCTAATTCACTGGCTTCATTCCAACATTCTTCATTTTATTTGAGACAGGGTCTTACTATGTAGCTGCAGGCAGCCTGAAAAACACTATATAGAAGAGGCTTGGCCTTAAACTCAGTCATCAGCCAGCTTGTACTTCCTGAGTGCTGGGATTAAAGTAGTGGTTCTCAACCTTCCTGATGTTCTGACCCTTTAACAACGTTCCTCATGTTGTGGTGATCCACAAACATAAAAATTTCACTATTTTATAACTGATTTTGCTACTGTTATGAATCTTTTTTTGTTTGTTTGGTTTTTTGTTTTTGGATTTGGTTTTTTCGAGACAGGGTTTCTCTGTATAGCCCTGGCTGTCCCGGAACTCACTCTGTAGACCAGACTGGCCTCGAACTCAGAAATTTGCCTGCCTCTGCCTCCCAGAGTGCTGGGATTACAGGCGTGCGCCACCACCGCCCGGCTAAAAATTCTTTTTTTTTTTTTTTTTGGTTTTTGTACTGTTATGAATCTTAAAGTGTAAGCATTGGTGTTTTTCCGATGGTCTTAGTCAACCTTTATGAAAAGGTCAGCCAACCCTCCAGGTTGAGAACCACTGGATTAAAGGCATGGGCCACCATACCTACTGCTTATGCCCTTGCTAGCTAGTTCTGGCTCATGAGTTACCTGCTTGTCTGAAAGTTTGCTTGTGACATTAAAAGGCAGTTTACCTTTGGGAGTTTATAGGGCCTAAGAAGCCCATGTGCATACCCGTTAGAGGTACTAGCCTATGTGACCCCAAAAGGCATCTGGTTACCTGTTTAAATACAAGCTTGTCATATGTTAGGTCTCAGAATGAGTCCTCAGTAGCAGGAAGCCTTCACTCCTCTGCCTCTCTGTTGCCTTCTTGTCTTCTGCTGCTCTGCTGGTGTCTCATCACTCCTGGTCTTTCCCTTCAGGTGGCTCACTGGTCTCAAAGGGCCCCCCTGCTGCAGCTTCCTGAGTGCTGGCGACCACAGGAGTACTTCACTGTACCCAGCTCCACCTGCCCCCTTGCTAGGTCCAAGGACCATTTTGCCAGTGTCAAATGTGCCTCCAAATGCATGAATGTGTTCTAAGCACCACTGCCAGCAACCTGACCTTTGTGGTAAGATCATGTGGTTATCCGGCTAGCAGATAATTAGGACCTACTTTCCGATGAGAGTAAGAAACTCTGGTTCATGGCTGGGGTGCCTCTCAGTGTCATAGTGGTTGCTGGTATGAACTAAAAGGCCCTGTATTCCATCCCCAATATCACAAAAAGAAAAAGGACGCCAAGTATGGTGGTGTAGACTGGTGGGCACCAGCACTGCCACCATCACCCCCTGTCTCCATTTCTTAAAACAGAGCCCTGATAGCTGAAGCAGAAGTCACTCTGTGATCACAAGGGCCCACTCCTAACCACTGAGACTTGCTTATCTTTTAGGTTTTTCTTTTCCCCTTTGGGTTACTCAGGATTAAACACAATGTTTTCTTGGACATTGCAATCTTAAATTGCAATGCCTCTGCCCCAGCCTCTGAGAAGCTAGCTGGTATTATGGTATACATCAGCAATGCTTGGCTATCTTTAGATTTCTTAGTGGAAAAAATACTAAGTTCCTATCTGTATATGCATCTATTATTACAGGAATTTTATAAACGATAGAACTATATTAATATGCATCAATCTAACTATAGCAATGGTAAATCCCTTGCATCCCAGCACTAAGGAGGCAAAAGCAGGCAGACTCTGTGAGGTTCCAGGCCAGCCAGGGCTACATGGTTTTAAAAAAAAAATAAATAAAACCAGGGTTAGAAGCCTTTAATCATCTATGAAGTGGGATGGGGGAGGGGGTGTGAGGGTGTGTGTGTGTGTGTGTGTGTGTGTGTGTGTGTGTGTGTGTGAACAGAACAGGCAGATCTTGGCCAGCCTGGTCTACATAGTGACACTCTGTCTCAAAAATAACAACAGGGCCAGGGAGATGGCTCAGTAGGTAAAGGTGTTTGCAGTACAAGTATGATGACTGGAATTCAATCCCTAGAATCCAGGCAAAGGAGAGAACCAACTTCACAAGTTGTCCCTGACTATACACACACACAAAGCACCTGCACACATTAAAATATTTTTTTTCCAAAACCACAAGGTAGCTCCTTAATTACTATGGAGATTTATCCCCCTATAATTTCATTTGAAGTTTAAGGATGCTAACTTTAACAAATAAATCTGGTAAAATGTTAGCAAAAACAAACAACTAACCTAAGATATTGAACCTTGATTTAATTAAAATTCTACATAAAGGGGGCAGAGAGATGGCTCAGCATTTAAGAGCACTTGCTGCTCTTACAAGACCTGGGTCTGGCTCCTGTCACCCACAAGACAGCTTCCAACTACTCATAACACCAGTTTCAGGGGATCTAATGCCCTCTTCTGACCTCCTCTGGTGTTTGGAATGTGCATGGTGCATAGGCACACACAATGGCAAAGCACTTACTTGTACATATGAAATCTGAGCGATAAATACATCTTTTTAAAAAATCCTACACTCAGCAAGTAAGTCACCTGCCGCCCAGCCTGATGACCTGAGTGCAATCCCTGGGACCGACATGGTGGGAGGAGAGGGCCAATCGCACAAGCTGACCCCTGACCCCATGCAGGATATGGTATAAACGGCTCTGACAAAGTTAAGTAAGCAAATATAATCTTAAAATGAAGCTCCAGCATTGGCTGGGGAAGGAACAGGGAAGGGGAGCTATGGCATCAACAGTGAGCCTCCCCTATTTCAACATTCTGGAATAACCCCAGGTTTTAGCCATAAAGGACATTGAGCCAACCATTGTTTCTTAAGATGATTTTCACAACTGTTAAGAGAGAAGAAAAAAAAATCATCATTCTAGGAAATGCAAAAAAGCCATCACATTCCTTTCTGGTAAAACCAACACAAATGCTACATGATACGACCCAGTGGTACATTCCTAAGTTATTCCTTCTATGAAGGAGTCCACTGTCTACTCACAAACCAGGCATCACTCTTCTGAGCAAAATGATCCGAAGTCCCTGAGCTCAGACCCTGCAGAACTCAGGGAGCGCCTGTGGGAACGTTGCTGGAATGAGTCTCTTCCTCTTCTGCCACCACAGAGCTTTTCTGCCTCCTTGTCCTCACTCAGACAAACTCTAGGGCCCCACTCAGCCTGGCTTAACTGCACTTCGATCTGTACCTGGGAAACATCGCCTACCAGTTGAAGGGCCAGTGAAACTGTAAGTTCAGGCTCCTGATGCCCTCAGGTCCTGCTCTGTCCACAGAAGTCCCTCCTGGTTGCTTCTGTATCTATCACCAGTTGGTTCACCGAGACAGAGCTGTGGGCCACCAGGTTCTCTGCTGCTTCCTTCTCCAAGAGGAGGGAAGTACATTAATTTACTAGGCCTGGCTCCTACTTTCTAACATAGACTTTAAAAGGGCAGCTCAAAAGCTCCACCTGGATCACTGACATGTTTTCTTCAACGTGTATGACTGGATTTTATCACAATACTTTTTTGTAAATTGAAGTTGTCAGGTCCCCCGCTCTCAACCCAGGGGTGGTGCACGCAGAAGATTTGACATCCACTGGCTGATTCAATCTTGATTTTAGAGAGTTGACACTATAGATCCAGGGAGAATTATGTCAACCAGTATCTGATATAGCATTCTTTTAACTACAGGTTAAGCTTTTGAGTATATATGTGTGTATATATATATATTGGTTTTTCAAGACGGGGTTTCTCTATGTAGCCCTAGCTGTCCTGGAACTCAAGCTGTGGACCAGGCTGGCCCGAACTCAGAAATCCGCCTTCCTCTGCCTCCCAAGTGCTCCAATTAAAGGCGTGCACCACCACTGCCCGGCACTTTTGGGGTGTATTAATTAAGCAGGACAATAGCTTTCACCAATAAGTCCACTATCAAGATGGTCTCAAGCCACCCCAAGTTCCCAGCAAGGCATCTGCAAACCTCCTTGCCTCTTCCTCCCTTCTTTCCTGATACAGTCTTGCTGGGTAGCTCTGGCTGGGATAGAACTTGCCATGTAGCTGCTATGAATTTACAGTGATCCTCCTTGCTTCTGCCTCAAAAGTCCTGGGATTGTGGGTGTTTGCTACCAGATGATTTATGACTGTCTTTTGTTCTGACTATGAAAATTTATGTAACTGCTTCCATGTTAAGACATGTTATTCAGTGGTGCACACCCTTGATTCCAGCACTTGGGAGGCAGAGTTAGGCAACTCACTCTGAGTTCAAGGCCAGCCTGCTTCAGGATGGCCAGGGCTACACAGAGAAATCTTGCCTTCAAAAACAAACAAAGAAACAAACATACATTTTCTTGGCAGTCAGAATGTGTGCTTTGAGGCTACAGCCATTCGTGACACCCCCCCCCCCCCCTTGAGTTACGTTCTCCCCAGGTTTCCTAGCTTCTCACACTGTCTTAGTATGGGCTAACACTTCTGCGATAAAGCATAATGCCCAAAAGCAGCATGGGAAAAAAGGGTGTACTTGGCTTACATACACTGAATCACAGTCCACCAGGAGAAGCAAACACAGGAATTCAAACCAGGTGGGAACCTGGAGGCAGGCGCTGACACAGAGGCCATGGAGGGTGCTGCTTACTGGCTTGCTCAGCCTGCTTCCTTACAGAACCCACGACCACCAGCCCAGGATGGCACCACCCACAGCAGGCTGGGCCCTCCCCATCAATCACTAATTAAGAATATGACCAACAAGCTTACCTACAGCCCAATCTTGCATTTTCTCAATAGAGGTTCCCTCCTCTCAGGTGACTTTAGCTAATGTCAAGTTGACATAAAAGTAGCCAAGGACACAGCTTACCTCTGAAGCTCGAGTAAAATCAAATTAGTATGGACATCACTTGTGGTATCTGTGCTTGTGTCATTCAAGTTCTAAATTTTCTAAACCCCTCTCCCACAGGCCCCACTCTCTCTACCTCTGAAGATTCCTCCATGCTCTCTTTCACTCAAGGAACTGTGGGAAACTGCATGTTCCAAACACCTGTGGTTTTGCCCAGGCTCCCACCCCCACCTTTGGAAATGCCCCATTCCTTCACCCCTTGGAACCCTGCTGACCAAAAGCCTTTCTTTTTTCTCATTACTGTAATGCTTTGGACATACAGTAACTGCTGCATGAATCACACTGTCCTGTTTCCTTGGAAGTCTCTCTACTAGGTTATAGGAACCTTGAGGTTAGAAGAACAACCACACACTGACTCCCTCTTGGGCAAGCTCTTCCTCAACTGCTGACCACTAGCTAGCCGTGGTACAGGCCCGTGCCTCCCAGCACTGAGCAGCAGACGCAGGCAGCTCTCTAGGTGGAAGGCAGAACTACACAGCAGGTCTTTCCCTTTAAAAAATAAGTAAATATAATTTTTAAAAGTTGACTACCGCCGGGCAGTGGTGGTGCACGCCTTTAATCCCAGCACTTGGGAGGCAGAGGCAGGTGAATTTCTGAGTTCGAGGTCAGCCTGGTCTACAGCGTGAGTTCTAGGACAGCCAGGACTATACAGAGAAACCTTGTCTCGAAAAACCAAAAAAGTTGACTACCTGGCAGCCTCACCACCAACAGGTCAAAGACTATGAACCACACCCACCAGGGTTTAACTACCTTAAAGCTCTACTTCTGCTCAGGTCTAAGCCCATCCCACCTGTGTGGAGCTCAGCCTCAGGACAGTGTTCCTTGCACTACTGGCTCTCTGTTTGCCTTCAAATGACCCATCCAGGAGTTTTGGACAGTTTTTCCCCTGGCCAAACCCTGAATAGTTCCTCCTAAACATCCACGGTCTTGAGTCAAGCCAACGTGTTTCCCAGCCATTGTATCTCACAAGGGACCTTGACATGTTCTGGTCACGATATTCCACTTCATACATGGTTTTCTGGCTTCTATGTCTCTGTTAATGAGGTACCTAGAAATCTTCTGGGCTTTTCAACGTCCACCTACAGCACTGCCTCCTCCAGCGCACAACACTGGGCAGTCGATGCCTCTCTCCAGCCTCCGCAGGCATTATCGCCCTCAAACAGTAGCTCCCACTGCCTCCCTCTGATTACTGGAGGCCTGGCTGATTCACAGGCCGTTCTCAAAGCTGTAACAGAAAACTCAATTCTGAGAGCCCCAGCAGTCACCGCACACCACCAGCATACACTCCTGTTTTCTCTTTTGGCACCAGGATTGAAGCTTCAAAGTACTCTACCACTGGGCTGGACCCTCCATCCCTTATTTTATGAGAGGTTAAAGAGGGAAGCTGAAGACTTTCCTTGGGCTGGGGGTATAGCTCCACGGAGTGCTTGTCTCCCATGTACAGGGCTCTGGGCTCTATCCCCAGCACTATCAAAAAGAAAAACTGGTTTGTGAGGCTGGGTTCCTCTGTGTCACCCAGGCTGCTCTCACACCACCACCTTCATGCCTCAGCCTCCAGAGTTCTGGGACTATGGTAAGTTCCACCATGACCACCTGGCTAAACTTTTCTTTGCTGTATTTCCCCCTCAATGCCATTCCTCTTTATACCAAGTTAATAGTTTTCTTTTCCTCAAAAGAAAAAAAAAAGTTAAAAAGTAAAACAAACTGCCCTTGAGTATTCAAGTCATGTCTTAGCATGAATCTCAAGGAGGAAAAAAGGCAATTTCTTGTAAGGGGGAAAGTTACATAATGAGTTACTTATACATGTTAAGATTAAGATAATCTGGCAGGTTACCAATATACCATATGCCACACCCTTCTCATCAGCTGTGCTAAGCTTTGTGGCACTGACAGGCCAGAGAGAAGCGGGGTGGGAAGAAGTGGTGGAGGCAAGGTTTTTCTATAAACGGAGGGAAGCTTCTTCTACCTCTGGGGTGTCCTCAAACAAAGCGGCAGGTCTAACACACACACAGCCAGGGCAGGAGAGGGTAGCCTGCTGTGGCAGTCTAAGAGTGTCTACCATAGCCATTGTAAATAAGATGCCTGTAACCTAGGGGCAGAAGGACCAGGGATCCACGGCTGGCCAGGCACCACAGCAAGCTTGTCTCACACAGTTCTTAGAGTAAAGACTAACAGGAAGTCCCTACCAGGTTCCAGGGTGCAAGAAGGAGTTCCTGAAGGAGGGTGGCTTTGAATTGAGAGTGAACCAGGAGCGGAGCAGGGAGTTAAAAGCAACCAACAGGAACAAAGGTCTTTACCAAAGCAAAGGCCAGGGAGAAGAGAGGGATGAGTGTCTGGTGGGACACCAACAAGTGACAAGCCTCAGGCACGTTTGAGCCCTGGGGAGTAAAAGAATGGATGCAAGGAGTTAAGCACAGGAACCAACTCATTCAACACCAGTGGGTTCAACCTGCACTTCAGGAGTCACACAAATAAGTAACTTAAAGCCCTACACGTGGTAAATGCAAGTTTGTTTGTTTTTTTAATTAAACCTAACAACATCTGGAGCTACAACCACTCAAGAGTAATATGAAATCTGTGGTGTAGGATATAAAAAAGAAGTCTCTCCAGAGCTGAATTGTTTAACAAGCACCGATGGGGCTGGAGAGATGGCTCAGTGGTTAAGAGCTCTTTTGGAGGTCCTGGGTTCAATTCCCAGCTGAGTTCAATTCCCAGCAACCACAGGGTGACTTGCAACCATCTATAATGGGATCTGACACCTTCTTCTAGTGTGTCGGAAGACAATGTATTCACATACGTACAAAACTAAATCTTTAAAAAACAAAACATCGCCCATGTGGTTTCTAGAAACAGATACATTATCCACGACTTCTGGTCCCTTATAGGTGGGAAAGTTTGGAGACAGGTGGGTAGAAGGTGTTCAGGGCGTGAAAAACAGGGGCTTTGAGACACTGGTGACTTCAAGGTGAGAGAGGCAGAGAGGGGCTTTCTCCTAAATTCCCAGATCTGACCCTCCAAATACCACAGAAGAGGAAACGCCACCTTATCCCTCAACTAAGTCTTACTCCTCCCCTGTAGCTTAAGATGCTAAACAATACATCTTCAGCCATCTCCCACCCACGGCTTGTAGGACTCTCATGCACAGAAACAATTAAATTGCCCTTTCTCCAGGCAACCTGTCGACTACAAGGCTATTTCACTGACTCAAAGAGATTTGAGGCATAAGCGCCTTCGTGTTCAAATTTTGCTGTTTTCTGACGAGGGGGAGGGGCCGGTGGCGGTGTTGAATCTGAAATACAGATTATACATACACAAGGTGAGTCACCGCTTAGTTTCAGTTTCTCCAGTTGTTCATTTAACAGAAGGAACGAGCCCTATCAAAGCGTATTCGCCGGATTTTTAAAGCCTGCGTATTCTTTTTGTGGTACTCGGCGGAATGTGAGATGTGATTAACAACCATCATATAGTAGTAGACCACCAACACTACAGGAATAACAGTTTTAACGCAGCTACTAAATATCCAACCTCTGAAGCGTCTGGTCATTACATATCATTATGCTTTCCCCTCCTGATTTCCTAGAGGTTCGGGCCTAACTTCCCAAAGGGTTTAGAAGCCCCGTAGTGGCGGCCTGGAGGATGAAAACCAGCCAGGAGCATCGAGCCTTGCGCACATCCAAGGGACTGGCGGACCGAGCGCGCGAGCCCGCGCAGCGCGCGTGCTCCGGGGCCTGATCGCTCCGCGTTCTGCGCACTTCGCGAGGGACCAGTAAGGGAGATGCTCTCGCAGCGCCCTTTACAAATAGGGACACTGAGGCTCCCGGGATGATCCCGCTAAGCCCCGCGGCCCGGGCGAGCCAGGCCGGACTCACCTTGGCGCTGTGCACCGCCTCCTGCGCGCCGCGGAGCTGCAACCAGATGCGCGCGGGCAGCGGCTCCTCCGACCCGAGGGCGCCGAGCACCGCCAGGCCCACGCCGAACAGAGCCTCGATGCGCCCGCGGCTCCGCTCCAGCAGCGCCGCCTTCTCGGCGGGCGCCGTGAACTCATCCAGCACTACCCGGGCCGCCATGGCGGGCGCGGCCTCCCGGAGCGCCGGGGGCCAGCGGCGGCGACGCCCCCTCAGCGTGCCGCCGCTGCACCGAGCAGCTCAGGAGGCGTGGGCCGTACCGGCCTCCTCGCCCGCCCGCAGGCCCCGCTACACCATCACGACACGGCCGCCGCAGCTTAGCAGCTGAGGGCAGAGACTCCCCGCCGCCCCGCCGCCCCGCCGTCCCGCTGCCGCCGCCGCCGCCGCTGCCACAGCCGCCACGCATGCGCTTAGCCCGCCGCCGTCATTGAAGTTCGCCGCCCCGTCGCGAAGGGTGCGTTGGTAGGCTGAGGGCGACGGAAGTCGACGCCACACGCTGTTACCATGTTCCTTGTGGGCAAGCGTATGTGGGCGAGGCCTGGGTGGCCATATCTGATGAGGGCCTGATGTCTTTGGACATCTAGTAGATGGAGATTTCTGGTTTTACATTGATAGGCAAATGGTGATTATTTTCCTTCTTTTTGCTTCCTTCTCTTCTCCCCCTTTACTTACTTCAGAAGAAAAATTGTATCAGGAAAAGGAAATGGGACTACCAGCAGAGAACTGAAAGGCTAAATTGCTGGTCTAGTGTCAATTACTGTAAGCCCAGTGGGGTGGGAGAATGAGGTATGCAGATAGCCTTCCGATGAAGGCAGCCCTGAAGTACATAGTTCCAGACCAGCTTGAGCTACCAAGTGAAACCTTGTCTCAAAAGCCAAACGAGCGCTGTCTTGGTGGTCAAGAGTGCTTATTGGGTGCTCATAAGGACTGGGAATGTGGTTTGGATATCATCACTCAAATATCAAGCCAGGAAAGAGAACAGATCTTCAACCCCAGCTCCAACGGAGACCTGAGGGCTTGCTGGCTTGCAGCTTAGCTGACAAAAGGCAAAAGGGGAGCCGCAGATTCAGGGAGAAATTCCGCCCTAAAGGAGTAGATATCATGGTAGAGGAGATGACCTGAAGGCCCCTCTGGCCTGTGCTTGGAGAGAGACGCTTATACACTTATACCCATACATTCAAACATAGGTATATGCATAACTCTAAAATAAATCCATTCAGAAAAAGTTGGGCATGGTGTCATAAGCCTAAAACCGTGGCAGCACTTAGAAAGTTGAGGCTAGACTATCAAGTCTTCAAGACCAGCTTTGGCAAGAGCCAAACCCAGCCTGAGAAAGAGCTTGAGTGTCTACCCTATGATCTGTCCTTCCATATCTTCTCTGTTCTCTCTCGCTTCCCTATCCTCCCTGTTCATGGCCAGTCTGCTTTCTTTTCTGTCTTCTCTGGACTCTCCAAATGCTTCTTATTCACAAAGGACAAACAAACTAAATACCACCAAAAAGAAACAATCAAACAAACAAACAAAAAACCAAATACTTTGTCCTAATGGAGTGGCCAGGTGGGCAGTTTCTTTACTGTACCTCTGGCATATAGCAAAGGTGACAATTTCAGTAGGGTTATTTATGTTATGTGAGTGGCACAAATAATAGGGATCATACTGTAGGACTAGGGCAAATAAACACAAATCCTTCTTCAGGTCAGTTTTTCTCTCTGTTAAGTCAAAGGCATCACTTGACTCCAGTGCTTCCCAGACATGTTTTCTTTCTTTTTTAAATTATTCATTTTATGTATATGAGTACACGGTAGCTGTCTTCAGACACATTAAAGGGGGTATCAGATCCCACTACAGATGTTTGTGAGCCACCATGTGGTTGCTGGGAATTGAACTCAGGACCTCTGGAAGAGTAGTCAGTGCTTTAAACCACTGAGCCATCTCTCCAGCCCAACATAAGTTTTCTTGAATCCTTAAAAACAAATTGTGCACGATACAGTACTGGTTTATGTAATTGGTCTTTGCTGCTTTACGGGTTCTTCTTTTCCCTACACTTTATCCCCCCAGTTTCACTCCCTATCACTGGGTAGGAGAGAAAGAAGGATATCGGGGAGAGAGAGGGAGAGAGATTTCTGAACCTAATTTCTTTCCTTTTGTTTCTTCTTTGAGAATGACAACTAAGAAACTGTAACCAGCCTCACTTATGAGGACTCCAGCACTTATATACCCTCTGAAAAGTTCCCAGAATTCCAAACAATCGCAGAAACTATATGCAGCTGGCAAAACCACTCCTCTACTAGAGCACGAGGCAAATCATAGTGAGGTGTTGCAGTCTGAAGCAGCCCCATATTGCCACACCTGGGATTGAAACAAAAACACATTCTTATACTATTTCTGTGTTTTAAAAGAAACCAAATTTCCAGATTCTCAATACAGGTTTCCTTCCTCTGGGCTAAGTATCTTGGATGTAGTAAATGGGACTAACGGGGACATTGCTTAGCTTCTTTATATTGTAATTCTTCACAGATACAGTAAACAATGATAAACAATAGTTCTACTGTGATAGCATAATCCCAACACAGTAAATGTTCACTGAATACTACCTATTATGTAAGGATCCAGTTCTTTATCAAAATTAACCAGAAAAAAATTACTCCACCAGCTGAGAATTGTAATGTATACAAACCCACACGATGCGGGGAGGGGAGGGAAGCCATCGGTCTGTCAACTCCGCCTGAGATTTGCAAACTGAGCTGAATTAAAGCTCCGGGTTCCATCTACCTTGATGGTACTACAGTCAGTTCTCTGAGCTGCCCAGTGCATCATGGGAATGATGCAGTATTAACAGTCAGCCTCCAGCTTCCCTTCTTTCATCTTCTGGATTTTTGAGGCAGGGTCTCTCTACATGGGCCTGGCTGTTATGGAACTCACTATGTAGACGAGATGGCCTAGAACTTACAGAGATCCACCTGGCTGTACCTTCCGAATACTGGAATTAAAGGCACGTGCCGCCATGCCTGGCTCAGCTTCCGTTCTTGACCAGTGAAAACATTCTTGGTTGGGGCTTGGGGGAGAGGGATGCAAACTAGCTATTTGCTGCCGAATTAGGAAACTTTTAAAGTTTCAGATTTCAGATTTTAAACCCTTGGTAGATTTGTTACAGCCACACTGAGCTGTGGGCCTGTACGTGCCTCCTCTTCGAAGAAGAAAGGAAAGGATCTAAACACATTAGAGTTAGACATGGCCATGGGGAGAGGTGGGGAGAGGGATTACCCCAGATAAAGTCTATCAGGGGTCCAGGTTTCTGGGGTTTTCCATGTTTCAGAAACTCGGGCAGGTGTTCTCCTGGTGCCTTACCAAAAGATGACTCAGTACAGGGAAGAGAAAGACTGGGCTGGCAGGCAGGCAGCTTCCTCTTCCCTCTGGGCTTTTCCCCGGGTGGCCACACCATCTTGCTCCATCAAGTCCTATGTGGGATTGGCGGAGGCAGACCAGGTGGTTGAGTGTGACCTTGCTGGTCTGAGGCACCCTGAGCCCAGTGTTATCAACACAGCTTGTTATTTCCTTTGTTGTACTCAATGGAATTGCTATTGTTCATCAGTTGGGCGGGGCTTCCCCCCAACCAGGTTCCTGTGTGTTTCCAGTAACTTCTCTGCCAGAGTTTCTTTCATGGCTTAGTTTTAAGGGGTGGGGACAGAGACTAGTCTTCCAAAGCACAAAACGGCAAGCACCCTCCTTTCTGGACTGTAAAACAGCAGAAGCTGGGCTTGTCAATACACACCTGTAATTCGCTTGAGGGTCAGAGTTCAAGGCAAGGTTACACAATATTCAGTCACTGAGTTGGAACATCACTGAATAGCTACAATGTTTTGGTATTTTCTCCTAATTAGAATTCCTTGTGGCGGTTTGTATTTGTTCAGCATTCCCCTTTGAGAACCTCTTTTGCTTTGCTGAGTGTGAAGAACAAGAAGGGAGAAAGGGAGGGAAGGAGGAGAGACAGAGAGAGAGAGAGAGAGAGAGAGAGAGAGAGAGAGAGAGAATGTTAAAGCAATTCCCTTGCCTTATTGCTTCATGTAGCTTCTAAACCACAGCTTCCTCAGTTGACCAGCCTTGCCTGCCTGACCGGCCATACCAGCCGAGGACATGAGGGAGGGATGAGACCTTTTGGAATCTGAATTCCAGACTCTGCTGTCTTTTGTTCTAAACTCTGTAATAACCACATGTAACACCATGGCAGGAAGCACTTCTTCATCTCCTCTGTCAAGAAGGGCAAGTAGTTTCCCTTACTGCTCCTCAGACAGGTAGCAATTGGAAGAACATAGCTCTCTCAGCTTTCCCCACTTGTCTCTGAGATGGTGACTTTCTGGGAAGCTCAATGCTGTGTCAGACATTGACCACTAGGGAAGAATAAGTGTTTGATAACTGCCTGTGCTTGCCCACCATGCCAGTGACTGCTAAAGTGTTTCTACGTCAGCCATTCCTCTAATATCACTTTTTATCAGTAATAAATGTTAATTTTTTTTTTTTTTTTTTGGTTTTTTGGAGACAGGGTTTCTCTGTGTAGCCCTGGCTATCCTGGAACTCACTCTGTAGACCAGGCTGGCCTCGAACTCAGAAATCCACCTGCCTCTGCCTCCCAGAGTGCTGGGATTACAGGCGTGTGCCACCACTGCCCGGCATATAAATGTTAAATCTTAAAAAAAAAAGGGGGGGGGGCTGTTGAGATGGCTCAGCAGATAAGAGCACTGACTGCTCTCCTAAAGGTCTTGAGTTCAAATCCCAGCAACCACATGGTGGCTCACAACCATCTGTAATGAGATCTGACTCTCTCTTCTGGTGTATCTAAAAACAGCTACAGTGTACTTACATATAATAATAAATAAATCTTAAAAAAAAAAAGTTTGGGCTGGAGAGATGGCTCAGCGGTTAAGAGCACTGACTGCTCTGCTAGAGGTCCTGAGTTCAACTCCCAGCAACCACATGGTGGCTCACAACCATCTGTAATGGGATCCAATGCACACTTCTAGTGTGTGTCTGAAGACAGCTGCAGTGTACTCATATAAATAAAAAATATCAAAAAATGTTTTAGAAGCTGGAGAGATGGCTCAGATGCTAATAGCACTTGCTCTTGAAAAGGACCCAGTTTGATTCCCCGTATCATGCATCATGCCCTGCTCACATGTATGATTCACGTTCCAGGGGATCCGATGCCTTCCTTGGGCATTAGCCACACACTCGGTGCACATACATATATACATTCAGGCAAAACACCCATATACATAAAACTAACTAAATTAAAATTTTATCTTAAATTATGTTATATGTGCATGTGAGTGTGGGGTAATCTTGGAGGCCAGAGATGCTGGATCCCCTGGAGCTGGAATTACAGGCAGTTCAGAGCTTTGGGGCATGCATGCTGGGAACCAAGCTTGGATCCCAAACAGTACACACTCCTAACTATTGAGTCATCTTTCCAGCCTCCAAAATAACATCTTATTCTCTACCAAACTATCTAGAACTGCTGCTACTGCTGCTGCTGGTGGTGGTAATGTGGATAAGTGTAGACACGGACTCAACCCAAGCTCTCTCCACACCAGGTAAGTGTTTTACCGCTGAGCTACATCTCTGGCTTCTGCCCATTTGCTTTTAATTCTTAGCTTCTAAGTCAGAAGCATCGGAATGGATGTTCGTTGTTTATTGACCTCCTGAACTTCCCTTAGAGATGAGCATAGAGAAAACATCGAATGCCTTTCTACACTTGAGCTAGCACGAGCAAGAGGAGATGATGTAGGATGGAGAGATGGCTCAGCAAATAAATGCAGTGTGCTATTCTAACAGCGGACCTGAGTTCAGTTCCCAGCACCCATGTCTGGTAGCTTCACTTGGCTATAATTTCAGGTTGTGGGGTATCCAAGGCTTCTGGCCTCTGTGAGCACCTGTGTCATGTGTGGGCACACACCAATACACATAATTAAAAATAATGAAAGTAAATCTTAAATTTAAAAAAAGAAAAGATAACGTGCTATCATGGACAAAACCCTCATTCTTGGGCTGTATTTGTCTTGGATGTTTTCAAAATAGAACTACACTTGGGATATTGCCTCCCTGCTGATGGATCAATTTGATTTTCAATGCTAAGCAGACTGAAGATGCTGCTGACCAGCAGTGTGTCTTCCTGGACTCTGGGTTTCTGCTGTAATCACAGGACTGTAAGGTAGACATCAAGACTACAGTTGTGCTTCAACTATACACTGTATTAACCAGCTTGTTTGGTGCTCAGAAAACAGTATGCAAAGCTATATAGCCTGTGGCAGACATGTTGAGTCTTTAGATCAGTGGTCTCAACTTCTGAGTTGTGATTCCTTTGGGGGTCAAACAACCCTTTCACAGGCAGGTCACATATCAGATATCCTGTCAGTTACTTACATTATGATTGATATCATGCAGGTTGATACATTGACAGTAGCAGAATTACAGTTATGAAGTAGCAATGAAAATTATTGTATGTTTGGAGGTCACTACAGCATGTTAGTGGCCAAACATTAGGAAGGCTGAGAACCACTGCTCTAGACCAAGGCCTCTCTGCTCATTCTTCTCCTGTCTCAGAGAAGCCATTTCTCTGAAGTATGTCTGCCTAATGATAAACTTCAAACAAGGAACTCAGTGGTCATATGTCCTGTCTCCAGAAAAACTCATCTGCTAGGGAAGATCAAGTCATTCACTGGAAAGGTCAAAGATGACAGAGTGTGTTATCTATTCTGCTGATGGGCTGATCCTTGACAAATTTTATTACCCAAGAACCTCTCTACTTAACAAGATAGCCCTTCTGTACTGTTACTGGAGTTGTGAGGGTCAGAGCCTAGGCCTGGTCAGCCTTAGCAAGTGAGGCTCAGCCACCCATGTTCAGTAGGCTAATTAAGAAGCAAGCAGTAAGCTAAAATCGAAGAAGAGTTATTAAATGAGGCCATACTGGGACAGGAATGAAGAAGCACAGTGACTTCCCCATCCCTAACACAAACACACACACACACACACACACACACACCTCATACTCCATCCAAGTCCTCCTTTGGGATGTGGATAGGGTTTTTTGGTTGGTTGGTTGGTTGTTTCTTTGGTTGGCTGGTTGGTTGGTTGTTTCTTTGGTTGGTTGGTTGGTTGGTTGGTTAGTTGGTTGGTTGTTTCTTTGGTTGGTTGGTTGGTTGTTTCTTTGGTTGGTTGATTGGTTGGTTGATTGGTTGGTTGTTTCTTTGGTTGGTTGGTTGGTTGGTTGCTTCTTTGGTTGGCTGGTTGGTTGGTTGTTTCTTTGGTTGGTTGGTTGGTTGGTTGTTTCTTTGGTTGGTTGGTTGGTTGGTTGATTGGTTGGTTGTTTCTTTGGTTGGTTGGTTGGTTGGTTGCTTCTTTGGTTGGCTGGTTGGTTGGTTGTTTCTTTGCTTGGTTGGTTGGTTGGTTGTTACAGGCTTGGGAAGACTGGGGAAGTCAAATGAATGTGTATTGTTGTCGTGGGAACAGCCATGTCAAGAACCCCAATGCCTCAGCCCCTTAGGAGTGGCAAAGAATTTCCCAGGGCGAGGCACCGAGAGATAGTGGCAGAGCCTTCCTCTGGTCTGAGTGAGAATGTTGACAGTGTGTGCAGAAACTGTCAACCACAGCTTCCTCCTCTGGGATGACTGCAGCCTGACACTGTTCTCCTACAGAGACCTTCTACTGAGATAAGCTAAGCCTTGCTGCTTGTTCAGCTGTATACTATAAAGCTGTCTCCATCTTCAGCCATGCACAGAAAATTGCCTCTTTGATTTGGATGGTAAAACAAGGACGCTGAGTTTCTGGGCTACTGTTGTTGTGCCTCCATCAAAGAGCACGGCCCACAGGATCCCAGCTTTTCAATCTATGTGTCTGTGTGTCTGTCCTTTCTTGATTCCTTCACTGTTCCACTTAGGTCAATCCCTGAAGCAGTGCAGGACACAACATAGACCTTTGGGGCAGGGTTATCTCCCTGAGCCTGGAGCTCATAATTTTTCCAACAGAGCAATATTCTCCCATTTGTCTTTTCTTCCCCAGTGCTGGGGCTATAGGCCTCTGGAACATAACCCACTAATCCTTCTGCCAGCAGAGCAGACACTAAACTCTAACCACTGCCATCTCTCCAGCCTTGGCCCTCAGGTTTAGGTTTAAATAGAAAGTAAGGGGCTAGAAAGATGGCTCAGTGATTGAGAACTCTCTTCTGCCAGAGAGCCCCAGTTTAATTACCAGCACTCATATGGGGGTTCCAACTGTAACTCTAGTTCCAGAGGATCTGACACCTTATTATGGCCTCCCAGTGTACTAGGCACATAAGTGATGCAAAAACACACGTGCAGGCAAAACACCCAGGCCAGAAAATACGATAAAATTTTTTTAAAACGACAAGGTATGTATAAATAAGCAGTCCTGTTAAGGTGTGGTCCCACACATTAGCATTATCTCAGCTCTAGCCTCTCCTGTAAGGTCTGATAGTTTCCTGGGGAAAGTCCAGTGTCTTATTGCCCATTGTCTCAGTGGCCTGTAGCCAAAGGGCACAGACACAAGTGTTTCTGTAAAAACACAAAGACTTATTTTTTTTTTTTTTAGTTCAAGAAAAGTCTTGATGTGTTTGCTCTCTCTCTCTCTCTCTCTCTCTCTCTCTCTCTCTCTCTCTCTCTCTCTCTCTCTCTAATTTTCTTTTTCTCTTTCAGTGCTATGGATTGAGAGCATCAAAGACAGCAGGGGACTGAAGCCAGTTAGGAAGGCCTGGGGAGGAGCCCCAAGAGCAGCAGTTCTGATCTCCGTGGTTGGTTCTCCAGCCAGGATGCCGGGAGTCCTCTTGAGTGTGCAGCCCTGTCTGGGGTATGTGACCATGGGACTGAAGCTCCAGTCCAGACACTCATCCTTTCTAGAGAACAACTTTAAAATAGTCCTCTAGATATTCATGGTGAAATGGGTTCCATCTTCTTCCCAATTTCAGCCCATTCCTGAAATGAATTTAGAGTTAACTTTGGAGAGGGGAGAATATTGTGATAGCGTTGGAGGTACATCAAAGGTATGTCTTCTGGTCATCTGCCCTGGGGGTGGGGGGAGTCCTAACATGGCAAGCAACTCAAAACATAAGAGTCCAGCTAGGCCAGACAGTTGCCTGGCAAATGGGACTCCCCTTGGCAAGGCAGATTCACCAGTTCCATGGGAAAGAGAAAGAAGGAACAGTTCTGTCTTCATGAGGTAATGATCCTGACTGAGATCACATACCTTCTCTTCATGAGGTAATGATCCGTTGACTGAGATAGCACACCTTCTCTTCATGAGGTAATGATCCCTTGACTGAGATTGCATATCTTCTCTTCATGAGGTAATGATCCCTTGACTAGGGTAGGGTACCTTCTCTGCAGAAGTCCCTGGCACAGTCACTTAAGGACAGAAACTGTGACTCAGCCAAGGCCACTGCTTTCATGAATCATGTTTCCTTCTTTTCTTTTTTTCCTTCTTTTGAATACTTGCCCAAGCTTGGTCATCCTCTTCCTCCAGACACTCTGACCTGCTCTTTCTCTGTGAAGTGATTCCTGCCTCCTTCTGCCTTGTTGCTGTTACAAATAGCCAAGATTTCTCTCTTCCTCTTCTCCATCTTCCTCTTCTGGTAAGCTGCCAAGATTTACTCTTCAAGATTCACCACCCCTCAGGTTTTTTTTTTTTAACTCCAGTAAAATCATCCTTACGCTTTCTTTTAAATCTATTCTTAAATTCTTTTATTAACAAGACTGAACCCGCAAAGAGACCCTGATTTCCCAATAACATGTGGTACCCTAGGTGAGACTCCGGGTCCTCATGCTGGGTAGGTAACATTATCACTGTTTTACACCCCTAGCCCTCTTTGGCATTTCTATTAGCCATATCGTTGAAGCTACAACTTCTCATGATCAACAGGAGCGACTTATAAAAACCATTCAGCATGGGTGGGGAAGCAGACACTAGGACAGGTACTCCACAGAGACTGTCTACCAGTTTCTAGATCCCTCTAACTAACTGCAGTTTTCCAGCATGTTCTGCAGTAGTTTCTCCACTGTAGCACTGTAGCTTTGAACCTGCTAATACTCTGTTGTGTGTGTGCCCACCGTGGGAATTGTAGGGTGCTTTGTTAGAGCCTTGCTCTCCTCCACTAGATTTAAGCAACAGCCAGTCCCCACCCCCAGGGTGACAAAAAATGAAAAGGGTCCCCAGACAATGCCTGGTAGATGGACTATCTGCTAAGCCAAAGCATCACTGTCTTCAGGAGTCCAACTAAGGATGTTCACCAACGGTCATCACTACCTGGCTTGTTGGCTGTTTGACTTTCCTTTTTAGGAGGGGGCAGGAAGGTTGATGAGACTCTCGCCTGAGTACCCAATCATCCCTGTCAGTAAGTAATATGCACTTCTGCTTAAACTGGATGTGGCCTTTCATTTTTTGTCACCCTGGGGGTGGGGACTGGCTGTTGCTTAAATCTAGTGGAGCAGAGCAAGGCTCTAACAAAGCACCCTACAATTCCCACGGTGGGCACACACACAACTGAGTATTAGCAGGTTCAAACCTAATCTCTTAAAGATCTGGGAGGGGCTAGACTATATACAAAGGGATGCACGAGGGGAGGAGACTCACTCTATGTAGCTGTGGGGAAGCCATCGTTCTTGCTGAGTGCAGACCTTCCAGTGCGGTTGTGGTAGGTAACCTATGCTTCTGCCTATGACCCTCCATCTACTGCTCTTGTAAATAAGCCTAATAAACTCACCGTTTGCCCTGAGTGAACTGTGGTGTTATTGTTCCTTGGTCTGTTATGAGACCTTAAGTGGAAGTTTCAATGTGTTTATATCTACCTCAGGAAGGGAATTTAGCAGCATTTCCTGATGTTGAAATTTTCCCTAGTTGGGATTTTTCTGGTCTATAGAGTTAGTTCGAGGAAAGAGACATTGCTGGGATCAAGCTAGTGATAACTTAGACTCTTTCTTCAGCATCCACAGACACGGATAAAGACACAGACACAGAAACGCACACAGGGCGCGTGGTGCATCACCTCTAATTAATTGTAAGCATCCTGGCAGAAATTAATATATTCTAAAGAGACATCTGTGTCCCTCATGTGACCATCAAACTATTAAAACAATGGGCCCTAAGAAACTAGACTTCTGTGGTGGTTTGAGTAAGAATGCTCTCCATAAGCTCAAGTGCGTGGTCTCTGGGGAGTGGCACTGTTTGAAAGGGTTAGCAGGATTAGGGGGTGTGGCCTTGCTGGAGGAAGTGTGTCATTGGGGGTAAACTCTGAAGTTTCAAAAGTCGGTGGCAGGCCTAGATTCTCTCTGTCTGCCTGTGGATCAGGATGTAGCTCAGCTACTGCTCTAGCCGGTCTGCATGCTGCCGTGCTCCCCACCATGATGACATTGGACCAAACCTCCGGAACTATAAGCAAGTCCCCAATTAAATGGTCTCTTTCATCGGAGTTGCCTTGGTCATGGTTTCTCTTCACAGAAACAGAACAGTGAATAAGACAACTTCTCTTCTCAACTTTAAAAGATTATGTTTTGAAAGATGAAACACAGAACTTTTATTGACCAAAGAAATTAAGGAAGGAAACAGTATAAGAGATAGAGGCATACACAGGCTACAAAAAAAGCCCCAACACACACACACACACACACACACACACACACACACACATACAAATGCAGGCAGGGTTAGGGGGCGGGGCAATGGGAGAGGGAAGCTGAATCCTTGGTACATGTGGCTGATGGTTCTGGCTTGGGAGTTTTGTGGGGAACTGTCAACTGTGAGTCTTGGTCCTCTTCCACATGGCTGCTTGGGCTTTCTCTTGATATGGTAGTGTAATTTATTAGCCCTTGGGTCATCTTGTAGTAGCAAGTACTTTGACCAAGTATCCATGGTGACTAATTGAATAAAATAGTAATGTTCACTAGGTCTGAGGTAATACTCAAGTTGATAATACGCCCTAGTAGTATAACAAACAGGACAGTCTGGCAAAATGAATATATTCTAAAGAGACATGTGCGCCACTAAACCAGGCCTCTAAGACACCATTAATTGATTCCTCCCTCTGTCTCTATGTAAAACCTTCTCCTTTACCTTTGCCACCCAGGATGCAGAGACAGTCTTAACTGCAAGCTGGTCTATGGACTCATCAACTTCACGGCACAGAATCCCCTCCTTCTTCTGCAGCCTGTAAGAGGGGATCCCACTCTGCCTCATGGGCCTGATCTCCTCTGCCACGCTGCCCTTTTTTTTTTTTTTTTTTTTTTTTTTTGTGCTAATAACTCTTCTAAGATCTCTTATCCAAAAGGTCAGCTTGAATCACTGTCCCTGTTGGAGCCTCAAACTGAGACCTGTCAGACAATAAACCCAGCCGCATGGGCAAGCAAGGTCCAGTGTGGTTTGGTCACATGTGAACCTGTCCTGCTCCCCTATCCAGCATCTCTGTGATTCCTTTTATGAATGCTGGGTAACACAGGTCACATGTTAGCTAAACCTGATGCTCCCTTATGGTATAGGACACCCCCTGCTCTTTTCCTTGGAAACCTTTAAGAGTGGTTGGGGGCGGGGAGGGAGGGCTTTTGTTGTCTGGTGGGCCTATAAGTCTCTAAGCTCATATCCTTGTTGTGGTCAGCATTATTAAAGAACTTTTTGTTTGAAAATGATGAAACAAAATGGAAAACCAAAACCTAAAACACCTTAACCCAAATGTATATATAACACATTGAGAGACTGATACATGCCCCAGACCGGTGGCTCGTGTCTACCTGGTAAAGGTAGGGGTGTGATTAGAGGCTTTGTGAATCAGAGAGAGAAATGACAGGCATGTATGGAAGCCCTCCACCTACTTCTTTTCCCAGAGCCCTCCTGGGCAAATAGAAAGCCCCTTCCATAAGCCAAGTGCAAATCTATGTGGAGGTCGGCTGGTTTCCCATAGAAAGGAGCTAAGTCTGTCATCCTAAGTGACTTGGGAGCTTTTGCGGGGAGCCCACCCATAGAGATCTCAGTCTTCCCAGGAGAGTAGGGTGTGTCAGGAGAGGGGAGGGGCCACTAGAGGTGCGCTCAGTGGGGACTGTAGAGAAAGGCTACGCCTCACAGTAGGAAGGGCTCACACAGTCAGTGCTGCTGAGATCACACTGGGCCCTCCCCGTACCCTGTGTACTCACTTTATATTATGTTCAAACAATGAGTTTTCCGGCTGGGCCTTTCCCAGTTGACAAGTAAACCTTTAACTCCATTTTGAGGGTGGACCCACAAACAGCAATGTCAGGCACCACTCACACAGCATAGACTGATAAATGACTTGTGAGCAGAGAGGGTGCCACCCATACAGTTAGTAGGGTGAGCTACGATTGCCGGGGCACAGGGACACACATCAAGTTGCATCAGGGAAAGGAAGCTGGTGAACTTATCAGACACCAACCGGAGGATGGTGTAACTCTCTCCTGAACCCGGTATGATATCTATTGGGATGACGGCAGCTCCACAAATATGTAATCTGATAATGGATGTGTGTCAGGAACTGACAGGCAGAAAACCATCACTGGGGCCTTACCTCAGCTTGGTCCCTGCTGTTGTTGTGGTCTTCTGCAATTGTCACCTGCTTAACTACCTGCTTGGTCATTTGTATCCAGAGCTGGGGTTCCTACTGTCCTTTGTCCCTGCAGCTGAGGTTGTCTTTACTGTCAAGCCTGCCTCTCCTGCTGCCTGAATCCACAGCAACAGTTTCTTCCTTCTGGCTTGTTTGAATTTGCTGTCCTATGAGTACAGACTCTGCATTTCTATCAGCCTACTTCTGAAACTGTTGAAATCTACAATCCTTACTCTGCCATTGCCCTTAGGAGAACTTTGGGGGGATCCTCAGCTGTAGGGATCTACAGTGTGTGCGTGCGCGCGCGTGTGTGTGCCTGTGTGTGTGTATGTGTGTAATTTTTATTCATTCTCCAAACCACACAAACACATAGAAAGTCAAACAGATGTATTTGAGTGTGCAGTGAAAACTAATATTGGGAATTAAGCATTCAGCCTGGACAGATTAAAGTAGGTGAAAGTGTCTGCCATCCAAAGCACTGCTCCTTGTGATTTTATTGTCTTTTAGTAAAATCTGACTCTATGGAAAGATGCAAATGTGCTCACCTATTTCTGGCTTCTCTTGTTCAGGAAAGGGACCTTCACGGTAGACAGGACGGACATCTGGAGAGGTCTGTGAGGCCGAGGAGGCAGAATTGTGATGGCCTACTGTGCCTGAAGAGCAGCAAGAGGTCTGTCTGTACCTGCAGCTGGGTGAGGGAGGAAGGAGAGCACGGGGCATTGGGAGGTGGGCAGAGACCAGAGCTGTAGGCCTTGGGTGCCATCCTGGGGTGCACAGTCACTGATAAGGAATTCTCCGAATCACGGTCTGCCAGGGCCTCTGCCCTTGTGGACTCTCTTCTTGTTTGGAGGGTGCTAGCTGTGAGAAACCTTTGTTTCTTTGTTTGGTTGTTTCTTTGTTTCCTTTGTTACGTTCTTGTTCTTTGTCTTTGTCTTTGTCTTTGTTTCTTTGTTTCTTTGTTTCTTTGTTTTTTTCTTTCTTTGTTTCTTTGTTTCCTTCCTTCCTTCCTTCTTTCCTTCCTTCCTTCCTTCCTTCTTTCCTTCCTTCCTTCCTTCCTAATCAAAGACAGTTAAATTTTTCCCTCTCCCTCTGTACCAGTTAACAGGTTACAGCCGACTGTGATGTCTGGCTCCCATCAATAGAATGAGACAGTCACCAACCCTGGCAGGAATAAAAAAGTAGCCATTTTAGTGAGAGCGTTAACTAGCCTAACTGAAGTACTAGTGAACCTTTGTGCAAAAAGAGAAATTGCCTTGTTAAAATTGGTTTCACTTTGCTCCTGTGTTCCTTTGTATGACACCAAGATGACTGATCTTCAATGCAGATGACAAAATGACAGGCAGCAGTATAGTTTACAACATTCATGGTTTGCTGTTTTTTTGTTTGTTTTGCTTTAGTGTTTTTTTGTTTTGAGATAGGGTCTCACTATATAGCTGTAGCTAGCTTGGAACTTGTAGCTACACTGTAGACCAGACTGATTTCAGAATCACAGAAATCCCCCTGCCTCCCACCCTTGAGTGGTGGAATTAAAGGTGTGCACCATCATGCCTGGCTTAAAGATTTGTTTTTGAGATAGAGTTTCGCTCTGTAATTCAGACTAGTCTGGTACTCACTACATAGCTTAGGCTAGCATGAAACTCAGGAGAAGCCTCCTGCCTTAGCTTCTTAAACACTGGCATTGCATGGATCAAGTCCAGTTAATAAATTTAACTTTGCAGAGGAAGGCGTGTCTGAGCTGAGCACAAAGGGCTGCTGTCACGTGGAGGAGGCTTCTGGTTTTAGAACTTAGTAGCCAACCAAGAGATACCTGCATTTGTGTCTTTGGTGTAGGCTACTGAATTATTAAGGATTTCCTAGAGGAACAGAAGTGATAGAATGAATCTCTCTATAGAAAAAAGGGACTTAGAATGTCTTAAGTCTGTGCTCCAGCTAATCCAACAATGGCTGCCATCAACAGAAAGTCTTAGAATCCAGTGGCTGTTCAGTCCAGGAGCATGGTGTCTCAGCTGGTCTTCAGTATGCACTGGAATCCTGAAGAAATGGGCTCTACTGCCAGCGAAGGGATGGACTTACTAGCAAGGCAGGAACAAACAGGCAGTGATCAAAAGGTTTCTCTTTTCATGTCCTTTATATAGTCTACCAACAGAAGGGTTCGCCCAGATTTAAAATGGGTCTTCCGTCCTTAAAAAAATAAATAAATAAAATAAGATAAAATGAAATAAAATCTGGATTTAGGGTGGGTCTTCCCACTGCAATTGGTTTAATTAAGAAAAGTATCCCTCGGGCTAGTGAGATGGTTCAGTGGTTAAGAGCATTGACTGCTCTTCCATACATCCTGAGTTCAATTCCCGGCAACCACATGGGGGCTC
Source organism: Apodemus sylvaticus (assembly GCF_947179515.1). Taxonomy (NCBI): domain Eukaryota; kingdom Metazoa; phylum Chordata; class Mammalia; order Rodentia; family Muridae; genus Apodemus; species Apodemus sylvaticus. Next base: position 43,546,196 of record NC_067492.1, on the reverse strand, counting down.
TCTCTCTCTCTCTCTCTCTCTCTCTCTCTCTCTCTCTCTCTCTATATATATATATATATATATATATATATATATATATATATAATCTTAAAAAAAAAAAGCCGGGCAGTGGTGGCGGACGCCTGTAATCCCAGCACTCTGGGAGGCAGAGGCAGGCGGATTTCTGAGTTCGAGGCCAGCCTGGTCTACAGAGTGAGTTCCAGGACAGCCAGGGCTATACAGAGAAACCCTGTCTCGAAAAAACCAAATCCAACCCCCCCCCCCCAAAAAAAAAGAAGAAGAAGAAGAAAAATATCCCTCACTGGTATGCTCAGCCACTTGGGTTTTAGTTAATTCCAGATGTAGTCAACCAAGAGTTGCCATCCCAGTCACCTTAGAATCTCCCATGGCAGACTTCACTTGTAGCCTGTCATATAGGCACCAACACTGGCTGAACACATCTTCCTGGAAGGGGGGCACAAAGAAAGCAGTGTCTGTAGCACAGAAGGCAGGAAACTCCCTGTGCCCTTGCAGGATGCAAAGAGCTTTTCTGATGTGGAGACAGCGCACATGTGTCTTCTGGCCAGGTAGGGGTTAGTGTTGTTTGTTTGTTCTCACAACTTGACTCAGGCCCTGGGAAGAAGGAACTTCAACTGAGAAAGTGCTTCCTTCAGATCGGCCTCTAGGCAAGTCTGCGGGTTATTTTCTTGATTTGGGATTGATTGAGAGGGCTCAGCCCCTGCAGGCCAGGCCATCCCTGGGCGGTGGCCCTGGGCCGAGCACACCACAGGGAGCCAGGTAATAAGCAGATCTTCACAGCCTCTGCCTCAGTTCGTACCTTTGGGCTCCCGCTTTCAGCTTCTGCCCTGACGTTTCTCAGTGATGGGGTAGGACCTGGGAGTTTTAAGGTGAGAAAAATAATTTCCTTCCCAATTTGCTTTTAGATTTATTTATTTATTTTACGTATGAGCATTCTATCTGCATGAACACCTCATGCCAGAAGAGGCATCAGCTATAGATGGTTATGAGCTACCAAGTGGTTGCTGGGGATTGAACTCAGGACCTCCGGATGAACAGATAGTGCTCTTCACCCCTAAGCCATCTCTCCATTTGCTTTTAGTTATAGCCTTTATCACATCAATAGAAAGTAAACTAGAATAGAAGATGGATAAAATTTGCTCTCTGAGCACAGACATACACGTTTTTTTTTGTTTTTTTTTTCCTAGATACTTTTGCATAAGAGGAGCTGCCCAGGGAAGGGCAGCTATTATGTTGTTGTACAGCTACAACTTTATCTGAGTGAGCTCATCTGGCCCCATCAATTTTTAGAAGGTGGGATTGTACCCATCTTACCGACAAAGAAACCAAGGCCTAAAGCAATCAAGTACCTCACCTGGAGCCCTCACGAGTAGGAAGTGACAGAACAGTACCGCATGTTGTTGCTGTATTCAAGGCTTCCCTGTAGAGCTGAGGAGGCAGAGGTTCCTTGATTCTTTAGGACTGAGACCTGTGACCTGTAGGAGAAGGACTATACAGTCCTTCTACATCCCTGGGTCACAGGAGACAGATAACAAACCCCAACTGTTCTTAAAAGAGACTGCAGGTGTTGAGGTAAACCCCTCAAGTGTCCCCCTGCAGCAGCCCTGAGTCTGGGGCTGTGAGGAGCCTGCAGTAGGCTTTCCTGCAGGATTTTCCTCCGACCCCTTTTTGGCTAAGAAACCAAGACTAGAGTGAAGCGGGCTTCCGACAGCACAGTGGTCCTTTCCTTAGACCTAACCTTGACTGGCCAGGGCGCCTGTGGTTGTTTAGTAAAGGGTCAGTAGCACTTCCTTGTCCCTTCCCAAGACACTTGTGTCTTCCCTAGTGTCCTGTTCCTGCTCCAGCCACAGGCCACCTCCACTGCTGCAAGGGAAGGTGTGTGTGTGGAGGGGAGAGCGTGTGGAAGAGGCAATCGACCAGCTGGGGTGGGGTGGGGCGGGAAGGAACACGCCTCCTCGAGTGATGTTAGAAGGCTTGGCCTTAGACTCCAGGGTTAGGCAGGCCCACAGGAAGCTGGCTCTCCACCCTTCCCCTCCAGCTTCCTAGTAAAAATAACTGATGTTTCCTGAAGCATTCGCATGTGGCAGGAAGGCCGAGCTCGGAGCTGCCAGGTCTCCACCAAGATTCCTTATGTTTTGCATTCTGGGATAGAATGTTCCAACTCGCTAAGTAGCTCTGGCTGGTTTTGAACCTACAGAAATCCTCAGAGTACAGGCACAAGCTGTGTTTATGTCAGTTTCTTCAAGGAGGATATTTCAGTTCTCTTCCTCTTTTTCCCTCATGCCAATGTGGTTCTCAGACTCTGAGCTAGAGGATAAAGAGAACGTCTCGTAGGTTTTTGCACCTCATAACTTGTCAGTTACTCAATAGCAGCCGAAGGAGACGCTTCTGCTTTGAATCGCTTATGCCCTTGGCGCCACCTGCTGGTCCCATTGCGCCAATGCAGCTCTGATCCGTGGAGAATCCAAGTTTAGCCTCTTGAGGCAAACTTGAGAAAATCTGGTGAGTTGCTGCAGCCTGTGGGCCGACCCTTCTTTACTCCAGCATCTCCACACCCAAGCTCGTGCCCTCTGCTCCCCTGGGTATGAGGAGAGCTGCTGGTTTAGGTAGGGGACTAGAGAGATTGCTCGGTAGCTAAGGGCACGTGCTGCACCGCTGCACCCCCCCCCCCCCTTGCAGAGGAACTGAGTCTCAGCACCCAGGCCAGGCAGCCTACCCCGACACCCTCTGCTGTCCACCACAGATCTGATCTAGAGGTTTGCTCCCTCAAGCAAAGAGGCCATCAGAGTCACTTCTGAACAGCGATTTCCCCTTGACCCAGGGGCCACTTTTGAAGAACTTCCCTGCGTGTCCATGACTGTGGACACAGCTAGCCCAAGTGCTTATCATGCACAAGGCCCAGAGTCAGCAGCTGGGATGCTTGTTCCCATTTAAGTCATTTACATCCACGCCTCTTCATGTCTCTGGAAATAGCCACATGCCCCCCCCCCCCAACACTTAAGGTCTTCTTAAACTTGTTGTTGTTTTTTTTAAGTTGAATATAGTTGCAAGGGAAACAGTTTATTAACTCTTCTCAAAACAGAAAATACACAGAGGTTTTCAATTTTTTTCAGTCTCTTTGCCGTTGAATTACCTGACATATTATCAATGATTTTTTTTTCCACACTGAAGGGCAAGGAGGAGCTTAGCTCTTCCTGAAGAGGAATTTAGGAATTCTAAATAAAAAGAGTCAACTCACCTGGACCCCTGGGTGCTCCCAGAGACTGACCCACCAGCCAGAGGGCACACGCAGGCTGCACCTAGGCCCTCCGCACGTGAGCAGCAGGTGTGCAGCTCAGTCTTCAGTGGTCCCCACCACTGCATCCCACCACTGCATCCCACCACTGCATCCCACCACTGCATCCCACCACTGCATCCCACCACTGCATCCCACCACTGCATCAGGGCTGGCTTTGATTCTGCTGCCTGCCTGTGGACCCGGTTCTCCTAACCGGGCTGCCTTGTCTGGCCTCAGTGGGAGAGGATGTACCTAGTCCTGCAGTGACTTGATGTGCCAGGGTGGGTGAGTTCCGGGGGTGGGGGCTCCTCCTCAGAGGAGAAGGGGAGAGACTGGCATGAAGGGGAGAAAGTGAGGAGAGGACGGGGCTGTGATTGAGATGTAAAGTGAATAAATAAATTGATGGAAGACTCTCCACAGAGCCAGGTGTACCTCTAGCTCCGTGGAGCCTGCAGCTGAAAGAGCTTCACTTTGAGGCTAGCCTGGGCTGCCCGGAAAGACCTCATCCCGGAGCCATAGCAACATTCCAGGGCTGGAGAGATGGCTCAGCAGTTAAGCGGGCACACTGCCCTTGCAGGGGACCCATGGCTGGTGGCTTACAAGTAAGTCCAGTCCTGGGGAATCCAACACCCTGTGCTGGGATCCACGGGCACTGCACTCCCATGTGCACACACCAGCCTCACATGCATGTACACACAACAAAAACATAAATCTTAAAAATGCCTACATCCCGCAGAGTAAACAAACCGAACCTAAAGTAACCGTTCTGACTGTTACAATGTGTTTCGTGCTGCTGCATAGCAGTGCAAGTGCACCTGACAACTGTGGAGACAGATGGGGCTTCTGTGTGTGGGGATTTTTATTACCCTTAAAATAGAGGGATTCAACAGCAGGGTTCGCTCATCCTCTTGTCCTCTGTAATTCTAGTGTGCTCCACACTGACATTTCTCTCACTTTTGTTTTTCTTAACGGGCCTTTTCACATTAACATTTATTCATTTATTTTCAAGTGTGCATGAGTGTTTGTTTATAACTTTGTATGCCCACCATGTTCAGGCCTGGCTCCTGCATAGGACAGAAGACGGTACTGGATTCCCTGGAACTGGAGGTCAGGTGGTTATAAGCCACCAGGTATGTGCTGGGGACCAAGCCCAGGCCATTTGTAAGAGCAGTGTCCCTAACCACTGAGACATCCCTCCAGTCCCCACTTTTACTTGCACAGATAGTTGTCTTTTAAACATTATTTTATTTATTCTGAGACAGGGTATCACCACGTAGACCAGGCTGGTCTCAGGCCTTTTCACAATCTTAAAGCACACAGAATTTCAGAAATTATATCTTTTTTTTTTTTTTCACACAGCTTGTCTGTCTTTGGGGATGTGGCTTGGCGCTTTTTGTGTGCATTAGTCATCAGGGCCCTGATCGCTCCTTCCTTGGCTGGGATAGTAGCTCTCTCTGTAAGAACCACTGTAAGGGCTGACAAGATGGGGAGAGTGTGTGCTACCAAACCCGATGACTTCAATGCCTGGAACCCAAGAGAACAGACTCTGCAAGGCTGTCCTCTGACCTCCACAGGCGTGTCCTGGGTCATGTACATCATCCCAGGGCAAAGACAGAAATAAATGTAAACCCCAAACCAACAGGATAACCTCTCTCGGTCACCTCTCCCTCCTGACGGAGCTTAAAGATGTGTTGGTGCATGGAAGACATGCTCTCCACAGTGGGAAGGAGTGGGCTCAGCAGCTCGGGGGTTAAAATGCACCCATGCAAGCAAAATGTGCTATACGTTCACCCTTGAAAATGGAGAAGTTCCACAGCCGTGACTGGCCACCCTGTCTCAGGAACTCATGCTGTTTCCTCCAGGGCTGCATCCCTGCTGAGGAAGGAGCAGACTTGTGTTTACAGGCTTTGTACAAACACGTGACAGAAGTCATGTGGTCTGCTCATGTGACTATCCAGCCCCTCTCTGGGACCCTTGCCTGGCAGGAGGTGGGGGCGTTGTGGATTTGACTGAAGACTTGTATTAGGTTAATTGGGTTCCCGAAGCTGCATGAGAATCCTGCAGGTAAGGTGCTGAGGGTCCCTGTCCCCAGTCGGGTTTGACTGGTAAATAAAGTTGCCAGAGGCCAATGGCCAGGCAGGGAGACAGACTTTAAGATCGCTTAAAACAGGGGACCAAGGGAGAGAAGAAGAACTGTCACGTGGGAGGATCAGGCCTGAGAAGTGCAGGCCAGAGAGACTGTCAACATGCAAGAGTCGAGATCATGGCCCAGGAGGGCTGCAGGCTTGTGTGTGTGTGTGTGTGTGTGTGTGTGTGTGTGTGTGTGTGTAGGGCAGAGGATAGCTCTATGGAGTTGATTCTTTCCTGTGTGGGTTCCAGAGACTGAATTCAGCTTGTCAACTTATGAGACAAGTGTTTTTTTAATGACCCGAGCCATCTAACTTTAGTACTTTTGGGATGGGATGGTGAGGAGGGTCTTGTCTGGGGGCTGTACCAAGACTGTCTTTCTTTCTGTCCTTGACCAACTTGGTATTTTGGGGAAAAAACAAAAAAAAAAACAAAAAAAACTTTAGTGAATTGGAAAGGTAACAGAGGCAACAGTGCCACCTTGTGGCCAGAGCTCAGCATTACCATTGCGAAAGGCTGGACCCTGGATTGTATTAACCAAGTTTTTTTCTTTTTATTCGATATTGTTTTTATTCGATATTTTTTATTCGATATTTTATTTACATTTCAAATGATTTCCACTTTTCTGGATTCCCACTCCCCGAAAGTCCCATAATCCCTCTTCCCTTCCCCTATTCCCCCATCCACCACTCCCCACTTTCCTGTTCTGGTATTGCCCTATACTGCAGCACTGAGTCTTTCCAGAACCAGGGGCCACTCCTCTGTTATTCTTGGACATCATTTGATATGTGGATTATGTTTTGGGTATTCCAAGTTTATAGGCTAATATCCACTTATCAGCAAGTGCATACCATGATTGATCTTTTGAGACTGGGTTTACCTCACTTAGTATGATGTTCTCCAGCTCCATCCATTTGTCTAAGAATTTCATGAATTCATTGTTTCTAATGGCTGAATAGTACTTCATTGTGTATATATACCACATTTTTGTATCCATTCCTCTGTTGAGGGACACCTGGGTTCTTTCCAGCTTCTGGCTATTATAAATAGGGCTGCTATGAACATAGTGGAACATGTATCCTTATTACATGCTGGGGAATCCTCTGGGTATGTGCCCAGGAGTGGTATAGCAGGGTCCTCTGGAAGTGATGTGCCCAGTTTTCTGATGAACTGCCAGACTAATTTCCAGAGTGGTTGTACCAATTTGCAACCCCACCAGCAGTGGAGGAGTATTCCTCTTTCTTCACATCCTCACCAACACCTCTAGTCTCCTGAGTTTTTAATCTTAGCCATTCTGACTGGTGTAAGGTGAAATCTCAGGGTTGTTTTGATTTGCATTTCCCTTATGACTAATGATGTTGAGCATTTTTAAAGATACTTCTCAGCCATCTGAAGTTCTTCAGGTGAAAATTCTTTGTTTATATCTGTACCCCATTTTTTAATAGGGTTATTTGGTTTTCTGGGGTCTAACTTCTTGAGTTCTTTGTATATATTGGATATTAGCCCTCTGTCGGATGTAGGGTTGGTGAAGATCTTTTCCCAATTTGTTGGTTGCCGATTTGTCCTTTTGATGGTGTCCTTTGCCTTATAGAAACTTTGTAATTTTATGAGGTCCCATTTGTCAATTCTTGCTCTTAGAGCATACGCTATTGGTGTTCTGTTCAGGAACTATCCCCCTGTACTGATGTCCTCAAGGGTCTTCCCCGGTTTCTTTTCTATTAGCTTTAGAATGTCTGGCTTTATGTGGAGGTCCTTGATCCATTTGGAGTTGAGCTTAGTACAAGGAGATAAGGGTGGATCAATTCACATTGTTCTGCATGCTGACCTCCAGTTGATCCAGCACCATATGTTGAAAAGGCTATCTTTTTTCCATTGGATGTTTTCAGCCCCTTTGTCGAAGATCAAGTGGCCATAGGTGTGTGCGTTAATTTCTGGATCTTCAATCCTATTCCTTTGATCAGCCTGCCTGTCACTGTACCAATACCATGCAGTTTTTAAACACTATTGCTCTGTAGTATTGCTTGAAGTCAGGGACACTGATTCCCCCAGAATTTCTTTTGTTGTTGAGAATAGTTTTAGCTATCCTGGGTTTTTTGTTATTCCAGTCGAATTATAAAATCAACTCAAGCGAATCAATAGCCTTCCTATACTCAAAGGATAAGCAGGCTGAGAAAGAAATTAGGGAAATGACACCCTTCACAATAGCCACAAACAATATAAAGTACCTTGGTGTGACTCTGACCAAACAAGTGAAAGATCTGTATGACAAGAACTTTAAGTCTCTGAAGAAGGAAATGGAAGAAGACCTCGTAAAATGGAAAAATCTGCCATGCTCATGGATTGGTAGGATTAATATAGTTAAAATGGCCATCTTTCCAAAAGCAATATACAGATTCAATGCAATACCCATCAAAATCCCAACTCAGTTCTTCATAGGGTTAGAAAGAGCAATTTTCCAAGTCTTTTACCTCCAGTAAGCTGAGCATTCCTCATACATGGGCTAGTTCACTGAAGTCTCTAAGTAGAGTGCAACCGAGGTGCTTCCATGTCTTCATTTCAGGGCTCGTGAGAGACTTGTGGTTGAGAGATTAAGCAATTTCTTCAGGGAAAGAACGGAGACAAGACACACAACAGAACCCTCAGTAGCTTGCTCATAAGTTACAACTGTAATCATTTTCTGTGTTACATCTGTTACAAGTGGGGCACAACTCCCAGTTTTAGATTCTTCTTAGACTCACATAATCTTATTTCTTAGTAGGTAGTGTACCCCAGGAGGGAGGCAGAGAGCTGACATCATCTCCTCTTTCCAACCCCAGTAATTCATGACACTTTTCTGAGTTTACAGGTGACAGGGTGGTGATACTGGCCTCTTCGCCTTAGAGTATCTTATAGGATCCTTATAGCATCCAAGGAAGAGCTTGGAAAGCCCAAATTTGCTTTAAATGAAATAGTCCATTTCTGGGGCTGCAACTGAATCCATAACCTGAATAATTGATGCAGGGTGGGGGCTTCCTTATGGAGAATTCACCAACTGGGCACAAGCACCAAATACAGGAGCCTGTGGGGCCATTTTCATTTAACACACTGCACCTAGATACCTAGTCTCCCTTACAAATTTACTTGAAAATGTTTTATAGGGATAATGAAAAGCCACCTTCGTTCCCCCAGAGAACACCATTCCACTTTGTAAGGTGGCTTATACAGACCTTGGCTTCATTGGGGCACATGTTTCTTTCCCATATCAGACAAAGCTAAAATTAAATCCAAACTCAGATGGGCTGGCCTGATACCTCCACTGTTCTTAAGGGATTCAAGGGGCTCACCATGGCTTTTAGCCTAACCTGGAAAAACCTCTACATCATTCTAGCTGTTAGGTTGGGGTGAGATGAATGGCTGGGAACTAAGAAGTTTGTAAGAGTTGTTGACACGGCAGACAGACAGATAGACAGACAGAGAGGCAACAGCAGGCAGGGTTCTGAGGGAGTTCAGGCCCCAGCACCCAAGAGAGACGGGCATCTGAAGAGAAGTTGAGTCCACATGGCAGAAGAGGGAGCCTCATCTCATTCATTTTGCAGATGGGGAAGGTTCACACTAGTCTTCATCCATGCTATCTGATTCCCAGGCTGGAATCAGGAGGCAAGGCAGGGAGTCAGGAAACAAGATGCTACATTTCTTTGGTGCAGACATATTTACCACGTGGGTTATGTACAATGTGTGCAATGCCCTGCAGACCAGTAAGGGGTGTCAGATCCCTTGAAACTGGAGTTACAGATGGCCGCAAGCTGCCACGTGGCTGCTGGGAGCTAACCAATGCCCTCTGTAAGAGCAGCAAGTGATTTTTTTTCCAAGACATGCTCTCTTCGCGTAGCCCTGGCTGTCTTGGAACTTGCTCTGTAGACCAGACTGGCTTCTAACAGAGACCCACCTGCCTCTGCCTCCCAAGTGCTGGGATTAAAGGCATATGATACCACTGTCTGGTTTAATAGCAAGTACTTTTACCTCTGAGCCATCTCTCCCACTCTCATAGATGATTTATTTTTATCTTATTTTATCAGAGAGAGGGCTTTACCAAGTAGTCTTCACTAGCCTGGAACTTGCTGTGTAGATCAGGCTGGCCTCAAATTCACAGAAACCCATCTGTGTCTGCTTCCTGAATGCTAGGACCACCATCCATGGCCCATAGAGAATTTATTAACCGGTAGCTTATACATCTGGTAGTCTATTTCAGATCTGAATGCTGACTCTTCAAAACTTAGCTTTTTAATGGCTGAAGATGTAACTTAGTTGCTAGAATAAAGGATTAAGGGCCCTAAAGCCTCAGGTGGCCTGAGAAATTCAGGCCAGGAGAACTGACTTGATACCTGGGCTGTTAGGAAGTTTTGATGAGTACCGACCTCTGCTGGCATCTACCACTTGGAGACTGCAGGGGAACTGACCTGCAGGTGGAATCTTCCATCCCAACCCCACCCACCCTATAAAACTTCCAAGTGCCCTCCACCCCCATGTACATGGTCACCCCTTCCACAGAGAGACCACAACCCTTGGTTGGTCTGATTAAAGAATTCTGCTTCTGGAAATGCCTGACGGCTTCTTGTTACTTCATGTTGCCCCATTGATTTTGGTCTAACATTACTCACATGCACAAAGCTCTGGGTCTGACCCCTAACACCATTTATACAGGACATGGTGGCATGGTCTGTGTTTCTGGCATTGGGATGGCGGAGACAGGAGGATCAGAGGTTCATGGCCATTCTTGGCAATACAGCAAATTGAGGTTACCCTGGGCTACTTCAGATCTTTTCAGAACAGTGTGATATCTCTTCCCAGAAGAGATTCCATTCTGGCTGGCGTCAGTATCCTAGTCTTTTTCTTCTCCGGCAGGACACTCCTGGAGAAATCCCAAATTGAAAGGTCCGTTGTTTCAATGGTCTGAGACTTAAAGGAAGGGCACAGACAGCTCCTGAGAGTACCGCCATTCTTTCCGCATGATTGCATTGAGGGGGCTCAGAAGAAGGGTCTGCAGGCTTTGATTTTTCAAAACCTATTTTTAATAAGGGTTCTTAGATGCTTTGCTCTCCCTTCTAGCCCACTGTCCAAAGGTAGCGGAGAAAAGGTGGTAAATAGGACAACGGGATGTGGATCTGTTTAGAAGTAGTTCTCTGAGGTAATTCCAATCTGCCTGTCAGGATACCAGCAGTCCTGCTCAGTAGTGTCAGGATACCAAACATGAATCAGCAGAAGGGGCAAGAGCCACCTGAAACCTCCAGGACCCCGGCAAATCGGCAGGAGACAGCAGAAGCAACCAGGAGCAGCCGGGATGCCAGGAGGAGTTCTCTGCTGTGCCTCTCTCAACGAAGCGAAGAGCAGAGAAGACGCAAGACCAACAAGGCACTGCAAAGCTGGCTACGCAAGCACACCTTCTCTGTCAGTTGAGCCCTGTTTATACTCTCGCCAAACATCACGTGTCCTCCCATGGGTCTTGCTTCAGTAAAACACCATGTGAGTCTGCATCACATGACACAACCGGAAACTTCCACTTCAGGGCTTTGTTCTCTCTGCAATAACACGGGCTGAGGCCTGAAACCAGGGGCACCTCTGCCCCAGTCTTGCCTCTCCCTGATGGCACCAAACCCTTTCCCCTGCATGTTGATGAGCAACAACTAGTCACTGGGAGTTTTAACCCACACTTGGGGTCATTTCAGGATCCAGTCACTTATCCTTCAAGCCCTGCCGCAGTGGCCCGGTGAAATCTGTAAAACAAAATTTTACAGACAGAGGCGAGAAATGTCTCCTGGGAATCTGTAGAACACCCTGTGTAGGTACCAAGACCTGTGAGGCTTGTGACGTCATACAGGCGACAATTAGGACAATGTATAGGTCTGTTGCCAAGGTAACAGTCGCCATATACCCAGAATTCAATGGCCCACCTTTACCTGTAATTACGTCAGTCATCACCTGTATATAACCGGGCAGCGTTTCTCCCCCCCCACCCCGCTCTCTTTTTCTCTCTTTCTTTCCTTCCTTCTTCCTGCTTGCTACCCCTTCCCCATCTTAAATAAAGTCCCACGTGGAACTGTTTGGCCTGGTGTATCTCATTGCGGCCCACGAGGACTGCACGCACGGCGGGCAGACAGGTAACCTGTGCTGCAGCAGTAGGCAGGCGGACCTTTGCGCAGAAAAGCCAACATTTTGGTGAGCCCAGCCAGGAGATCCTGCCTACAACGGCCAAGAACTGGACACCCCTGCCATTATTACCGCCATTGCTGCCCCGCCATCGCTTCTAGTACGCTGCTGCCGCCCGCAACCTGAGACTCACGGGCTTCATCACCTGAGACACAGCTACGGCTTGCCACGTGGGTTGTCTCTGGGCCACTAGACTAAACAGTTCCACACTCCCAGCTATCAGATTGCACATCTTTAGCGAACAGGCAGCGGCTTAAATCGGTAAGGTGCTTCGGTTGGCTGGAGGGAATCTTAACTGCAGAAGGGATCTGACCAACCTTTTCTGGAGCTAAGATTTGCCTCTCCAGTTAATACTTGTGATAGGACACTTAACCCTTGGGTGTACCCTAATCCGGAAGTGACCCCGAATCTCCCATTGGCTTTTACAGTCACAGACAAAATCCTGGACCAGGCAGGGCACTTCTTCTGGCGTGAATGCCCCAGCTCCTAAAGGCCTTCACGACGGCCTAGGCTCTTTAGCTTAGCTGCATTTTCATTGTTGTTACTCTTTCAGGACGCTGGATTTGTAGCCAGCAACATCCCCCCACCCACCTGATGGGTAATAGAGTGTCTTCCTTGGTACCTCAAGGCACCCCACTGGGATGTCTTCTGGAAAATCTCAAGTCTCAGAGACTAACACACAATTTGAGGCAGTCAAAACTAATAAACCTCTGTAATAAGGTCTGGACTCAATATAAGTTAGATAATAATTCCAAATGGCCACCTAATGGCACCCTAGATCCAATTGTTTTAAGGGATCTTAATACATACTGTCAGCAATCCGGTAAATGGGACCAAATCCTATACGTTCAGGCCTTTACCTATCTCTGGTCTAAGCCTTCTCTTTGTGCTGCCTGCTCCCCATCTCAGCTTCTCCTAGCCATGAAACCTACCCACCCTCCGCTAGGTGGTGCTATTTTGACCCCGCTGATGAGCCACTACCACCCACCCACCACAGACATATTGAGACTGCAAAATCCCAAACTGCAGCCTCAGTCTCTCCTTCTCACCAGGTCTTGGAATCTACCAACCTGACCTCCCCAGATGCCTCCTCTCCCTCTGTGCCAGCTAAAGGTCACCACAAACGCCCTGAACTGATGACAACTTTTACCCCTCCGATTATGCATTCTAAGGCTACAGCCAAACCCCCAAGTTCTCCTCTGAGGACACCTGACCCAGTGCCAGTTCTTCCTCTGAGGGAAGTGGCTGGAATTGATGGTCTGGTTAGAGTACATGTTCCCTTCTCATTGAGCGAACTTTCTCAAATAGAAAGTAGACTGGGTTCTTATACTTCTAACTCCTCTAACTTTATTAAAGAGTTTCAGTACATTACTCAATCTTACAACTTGACTTGCCATGATATTCATATGATTCTTACTAACAATTTACTTCCTGATGAATGCAAATGTTTGGGAAGAGGCAAAAATGCATGCAGATGAAATTCACCAGACAGACAGAAGCTATCTAATTGGATCTGAGACAATGCCTGACCAGGACCCTCAATGGAATTACAATTCCATAGTTGGTATTTTAGCCAGAGACAAGTTTGTTACATGCCTTCTGGCTGGTCTCAGAAAGGCAGCCTTAAAGCCAATAAATTTTGAAAAACTCCAAGAGGTTGTCCAGGACAAACAGGAAAATCCATTTCAGTTTTTAGAATGCCTCACGAAGGCTTTATTACCATACACTAATCTAGATCCTGAGAATCTGGAAGGTAAGCAACTTTTAATGACTTATTTCTTTTCCCAGAGCTACCCTGACATAAGAGCTAAACTTAGGTGCTTGGAGAGGGGGCCCCAACTCTACAGGCGGAAGTCTTGGCACTGGCCTTCAAGGTATACCATGAGAGAGATGAAAAAGCCCGAAAACAAAAGTACCACATGCTGGCAAAAGCTGTCCGACCAGCTCCCTGCTCTAGATGTGGTCAACTAGGTCACTGGGCAAAGACTTGCCCCACCCCCTGCAAACCAAAAGGACCATGTCCTAGGTGTCATCGTGAGGGACATTGGGCTGTCAATTGCCCTCGTGTCACACAGAACAGAGGGCCATCCCATCCAGAAACCCCTCCAACTGACCTCCTAGGCTTGGCTATGGAAAAATGAAGGGGCTGGAGCTCCCTCGACCCAACCTCACCCATCACCAGCAGGGAGCCCCGGGTAACCATCGTGATATGTGGGAGGTCCATCTCTTTCCTTCTGGATACCAGGGCCACTTACTCAGTCCTGGTGGAGTTTTGGGGTCCCACTTCACCCTTGTGTCTTCCCATAGTTGGGATAGGAGGACAGCCTTACCTTCCTCATCAGACCCCACCACTTAGCTACACTTTTAGAAATAAACCCTTCACCCATTCCTTTTTGGTAGTGCCAACTTCTCCCGTTCCCTTATTGGAAGGGATCTTTTAGTTAAGTTGGGGGCTTCAATTTCTTTTGCTCCCCCCACTCGCCTGAACCCAAGCTCGCCAGCAGTTTCCCTATTTCTCCTTCTAGCCAGTCAACCTACTAATACTAACATGTTATTTCTTCTACCAGCTTCTCAGGTGGACCCCAGAGTTTGGGACATCCAGAACCCCTCTGTTGCTAGACATCATTCTCCTGTTGTCATCCAATTACTGGATCCTACCAGGTACTTCACCCAAGCTCAATACTCTCTCTCTCTTTCCAGAGCCTCAGGGGACTTAATCCTATCATTTCTGACCTCTTAAGGAAAAAACTCCTTCGTCCCACTTCTTCTTTTCTTTTCTTTTCTTTTCTTTTCTCTTCTCTTCTCTTCTCTTCTCTTCTCTTCTCTTCTCTTCTCTTCTCTTCTCTTCTCTTCTCTTCTCTTCCTTTTCCTTTTCCTTTTCCTTTTCCTTTTCCTTTTCCTTTTCCTTTTCCTTTTCCTTTTCCTTTTCCTTTTCCTTTTCCTTTTCCTTTCCTTTCCTTTCCTTTCCTTTCCTTTCCTTTCCTTTCCTTTCCTTTCCTTTCCTTTCCTTTCCTTTCCTTTCCTTTCTTTTCTTTTTTTTTTTTAACAGAGCTGAGGACTGAATGCAGGGCCTTGCGCTTGCTAGGCAAGCGCTCTACCACTGAGCTAAATCCCCAACCTTTCTTCTCCTTTCAACACCCCTATACTAGTAGTTTAAAAAGCCTAATGGTACCTATCGCCTGGTTCAAGACCTCAGGCGCATTAATGCTGCAATGGTTCCTCTCCATCCCATCGTAGCTAATCCCTACACACTTTTTTCTACTATCCCCTCAGGAACTTTTCATTTCTCAGTCCTAGATCTAAAGGACACATTTTTCTCTATCCCTCTTGACAGCCAGTCACAGAACATATTTGCCTTTACCTGGATGGATCCTGACACCCACTTTTCTACTCAACTTACCTTGACTGTTCTACCTCAGGGATTCCGAGACAGCCCACACCTATTTGGCCAGGCTCTAGCTTCTGACTTACTTTCTTTATCTCTCCCTAGATCTAAAATTCTTCTTTATGTAGATGACATCCTTGTCTGTAGCCCATCTCTAGAGATTAGCCAAGCAGACACCTCTGCTCTTCTAAATTTCCTTTCCAGTCGAGGCTACAGGGTCTTACCTTCTAAAGTCCAACTGTACACTCCTCAGGCTACTTATTTGGGATTAACAATTACCCCAACCCACAAAGCTATTACCTTAGATAGAAAGAATCTGTTCAGTCTTAACTGTTCCTTCTACAAAGGAAGAGATTTTATCACTCCTAGGAATGGCTAGCTTTTTATGTTCCTGGGTTCCTTCCTTTTCCCTCCTCTCTCAACCCTTATATGAGGCAGTGTTAGTCCCCACCCACAAACCCCTTCTCAAATCTGTTGATTCTAAGGGAAACAACTGAGCTGATGAGGCAGCTAGAGCTGTGGCCCTTGGGCTAAACTCGTCTCACCCTTCCCAAGACATCCTTACATTACAACCCACATCTCTACCTCCACCCCCTGACACTCGCCAAACTCTATCCTATCTTCACCAACTCTTTCATCCTAACAGCCGAGCGTTATCTTCTTTTGTTAAGACCCACTTACAGCCTACTCCTGAAGACTTAAATTTCTTCAAATCTATCACTGCTTCTTGTAAAATCTGTCAGATGTCAGATTCCAACTCGAGGTATCGTAGTACCCCTTTCCCTACCCGTCAGGCTAGAGGTTCCCTTCCTGGAACTGACTGGCAGCTTGACTTTACCCATATGCCTACAGTCAAGCATTCCAAGTACCTCCTGGTCTTGGTGGACACCTTCTCGGGGTGGGTAAAAGCCTTTCCCACTATTAACAAAAGGGCTCAGACAGTCTCTGATTTCCTCCTCCGAGAGATCATCCCCCAATTTGGTGTTCCAACCTCCCTTCAGTCAGACGATGGTCCTGAATTTACTTCCCAGATCTCTCAGAGTCTATCTAAGGCCTTAAACATCCCTTGACATTTTCACATTCCTTACCATCCTCAATCTTCAGGTAAGGTAGAAAGAACTAATCGCTTTTTAAAAACCACTCTTGCTAAGCTGTCACAGGAACTTCACCTTGACTGGGTAAAACTCCTACCTCTGGCTCTTTTCAGGCTACGAGCTCTCCCCAAGCGACCTCTTCTTATCTCACCCTTTGAACTCATGTATGGACGTCCAGTCTTAACTCCTGGTCTTTCACCTAAATGCTCTCCCCTCCCAGACCACCTACTCACCCCATTGCTTTGCCAGCTTCGCTCTCTCCTATGGGACTTTGCTGACCACCATCTACCGTGGCCACAGACTGTCTCCTGTCCACTACCTGTCAACATCGGAGACCAAGTCCTCTTATCCCCTCCAGATCATCAGTCCTTACCCTTCTCTCCCAAATGGCAGGGCTCTTTTAAGGTGATTCTCGTGACCCCTACATCTGCTAAACTCGAAGGATTTCCTCATTGGGTCCATCTATCTCACCTTAAACCTTTCATCCCTCCACCTAAAGATAACTCTTTTTCATACACGCCAACCCTGACAGGACGGTGCTCTATTAAGCTCCGGAGGACATTGAGACCACCCACCTTGTCCCCAATTCCAGAACATGAGACTCCACTCCGGCAGCTGAGCTCGACCTCATTGGATTAGACATGGGTTTCTTGTCCTACTCCTGCTGTTCTTCGTTTCCATCCAGGGCAGTCCTTACATCTGGAGATGCGAGGTTCAAGAATCCCCCACATATAACAAACAGACTTTCCAAATAGGGTCAGGAAACTGCTCCATAGCCGGATGCCAGGAACCAATCCAAATCGTGATCATCCCTGTATCTGTTATCCCATCTAAGTATTATGATCTCTATACTTGCTTTCTCTTTGACCAGACAGAAGATTATTGTAAAAAATGGCCAGACGAATATGGGGGCTGCCCATATTGGTCTTGTCAGATACATATGCTAGGATCATGGGTCAATCATTTTTTCTATCAACACCACAAGACACTTTTCTTCTACATACAAGACCCGTGGGATTCCAGAAGCAGATCGATTCTTTGGCAGCCATGGTGCTTCAGAACCGACGGGGCCTAGATGTCCTGACAGCTAAAGAAGGTGGTGTTTGCCTGTTCCTTCAAGAAGAATGCTTCTATGTCAACCAATCTGGGATAGTGAGAAAGAAAATCCAGGAGCTTCAGTCAGACATAAAGAACTTCAGAGATTATGAGACCTCCAGTTCTGGCATTTTCGAAAACCCTATATGGAAATGGATACTCCCTTTTGTAACGCCTTTTCTAGTCATCTTCCTGGTGTTATTGTTTGCTCCCTACCTAATTAATCTTGTTTCTACATTCCTCCAACGGCAAATGCAAAAAATTTCTAACCAAACTATTAATCAGCTTCTGTTATAGAATTACCAGCCGCTCCCCATGGAAGAGCTGCTGTCCCTTGATGTACCTGATGCCAACATGTACCAAGTGGACTCCGATGATGAAAGTCAGCTACACTCTAAAATTGACAACGCCCCTAGACAGCAGGAAATAGTTTAAGAGACAAGGTGCCCTCACTCCTTTTCATCATCGGGTCCCCCACCCCCTTTTCTTTTCCTTTTCTTTTTAATGGAAGAAATGCAGGAATGCAGGTACCAAGACCTGTGAGGCTTGTGACGTCATACAAGGGACAATTAGGACAATGTATAGGTCTGTTGCCTAGGCAACAACCAAGGAGTACTTGACTCTTCTTACACCAACTCCAGAGCTTACTAGAAAACATTGCCAGACTAACCCAGCTAGCTTGTTGCCAGATCCTGATTGTATGGCCTCTTTGCAAAGCTTTTGCAAAAATAACACATATAAGGTTCCCCACTTCTGACCCTGAAGTGGCTTAGCTCACTTATAAGAAGGAGACCTCCCCCTCTGCCACTCTATCTCATGAGCCTGGACTCTCCTCAGAGCCTCTACCTTACCACCTATCTGTGGTATTGGGGCCTGGACTCTCCTTAAGGACCCTATCATGCTATTTTGTGATATTAATAAAACTCTTCTAACAAAATCTCTTAACAAAGGGAAAAATATACCCCAGTGTTCCCCTGCAACCCTAGGTGCCTTTAATACCTTTGCTGAATGAAGCCATTTCCCATTTAATCAGAAAGTACCTCAGGGGTAAATCCTGTCCTTACAGAACAGATTGTTCTTTTCTTCACTCTCCTGGTACCCTACCGGCTGAGAATGGTCCACTCTCATTTCTAATATCACTCATGAAGAGAGTAAAACTCTCAAAATTAAGAATATGTCCATGCTGTTTAGAAAAGTTGAAAGGGTTAATGTAACTTAAGAGATTGTTCCCCAGACTCACATCAAGACTCAACAGTCTTGGCTTGTCCAGCTCTTTATTGCAGTATAAAGATCCTGTATCAGCTCCAAGTCACCCTTAGCCCTTCCTCCAGGATGAACTTTAAAAAAGTTCATGCTGGGCTTGGAGGGGAGAACCTGTCTGTCTGTCTGTCTGTCTACTTATTTATTGTGAGCACCAGTGAGAGACCAAAGAACAACTTTCAGGAGGAACCAGTTCTTTCAACAGGTGGGTTCTGGTGATTAAATTCAGGTTTAGCAGCAGGAACCTTAACCTACTGAGTCATCTCCCTAGTCTCAGGCTGACCTTTAGTTAGATACATTGTATCACTGACCTTTAGTTAGATAGATTATAGCACTGAGGCAGCCAGTCAGGCGGACATTACCGTGAGAAGTATATTCTCAAGCTGACCTTGCTGCCTAAAGGTTTTATATTTTACTTAGCCTTTGCATGTGTGTGCACGTGTCTCTGTGTGCACATGTGCGATGTGTGATATGTATGCTGGTGACTACAGAGGCCAGCAGAGGGCATCATACACCTTGGAACTGGAGTTACAGACAGTTGTGTACTGCATGATATAGATTGGTGCTGGGAACCAAGCTCAAGGCCTCAGGGAGAATATCAATCCCAGTCAACCCACTGAGCCATCTCTCAGATTTTACATGGGTTTCAGGGATTATAACTTATGTAAGGTAATCAGGCTGTGATATAAACTCTTTTACCCACAGAGTCATCTTTCTGTCCCCAGAATACTTTCTTGCAGGAGAGAAATGTTCACAGCTTACTTGAGGGGATAGCAACCTACCTTTGGGGCAAGCTTAGTCAAAATACATTGTTCCACCTATTTTGTTGCTACAGCTAAGGCGAAAGTTATCTCTATCCCATGACAGAGATGAAATGCTCATGTTGGAGGAAAAACCATCCATATTGGACATTAGTGGGGGGCTGAGACACAGGGGCTGATGGCATCCCTCAGCACATGTATATATGAAGGGAAAGGCCTCTGTTCACGGGCCTTCCCCAGCAATGCTGTCCTCCTCCTCAGAGGTCTGATGGATTTTAATATTCAAAGAAGTTGACAGGATGTGATTATAGTAACTCTAAACTGTGTAAGACCTTTACATAGTCCTTCACTTATACCAGAATGGGACAGGCTGGGAGGAGACTTAGAGTGTAGGAAAGGGAGTTATTGGTGTCAGAAGGCATCGCCATTTCTATTGTTTCTGTTCTAGATTTGGTTTTCCTATAGTTGTATTAAAATGGCTAATTTTCTATGACTGTATTAGAAATACTTCCTATGTCTTTGGAATGGAATTTGTCTACGCTTGAAATTCATAGTTTTGGCCTTTGCAGGATGTCCCAAAGATCTTGTGAATCCTATTTTTCTTCTAAAGATTTATTTATTTTATGTATATGAGTACACTGTAGTTGCCTTCAGACACACCAGAAGAGGGCATTGGATCCCATTATGGATGGTTGTGAGCCACCATGTGGTTGCTGGGAATTGAATTCAGGACCTCTGGAAGAGCAATCTCTCTAGCCCTTGTCTATTCTTTTTATATGTCTATAAAAGTTTGTGTAGCCCTTGATTGTATTTTCCAATCCTTTTACCTTGTCTTCAATCCCTGATAGTCTATCCTTTCCACACCACACTATATTCATGACTTTTCAATGAGATTTTAATTTGATTTACTGAAATGTTCATTTCTGGTATTTCAGTTCGATTTTTCATGAGTATTATCTATCTCATTATTGAATTCCAGGTCTGGCCCCTGTGTTGCCTTCCATTTTCCATTCAGCTGTTGGTGCTCCTTTGCAGTTTTTCCAGCAGTTTCTGTCTTCTTTGATTTCTTTGCTCATACTTACAGTCATTCTTTTGAATGCTTTGCTGGCATTTAAGTTTCTCTTATTGGGGGGGCATAACTCATAGATTGGTGGGTTTTGTAGGAGACATACTGTTTGATTTCTTATGTTATTTGTACCTTTGTGTTATATCAAATGTTTACTAGGAAAATTAAGTCACCTTTCTTTTCTTCAGTGGACGTGTTTGCGATGTTAAAGGGGGAGTCGGTTGTAGAAAGGTTGAAGAGTCACTTTCCTCTGTTGGACTGATGGTCAGGGCACTAGGCTTTATCCCCAGGACTCCATTAAAAGATGAAAATCATCTACAATTACTCCCTAAAGATAGACCCATTATGAAAATATAGTAAAAATTAAATATACAAAACAAACACTCCTTAAAGTGTTAGGGAGGAAAAACACATTGATAGAATTGTGTGTAGTAATATATTAGTTATGAGTAGAAAAAAATTAAAATAAGGAGAAGGGAAGGCATAGTAAGGCTAATGAATTGTACTGGGGAGGAAAGGATTTATTTTAGCTTACGGGTTATAGCCCGTAATCAAGGGACCATGATCAAGGAGCTCAAGATGGAGCTTGAAGAAGAATTGCCAAGAGTGATGCTCGATGGCTCACTTCCTGCTCAGCTGACTTCCTCATATAGTCCAGATGACCCGCAGGGCAATGGTACGGCTCTCAGTGGGCTGGGCCCATGTCAATCATTAATCAAGAAATTGCTTCACAAATATGCCAGTCTGATGGAGGCAGTTCTTGCACTGGGTTTCTTCTTTGGAGACTCTAATTTGTGTCAAGTTCTAACAAAAACCAACTAGTACAGTCAGCTATTAACATAATGATTTGAGCTTGTCTCTGGATCTATTTGTTTGGAAGACCTTTGCCCATTTTTTTACCCTGTGGTGATGTCTACCATTAGTGGTTTTGTGTGTTTCTTGGAAACAGCATGAAAGGGGGATCCTGTTTTGGGACCTAATCTCTTTGTCTTTTGACTGGTAAGTTGGAGCCATTGATAGTCAGGATTACTACTGAAACGTGTATTAATTTACATATTTTTGTTGATTTTTGTGGCGTTTGGCATTTTCTTAGTGTTCTTTAACAAGTATGTTTGCGTTTTTCTCCTCAGCTTCTTGAACGTGTTTCTCATTCTTTTGCACTCCAAGTACTCCTTCCGGTATTCTTTTAGAGCTTGCCTCATGGTCATACAGTGCTTTAGCCTGCTTTCATCATGGAAAGTGTTTCCTTGTTTGTTTTCTTCCCCCACTCCACTATGAGTGATAGTTTTTCTGGATATAGTAGTCTGGTTTGGAAATTGTGGGTCTGCTGAATTTGTCTTTCTGGAACTTAGAATTTCCATAAGGAAAGCCAGTGGTTGTTCTGACTAATGGACATACCTTTATCGATAACTTGGGCCCTCTAGAACATTCCTTTATCAATAACTTGGCCCTCTAGAACATTCCTTTATCGATAACTTGGGCCCTCTAGAACATTCCTTTATCGATAACTTGGGCCCTCTAAAACATTCCTTTATCGATAACTTGGGCCCTCTAGAACATTTCTTTATCGATAAATTGGGCCCTCTTGCTCTCAGTGTGCTTTCTTCTTCTATATATTTAGTGTTTTGACTATTAAATCACGTGGGGGAGGTTTTTTTTGCCTTGTCTTGTGAATGTGGTGTTCTGGGAGTCTTCTACCTGGAACAGCATCTCTTTCCTTAAATCTAAGACTTTTTATTATGATTTTATCGAAAATATTTTGTATTCTTTTGGCATATGTGGAATGAAAAAAAAATATATATAAAAACAATCCATGCTATCGCACACAAGACACCAGTAGACAGGCCGGCCTGTTCTCAGCCTGTCAGCGTCTCTGACTCAGAGCTCCAAAATCACACTGCCTGGCTCGCTAAGTTCCGATGGCGGGCTGTTACCACACCAAATTCCCGTGCCTGGCTGGGGTGCCCTGCTGCCATACCTTTCTCTGGAACCCAGGGGAGTCACCAAGGAAAGGAAAACACCACACAATCATAATTCAGAATCAACAGGCAACACAAATGCTAGGCGCAGAAACTAGCATCCTAATTTCGTAAGCCATTCTAAGTTATAAATCCCATTGCATCCATCACTTAAACCGACAGCCTCTGTCTACCTACGCCCTGCCTCCACACTTTGCTGTCCAAATGGAAGTTCCTTTCTTCTGCCTCCCCTCTTTCCGCTCACTGACCCAGAAGTCCCGCCTCTTTCTCACCCAGTGATTGGTTCCTTGAAATCTTTATTCATTAGGGGAAGGTTCTGCTACATCTCAACTTTTCTGTCCAAGGGGGTAGGGGACCTTTTCTCTCAAATATAAACTAAGTATAACTATTTTTAAGTTACCATTCTGTAACTTATAAAGTACAAAACACACCTAACACCTAGTCCATCATTATTGTCAATTAAATAGACACTCTGTTATTTATCTTAACTTTAAACAGACTTATAATTCCATATCTGTTATGTCCTGGTTTAGCTTGTATACTATCTGAAAACTATCCTCTTAGATATATTCTCTCAATGCTAAATAGCCTGGGTTGGCTATGAGACTATAGCTAGTCTTTTAACCCTGTCAGAAATCCGGGAATGACCAATATTTTCTGAAAATATAGGAAGCCTAACACAGTTTCCAGAACTGAGACAAATTGTAGAGACAGCTGCTTACCTATACAGCCCCAGTATGTCAGGAAGCTGGAGCATCAGTCTTCAGCCTTCTGACCCAGGATCAACTGACAGACCTTTGAGACAGGAAATATTAAGGGCTAGCTTATTCTGTCTCAGCAGAACTAAACTGTCCTATCCTATAACTTGTGTCCTCTCATGAACAGGACAGGTCTGTAGAAGAAATAGGCGATTTCTGCCCAGTGGCCACCTAGCCATAATGTACAACCTCACCGGGAGGTAGAGATGCTCTGTTTTTTCTTTGAATCCACAAAAGGGAAGCTGCTAGGAGCAGATATATCTCAACAACAAAAGATTAAGTTACTTTAAATGTCACCTTCTGTTGATTTTTGAAAACTATCAATGTAAAGTAATCGAGACTGTTGTCTGTTAACTACTCTCAACTATTTCTAAATACAATATCTTGCAAACACCCTAGCAATGAACTCAGAGCCAAGAATTTGCTCTCTGGTCCTTAACTCACAGGCTTAATCATCTCAGATCAGTTTGTAATGGCATTAGAGGGACTGGGTCCGAGCCTTGTACTTTAAAAAAATGTTGTACAATAGATGAAATTTATACCAATGAAAACCCTAATTCTGCAACTTAAAGATTGCGACCAAGTGAGATTATGTCTGCACAACCAATTCTAGCTATTTCATTCCTGTTCAAATTATAACCATTTCTAAATTCCTCAGACAACTTAGAATAACCACCCAAGGGAACTGGGACGATGACTCTTCAGAGCCTCTTCTTGTTGAATATGTGCATTGAAATGTCTTTGAAGGGTAGTTGGGGGAGTTGGTTAGGCCTTAAGAAGGCCATGGCGACAATTGTTATTAGTCTCTGATGTCTGCATTCTGACTGGATCACACTGAAAGTCCATGGGATCAGGAGTTCAAGCAGGTCAGTTCAGCATGTCTTACAATCTCACCAATGCTATATACTCTGTAATATACAAATCTCATAACAAAATTTTAGTATTATCAAGATATCTATATGGATTGTATTAATCTGGGTGTTCAGACTAGTTGAAATTCTGCTCCAATCATAAGTCTTCATTCGTGGCATGTGAGGGCTGGTACAAAGAATATATTTTGTTAGAGTCTCCTAAATTTATTTTCAGGGGGGTCTGCCTCCGTACAGTTGTGGAGGATGCGTAGACACTAATCACCTTTTCTAAAACTGCAAAGACTTTCTCCCAAATCAGCATATCCTTCAGTTGGTAACCAGGAAAGCTTGTAGTTTGCATTCTCTTCAAGAGAAATAATAAACCACAGAACTCATAATCCTACTCATTTTGATAACAAAGACAATTCAAAACAAATGAAGTAAACCAAGCAAATACTCTATAAGCCTATTTTTAGGCCTGTTCTAATTTGTTGCATCAGGATATTAACCCAAAATTCTCGTGGAGCCCACGTTCAAAGAATATGAGTTACCCTGCAGGACATAAAAAGCTTCGTTAAAACAATTATTTTCATACAATCTCCCTGCTATCCTAAAAAACCTTTTCCTTACCATATAAACCTATTCTCAGGTCTTTTGCCTAATCTGTCATGTCAGGTTATTTAACCCAAAATTCCCTTGGATCCCACATTCGAAGAATATCAGTTATCCTGCAGACTTTATATTGACATCTGCCCAGAGCTAGACATTTATTTTTTTCCCTTTACTAGTTCCGATGTGACTCAGACAAAATCTGTATATTAATCTATCCTAAAAAGCAAATAAACCAAACTTTTAAATTAAATCACACTTCTATCAATATCTGTTACGGAAGATTAAATCATGCTTCTCTCAATATCTGCTAAGGAAGAAGGTAACTTTTACCCTCTGGCTCTCTGAGAACTCAGAGCAGCCATCTTGGGTCTTTTCACAGCAGGGGGCCTCAGAGCCCCTTTTCTTTGTTTTAAGGTTCCCTCACTTGAGTCATTATGTGACCCCACGCTTGTCAAACCTCCAAATTTCTAACTTATAGGCTAAGAATCTTAAATTTCTAGTGGATTCTTGCTTAACATATTGGGTGCCACCTGTTGGGTGAAATATATAAAAAAGGCACCCACGCTACTACTGCCAGAACCCTAATTTTGTAAGCTAGTCTATGTTAAATCCTCTGGTGGCAGATCCTGGCAAATCTGCCACTGAAACTGACAGCCTCTGTCTACCTACATTGTGCCTCCATGCTTGCTGAGGGGAGCCTCTTCCTCTCTCTGACCTGGAAGTCCCGCCTCTTTCCTGCTCTGTGATTGGTCCCTTGAAATCTTTATTCATTAGGGGAAGGTTCTGCCACAGGCATAGAATTCTCCTTCTTCTAGGCCCATAATTTAGAAATTTGTCTTTTACAGTGTCACATTTCTGATTCACCTTTCATATTTTTTTTCCAAAAGTTTATCATTGACTTTGCCTGAATGATCCGATTCCCGCCTTATATTTAAATCCTGATATTCTGTCGTCTACTTGGTGCATTCCACTGGTGAGGCTTTCTGCTGAGGTTTTGTTTGACCTACTTTCTAGTGTGGGATCAGTTTTGTTTTTTCTCAGTATTTCTGTCTTTTTGTTGAATTCTATTTTCATATCCTGAATTAACTCCCTCATTTTATTCAGTTGTTTGTATTCTCTTCATTCAGGAGATTATTTATGACCTCATTCATATGGTGTATGACTGTGTGTGTGTGTGTGTGTGTGTATGTATGTGTGTGTGTATCTTCTTATTGAATTCTTTGTCTGGCATCTCACCCAAATCACTGTCACTGGTGACCATTACTATTGGCGTGGCAGATTTCAGGAAGGCATGTCTCACAGTCTCATGTTATTTATGTTGAAAGTTGCCTATCTGGACCTAGTTTTGTAGTTAAGTCTTTCTGTGATGCCTTTATTGAGTGAGCATTTGCTTTATTGTTTGCTATTTCTTCTGGAATTGGTTCAGCTCAATGTTGCTTGATTCTAGTAGTAGAGATACTCAGTGTTGGTTCATGGACAGAGAAGTTGAAGGTATATTGTCTTAGTACTGCATGGGGATGGTCTCTGGCCTCATAAACCAGAGTCAGTACAGTATGTTGGGGGTTTGTACTAGCGGTTGTAGTTTCATATGTTCTCTGATCTCGTGGTCCTGAGTTGAGCAGGGTTATAGGAGTGTGTACCATCATGATCCCTAACTTCATAAGTCTGGGTGCTCATGTGTACTATGCATGTTTGTCAGGTATGGATGGATTGAACACCCTCTGGTTTCTGTAGTTGGGGCAGGAGTGTGCTCTTGGCTGTGGGAGGGGATCACACACCTCTGGCTTTACCAGCCAGTTGAGGACAGGGTGCAAGAAGTGTGCATCAGGGGCCTCTAAAATGCCTTGCTGGGATGAGCCTGGGATACATATGAGGAGTCCCAGAGTCTTGTACCCTCTCCAGCCATGGTGAGTGTTCAGGGCAGCAGAAGTGTTTGCAGGAGGATTGGGAGAGTGGAAGGTCTTGAGACTTCTAGTCTGACTGGCGAGGGCAGGTATAGAACAGCGCGAGTGCAGAGCAGCAGACTTTGTAGTCGTGACAGAGCCAGAGCCCTCTTCTGCTAGGATAACCACACAGAGAGTGTGTGAGAGGGTGTGAAGGTTCCAAGACCATTAGCCCATTGGGTAAGCAGAGCAGTGGAACACGGCACGGGTAGGGCTCACAGATAGTGGAAGGAGGGGTGAGAGATACAGGAATACAGGAAAGGAGAGGAGTCCCCAAGACCTGTATGGTTGGATGGGGTGCAAGGCAGGCCAAAGGAATGCGTTTATTCTAGGTCTTGAGGATGCATTGTAGTCAGGAGTACAAGGGACTTGCAAGTGAATTTCCCATGATAATTTTAAGGAGAGAGACAAGACATGGAAGGCCTCTGGAGTAAGGGAGGAGTAAGGGAGGTGTCCCAGTCGCCAAGTCAGAGAGCACTTCAGATAGTATGGTGGTTTAGGGGTGTCAGTCGCTCAGTCAGAGAGCACTTCAGATAGTATGGTGGTTTAGGGATGTCAGTCTTGGAGTTAGAGAGCATTTCAGATAGTATGGTGGTTTAGGGGTGTCAGTCTTGGAGTTAGAGAGCATTTCAGATAGTATGGTGGTTTAGGGGTGTTCTTGTTGTTTTCCCCCGTGCTGCCAGGAGCTGGTTAGCAATACAGAGTGGAGTCCACACAACGATTCAAACTGCAAGTTTTACGCCCCCACTCTGCTGGGCTGAGTCCTTCCTCATCCGGGCTTTGAGCCTATCGCTCCTTGTTTCTTTCCTGAGACAAAGTCCTGCAATACTGGGATGCTAGTCCCCGCTGTTATGAACCTCTGAGGTGAAGTAAAGGTCTCTTCCAAAACACTCTAAAGAAAGAAACAAAAGGTCTGGGCTGATAGGTCACTTGGTTCAGAGAAGTCTTGCCTGTATGAAAGTTCTTGGGGTTTTGTTTTGTTTTGTTTTTTGCTTTGTTTTTGTTTTGTTTTTGCTGTCTTCCCCTCAGATTGCCATCCAGGATAAAAGTATACATGGGGGAATTTATTCTGTGTAGTTTATTTACATAAGTATTTATTATGAACCTCAAGGGAATTCCCTACCACCTGGAAGACTAAATCCAGGATTAAATCCTCAGGGATGGCTCTCTTACAGTGCGTAGACGGCGGATCTGAGAACAGTTAGTGCTCAGGAAGCAGAAATCTATGAAGCGTGGAGACACAGCACAGTGGAGAAGAGGAGGAACGACATTACGGAAGTGCTGAGGAGGGCAAGAACCAGTTGCCCAGCCTCACCTGCACCCTCTTTTCCCAGTGTTGGCTCGTCCGGGCCCCTGGACAGAGCTCAGCCTGGCTTCTCACAATGTGTGTCCTATTCCTGGGCCACTGTCAAGGCTTAGGCGTGGCCCTTACAGGAACGATACAGAAACCATCAGCTCCAGAGTGTCTTAGTTACTGTCTTATTGCCGTGAAGGGATTCCACGGCCAAGGCAGCTTATAAAAGAAAGCATTTAAAAGGGGGTTTGCTTATCATTTCCGAGAGTTAGTCCACCACCATTATGTGGGGAGCACTAGGAGAGAGCTTCTCTGTCTGCCTTCCATGACACAGCTAGAAACTTCCACATTATCATGGATTCAGAGTTGTAGTTAGAGAGAAGCAGGAGGCTCTGGGGTACACAGTGGGGTAAAGTTCAACAGAGATGTTGGTGTAGTAAAGATATTATGCTAATGAGTGTGAAAGTGTAACCGCTAAGATACAGTGCACTTTCTGTTACTGTACTAAAATACCTGGGACAAAGTTACTTTACCTATTTGAGACAGGGTCTCACTGTGTAGCGTTGGTTGTTCTAGAATTCGCTATATAGAACAGGCTGGCCTCATACTCACAGAGATCCTCCTGCCTTTAAGGCCTACCAAGTGCTGGGATTAAAAGCTTTCACTACTGCCAGTTGTGGTTACTTTATAAAGAGAAGTTTATTTAGGTCACAGCTCTAGAGAGTCAGAGATATTGTGCCATCAATAACGTAGCTCTGGTGAGGACTTTACAGGAGAGGGAAAGAAGAAATCACATCCTGAAAAACAGGAAGCGGCTCCAGAGGGGCTGGAGCCTCACAATCCTTTTGAAGGTAAGCAGCAAGTGACCTTGTAAGAGCTCTACCCCTTAAAGGCCCACTCCCTTCCATCGCTGCATGCTGAGGCCAGCTCCCTTCTCCACCCTTCAGTTTCCAGGCTCTACTGTGCCTTGTCAGCAGTAGGAAACCATCTGGCAAAGGAAAGTCAATTTGCAGAGTCTTGCCTTGCATCAGAGGGAAGATGGATGAACGGTAGATTTTTGGTGAGAAGAAATTGCTTAAGGCAACAATTAACTCTGAGGTACTGATAACCCACCATAAAGGAACCTTATCTAACCTGGGGGTTCTCCTAAACCTTTTCCTGGAACCCCAAAAGGAGGATATAGGAGGTTGTTGGGCAATCTGTTTCATTTCCCAACTCACCTCTCTACCACCTTTCTACTCTCAATAGGGGCTCTGCAGACCCTGTTACTCAGCTAAAGGCCGGCAGAGGGGACTCAGTTGCTACCAGGTCTACCTATACTTGGACCTGTGTGTTCCCATCTTGGAGTCCTGGACTGTCCTGCATGTCTTTTCGTCTTCAGTAGCAAAGCCAGGCAC
The DNA here is from genome assembly GCF_947179515.1 of Apodemus sylvaticus. Classification (NCBI taxonomy): domain Eukaryota; kingdom Metazoa; phylum Chordata; class Mammalia; order Rodentia; family Muridae; genus Apodemus; species Apodemus sylvaticus. The sequence continues at coordinate 43,517,096 of NC_067492.1, read as the reverse complement.
TTCCCTGTTGCAGCTTTTAAAGCTCCCTTTCTTGTAGCCGGGCTCCTGCGAGAGAGGAAGAGGCAGAGGAGCTAATTAAGGCGACTGGGTGACTTTGCCCGGCATCTCCAACCTTTCCCAAACATCTGCCCCACGGGCCAGAGGCAGCCCGAACCTGCTGCCAGTCTTCTTGCTCTTTTGAGAAAGCACCAGAAAGCATCTGCAAACAACTGTGATTGCCTCAAAACGGAGGGAAGCACATTTTCCAATTACGGCCTGGGTGATTGCTTTGGCTTTTAATTAATGGAGTGTGCATCTGTTTGCGGAGACCCTTTCGAATGTGCTTTTTTGGAGTTCCTTAATTAGTTACAAGAAGCTGCAGGTGTTCTGGCAAGAGCACAGTGGACCTGGGACAGCTTCCAGAAGAGACTCTTCTTTACTGTAAATATTTAGTCATCCGATGATGAGGCTCGTTTTAGAGTTCTCGTTCTTGTTCAGTGTGTGAGCAGTGGTGTCGGAAGACACGCCTAGGCTTTGTTCGGGTTGTCGACAAAATAAATTGAAACGGAAGAGACCAATTTTCATTACGGCAGACACTTATCTGCAGTTAGACCATTACCAGGATGACAAGTTATTCTCACATTGTCACACTGAGCCTGCTGCCTGGGTTTTTTTGTTTTGTTTTGTTTTGGTTTGGTTTTTTTGTGGGGCAGAAATGCAGATGTAGGTGATGGGATGGCACGTGTTAATTCTGTAGCTGGGATTACATTTGATACCTGTTATTCAGAGGGGCGCTGCAGAGAACAACTGCGTGGAGATTGTCCTGACAGTGTGCAGGAGTCATAAAGGCCTACCCTTCTGCATCAGGTTATGAAAAATTGGCGATGTTGCTTCTTCCCGGAGTTATTACCACCTCCGGATTTGCGTGCCAATGTTGCCATGTGAAAGATGTTGCAGGCTGAGGTGAAAGCGTCTGTGATAATTGGATGTGCTGGCGTCGGAGGGTGAGGACAGAGGCGAGGGCACACTGTACCCGCTGGGTCAAGTGCTCCACAGCCTGGTTTGAAGGTGAAGTGTCACTGAGCGTCTCTCCTGGTTATTTGCAGGTTGCCTTTGACTGCCTCTATCACAATGGTAGCTATGATTATAGTTAGCATCTGGTTCTGCATAAAATATTCTCCTGCCCTTGATTTGCTGTGGTGTACTGGACAGCGCTCCCGCGTCTGCTGCCTTCTTTCCAGTTCTATGGGTTGAAGGAAAACTTTCCCCTTCTATGTGTTTAGATGAGGCATTGTGGCAGAAAATTTTACTAATCAATTTTGTGTTTCCACTAAAAGCACATACTGTGTAACAGGAAAAAGGAAGATAGTTTTATTTAGTCCTTGATGTTTTCTATGCTAAGAGCAAAGGTGGAGTCACTGAAATAGAACAGAGCTTGGATGCTTCCGGGGTTTCTCATTACTACTCCACCCTAGCAGGCTTTGTCATCTGCAGGACAAAGAGGCCTTTGCTTCTGGGAGAAGCAGAGTGGTGGGCTGGGGAAGCAGGGCAGAGGGAGGGCAGAGAAAGGACAGGGTTAAAGAAGGTGGAGGAGGAGGGGAGGACTGGAGGGGATGGAGGAGGAGGGAGGAACTGGGGAAGGTGAAGGAGGAGGGGGAGGAACTGGGGAAGGTGAAGGAGGAGGGAGGAGCTGGGGAGGATGGAGGAGAAGGAGAGGGGGAGCTTGTAAGGCAGAGTGGGAGGGAGGACTGGAGTGGGCAGTTACTGTTCCGTCCTGTTCCTATCACACCCTGGTTCTGCCTATAGGATAAGAGAAGGCTCTCCATCCTGTAAATAATTTTAAAATTTTTACTAATTAATTTTCTTTTAAATTTTATTTAGTACATGTGCATGGGAAGAGAGAGGGAGAGAGGGAGAGAGGGAGAGAGAGAGAGAGAGAGGGAAGGAGGGAGGGAGGGAGAGGGGGGGCAGGCTCACATATGCTGTGTGGACAGACAAATCTCTCCTTCCACAGTGGGTTCTGGGGCCTGACCTCAGACTGTTGGCCTTGTACAGCATCTTAATGTCCTTTCCTGTTGCTGTGGTAAAATGCACCAACAAAGCCACTTAAGGGAGGAAGATTTCTTTGGCTCATAGTTTCTGGCTACAGTCCGTTAGGGCAGAGAAGTCATGGATGGGGTCCTGGAGCCCTGGTCACATTCCATCACAGCTGAGAGCAGAGAGTAAGGAATCAATGCCTCCGTGTGTGCTAGCTCTCCAGTCTTCTACACCCATGGTTCCCTGCCTAGGGAAAGGTGCAGCCCGCAGTTCACCCGTCTTCCTACCACAATTAACAAACTCAGTCTCCGCTGCTCTTCTGCCAAGTGGTTCCAGATTGTGTCAAATTGACAAAACCAACCAGCATGTGCGACAGGTGCTCACAGGCTCACCAGCTCCACCCACTCATCAGTTCACTACCAGCTCACCGGTTCACCAACTTTCATCTATTTAGTTTTGGCAGCGGGTTCCAGGCTGACCTCAGATTCACTGTGTGACTGATGATCCAGCCTCCACCTTTCTTTTTTGTTTGTTTGTTTGTTTGTTTCATTTGCTTATTATTATATCTAAGTACACTGCAAGTACACTGTATCTGTCTTCAGATACACCAGAAGAGGGTATCAGATCTCAGTACGGATGGCTGTAAATCACCATGTAGTTGCTGGGATTTGAACTCAGGACCTTTGGAAGAGCAGTCAGTGCTTATAACAGCTGAGCCATCTCTCCAGCCCCAGCCTCCACTTTCTGAATGCTGGAATCACAGGCGTGAGCTACCACTATACCCACAATGTACCATAACATTAATGTAAAGGTTCATAAGTTAGTGTTATGCTTCTGGGCTAGGATTAACGTTTGAAAGGTGTGATGGTTCAAATATGAGCCCCCCTGCCCCCCATGGGCTCATAGGTTTGAATGCACTGTCATCGGGGCAGAATTGTTGAGTAGGTGTGGCCTTGTTGGAGGACGTGTGTCGCTGGGGCTTTGAAGTTTCAACAGCCCGAGCCCAGGCCAGTTGTTCTGTCTTCTGGTTGGTTGCCTGTGGATCGGGATGTAGAACTCTGCTACATCTCCAGCACCCTGTCTGCTGCATGTACCGTATTCCCACTATGGTGATAATGGACTGAACCTCTGTAGGGCGCGTGGACTGTGCTACCAGACAGGCATAAGAACCGGTGAGGTGGTGCATGCTCAAACCCAGGGAATCTCAGAGATCTGAGACAGCAGGTGTGAGTTGCTCCTTCCCTGCCTCTAATGCCTGCTCTGGAACTTAACCACCGCCCCCCAACTGAGGTGACCCGTGGGTCACCACTCAGTCAGGTAGCACAGCACCTGGAATGCCTCTCCATGCTAATGAGGCACGAGTGTCTCTCTTTTCCTGCCCCATCCACAACCAGACTGGGATCCCGCCAATCCTGGACTTACTTCCCTTTCCAGCCTGGTGTGCAGCAGCATCTGCTGTGAATCCAGACACTGCCAGTGGAGAGGCAGAACACTGGACCACAAACCTCTAAAAACTGTAGGCAAGCCCCAATGAAATACTTTCTCTTCTAAGCGTTACTTTGGTTCATAGAGTCTCTTCCCAGCAGTAGAACAATGGTACCCACATAAGTAACTGAGAGGCAACTGAGAGGCTGTCTAGAATTAACTCTCTGACAGAAACAATTCCAGATGAGGAAAGGGGGATTATTTCTGTTGAGTCCACCGTCACAGGACTTGCTTGGGCAGAGCATCTTGATTGTGGGAGCTCTGCATGTCACCACCACCTAGGAAACAGAGAAGGGAACACTGGACCTTAGCTGGCTTTCTCCTCCCTTCCCTTTTATTCAGTCTGGGATCTGGTGGATGGGATGACGTCATTCACCTGCAGGGTGGATCCTCCTCCTGCCCCAGTGATCTCTCTCTGAAAAGCACACTTAGAGCTGTGCTCAGCAGTCTCCTAGGTAATTCTAAATGCAGCCATGTCGACAGTGAAGATGAACCGTCACAGTGGGTTTAGAGAAGCTGTGTCAAATTGCTAGGTGACCTGAACAACTCAGGTGCCTCCGAGTTCTTTCTGTTATCTGGACGAGAAATGTCCTCCACAGCTCACATATGTGAATACTTGCTCCCCAGCAGGTAATGCTGTTTGGAATGTTTGGGAGCTGGAAACTTTCAGAAGGACGTGGGTCACAGAAGGATGGGGGTCACCAGGGCTGGGCTTTGGGGATTCATAGCCTAGTCCCACTTCCTGTTCTCTTCTTCATGCTCCTGTTGTCTCCCTTTCTCTACCATAGAACTGTATGTCTCACATAGAACTGTAAGCCAAAATAAACCCTTTTCCCCATACATTGCTTCTGTCAGGGTATTTTACCACAACATTGAGGAAGAAACCACAACAGATGGGAAAGATGATTTCTAACATCCCTAGCTCCTGAAATTTAGTGTGTAGGGACCGATTCCGATTATCTGGGTGGCAGAGCTAAAGTTTCACCTGGAACATTGCTTCCTTTCTGATAGTGTTCAATCTATTGAGTCTTCCTTTGCTGGTGGTCTTTAGATGGCAAGGCAAGGTGGGGTTAAGCTGGAAAAGGGGCTTTGCAGGGTAGCTTTGCACACAGACCAGAGGCCTGCTTAAACTACAGCAGGCAGACTTGCTGGCAATACAATAGGAGCTCACAGCTGTTGACAGGAATGCTGGAAATTTGGGGTCAGACTCTGTGTCCAAGGATACTTGACAGCATTCTGATTCTGGAGTAGATGTGTTTGGCTGCTACAAAGCCCCACCTGAACCTCAGCCTTTCCTTACATGCATTACAGAGTTTTGTGTCTGTGCTTGGGGTGTAATTGTGACCAGTAGTGTATACTGGATTCTGCTGGTCTCTACTGAGGTACCCTGAAACAGCAGCAGATAGCGGTTTTGCTCCACCTCACCATTGATGACTATCAGTACCATGCCAGAAGACCAAGAAAACGTCCATGGAGTGGGGAAGAGGAACCCCAAATTCCCTGTGTGATGGAGGTTGGTTTCTTGACTTTCTTTGGATTGGATAGCTCCTCAAACTGAAGAGCTATCTCCCTTCTGGGCAGCCCAACAAAAGACAGCACCATAAAGGTATACCAAGAGGAGTGTGAGACTGTCCACCGCAGAGCTCTAGAGGGCGCTATTCGCACTGTGGTCTAAACAAACGGGGTTGTGTAGGGCTTGTGCGGGCTCCCAGCGGCTGCCTCTCCCATGCACCTGCCCTTCTCTTTAGCCCCCAGCAGCCCCCTGCGCTCTGCATCCTTAGAGACTACTGGACCACATTTAGAATCACACTGGCAGTCTGGACACATCAGAGGACTTAACTGGTACCTTCTTGATGCGACTTAGATGGCAAGCACACCAATTTTCATCTGAGTGTTTGTACAAATGCAAAGCGGCGAACCGATCATTTGCTCGTTTTAGAGGTTGTGTCCCTCAGGTGCCCCTCTCTCCTTCCTCTTTAAACCTTTACAAAACCCATTTTCCTCTGCTCACAAAACACCGTGTGGATCTTATGCAAGAAGTTAATACTAACCCTGTAGGAGACAGGCTTTTATTTAATGCTTTTATTTAACGTTCAACGTTCAGTGCCAATGGAGAGAGATTACTAGCGATTTTTAATCAACAAAGGCGCCTCCAACAGTTGTTAAAGGCTTGAAAATAGAGTTTAAAAGAAGATCCTTTTTCTTCCAATCACCTTACAAAATCCTATACTTGGCTCTGCTTGGTTGAGCTGTTTATGTTCATTTTCGAAGGTTTAATAACAGGAAATTCTCTTCCCATTATTTTATCTAGAATCCTGTATTTTGACAGAAAACCGAGAAGCCTTTCCACTTTTTTTTTTTTTTTTTTTTTTTTTTTACATTTTGGTTCCCTCACTTTCTCAAAGTAAAAAGTAGTTCAATTAAATATCATTTGAGGGCTCCTTCGAGGCAGAGACCTTTGGAAATTGCTCTAACCTTTCACATTTAGAAAGGCATATTTATAGAAGCGGGGCGTCTTGGTATCATGTGCTTGCTGCTCAGAGAAGGAGAGATTCCCTGCCCTCCCCCCTGAAGAGTGAAATCACTCCATCCAAGGCTGGCTACTAGGTGTAATGAAGAGGCCGCCTGGGCGGGGCCCCCAGTGTCACAAGCTCACCAGGCTGGAGCCATGTGGAGGCTGTAAGTGAACTTCAAAGAGAGAAGCTGCTTCCATGCCCACTGGGTTCGATGTTTGGGATCGATCAAGAAAGCACAAGGAGAGATTCCTTCCTGTAAAGGAAGGAGTGCCACATCCATTTTCTTGTTTACCTAGTATCTCTCCGTCTGTCCACCCACCCATCTGTCCGTCCATCTGTCACAGAATTTATTGACTATGATATATCACGCTCTTACTATATCAGCCAGCTTCCTTATCATCTTGACACGATCCTTGAGAGAAATAACTTGAAGGATTTATTAGGACCATGATTTCAGATGTATTAGTCTATCACAGAGTCTGTGTGTGGTAAGTCAGAGCAGGTCAAAGCATGGTGGGCAGAAGAAGAGAAAGGGAGCCAACGCCCAGTGAACAGTCAGACACATTGCTGCTGTGCTGGCTTTCTCCTTTCCCTCTGATTTCATCTGGGGTCTGCACATGGGTGGTATGACCCACATTCAGGGTGAGTCTTTCCCCTTCAGTTAATTCTTTCTGAAAACACCTTCCCAGTCAAGCCCAGATGTGTGCTTCACTAGTCTCCTAGGTGATGTTAAATCTACTCAAGTTAATAATGAAGATTAACTATTAATCTCCGTGCTTGGGAGGCAGAGGCAGGTGGATCTCTGTGAGTTTGAGACCACTCTGGTTTACTGTAGAGAGCCTTATTGGGGTGCCATGCCACCTGGCAGGAACTTGACATGGACCAAGGTGAAGTTCCTTTCCCAGCCTTTGAGTGGGAATTCCTGTATTAGCCATAATCCCCTCCACCTAGGGTGGAGTGCTCAGACCAAGGTGAAGTTCATTATTCCTCCAGATTTACAAATTCCTGAATTAAGCAGGTGACCCGTCTAGCCACCTGAGCAGTGGAGCCACCACCCAGTGAAGGTCTTGCCTGAAACCTTAAAATTATGAGTCCCCCATTAAACTTTGAGACCTTGAATAACAGGTGTTATCTTGGTCTCCATCTCTTTTCACTGCCTTCCCATACATCCCCAGCTTCCCTTCCAGGTAACCCGTTCGATGTAACTGCGGGCAGTTACAGTCTACAGATTGAGTTTCAGTACAGCCAGGGCTATATAGAGAAACCCTGTCTCAAAAAACTAAAACAAATAAAAGAAAACAACTCCTCCTCCAAAAAAAACCCAACACCACCAACAGCAGCAGCAGCAGCAGTAGTAACAGCAGCAGCAATAACATGGTTAACTAACCATCACATCGTTTATCAGATACTTCACATGCTTGGTACAGAAGCCAGAGAAACACAGAGGACCAGAGGAAGAGTCAGTTGCAGAAGGGGATAAGGAAAGGGGAAATGACAAGATGGAAGTCTGTGGGCTTACGGATGTGAGCAGCAAGAGGAATGTTTAGGGTTTTTATTGCTGTAAAAAGACACAATGGCTATGGCAAATCTTATACAGGAAAACGTTTGTGTAGGTTGGCTTGTAGTTCATGAGGTTAGTGCATTACTGCCATGGTGGGAAGCATGCTGGGCATACAGCCAGGCATGGCTGGAGGGGGAGTTGAGAGTTCTACAACAGTGTGAAGAGAGTGAGGCTCTGGGCCAAGCTTGAGCATCTGAGACCTCAAAAGCCCACCTCTAGTGACACACTTCCTCCAACAAAGCCACACCTACTCCAACAAGGCCACACCTCCTAACAGGGCTACTTCCTATGGGCCTATATGGGAGCCATTTTCGTCAAACCACTACAAGGAAGTAGATCAAATGTATTCCCACAGTAGTATTTTATACTCATTCATATTCAACTTCCAACACCTAGACATGGATTCTCTGCTGGGCACTCTCACAGGGAGAATCCATACTCAGATTCAACACATACAAATCCCCAGGGATTGTGGCAGGCATCAGGTGTACAACACAAATAAACAAAACAAGACCTGCTGTCTGGATTCATGGAGTCCATCGTCCTGTGGGGTAAATGCAGAGGAAACTTTATAACTGCGATACAAGCCACAAAGAAAGAGCAGGCACGGTTATGACTTACTGAGCTGTGACTACCAGCTCCTGGCATCATCCTAACTGTGTTAGTGCAGAGGAGGAAACGCAGAACAAAGCACTAAGCGCAGGTCCTTTCAGTCTGTTCGAGGTGTCCCGAGGATGGTGAGCTTGGCAAGTATTTAGGAGAAAGCTGAAGAGATGCAGGTTCTAGGCAGAGGTAAGACGTAACCTGAGGAAGTCCTGGGGTGGGGAAGAGCTACAGAGAAGAGTGAAAGGAGCCTGGAAAGGGATGGGTGATGGGGTAGGGTTGCAGAGAGCCTTGTAGGCTTCAAGACCTTCACTCCTGGATGAAAGCAATGACAGTAAGCCTGTTGACGACACCGCATAGGTTTTGGATATCTTTATCTGTGCCTGGTGGTCTCCCTCATGACGTCCCAGCTGCTCACAAGGTAACCCTCAGTTTACTGGGTTTATAAATTAGAGTTTCATCATCATCTTGAAATAATTAACATGAAAAATGTATATTAAGTTAACATAACACTTCCACAATTATAAGTAATTTCAACAATCAAACGGACATTAGATACTTTTCTTCCCCAATTTAGAGTCTTATTATTTAGTCCAGGTTAGCTTCCAAATCACAATCTTCCCTTGCAGGGACTGGATAGCAGGTATGCGCTACTACACTCAGATATAATAACTTGGCTTTCTTTCCCATGTTCTCTCTCCTTTTCTCTGGTGCTGGGACAGGGCCAAAGACTTGCATATACTAGGTGTAGTTGTCAGGGTTCCCTAGAGGAACAGAGCCAATGGCATGAGTTGTATATGAATCCATCAAGTCAGATTATGTTAAATTAGCAACAACAGCTGAGTCTTACCCAAGAGGCAGAGAACCCATTAGTTGCTCTGTCTTGGTGGCTGGTGCCTCAGTGGTTGGAGCTGTTCCACAGTGGCTGTCTCTCACCAGGGAGGCCGACAACCAGTAGTTGCTCAGGCCACAGGCCTCAGCGCTCCCAACCTGGTGTCAAAACCTGGACGTTTCCTTGAGAGCCAAGTCCCTAATCCATGATGGAAGCCTGGAAATGCAGGGTCTGATATCACTGACAAAATCAGCAACAGCATCATCATCAGGGAAAACCCTTTCCATGGCAAGGGGGAAGGCCAAGCAGAGACAGCTCCTGTACTCTTCTATCTGCCACACCCTTTTTAATCTGGACTGTTTCCAGAGGGAGTCCCTCATAACCAAGGTGGGTCTTCCCACATCATAGGTGATTTAAATCTGTGGTAAGATGACATTAAAACTAACATACTCCTAGGCAACCTATCACTAGGCTGCCCCTCTAGCCTTTTATGTATGTGTGTATGTATGTATGTATGTATGTATGTATGTATGCATGTATGTATGTATGTATGTATGTATGTATGTATGTATTTATTTATTTATTTGGTTTTTTGAGACAGGGTTTCTCTGTGTAGTCCCGACTGTCCTGGAACTCACTCTGTAGACCAGGCTGGCCTCGAACCCAGAAATCCACCTGCCTCTGCCTCCCAAGTGCTGGGATCAAAGGTGTGTGCCACCACTGCCTGGCCCTCTAGCCTTTTAGATTAACTGTAATTCCAGCAAATTTTGGGACTGGAGTAAAAATATTAAAAATTCATCACTGCTTGTGTATATAAGTGCCCCCCCTTCCCCCGGGGATGGTAACCAGGCCTGAAGAGGTCATTTTGGCCATTTCCAGTGTATAAGATAATATGAAGCATTTGTTAGAGTGAGATCACATTATTCAGTTTGAAAATCAAGAAGTGGAACTGAAAAGATGTCTCAGAGATTGAGAGCACTCGCCGAAAACCTGGCTTGTGTTCCTGACACCCACACAGTGGCTCACAGCCACCAGCTACTCCATACCTAAGGAATCTAATGTCCTCTCTGGCCTCTGTGGACAAATGTACATGGTGCACATACAGATACACAGGCACATACACAAATGTTTTTTTTTTTTTTTAAAGGGAGCTTAAATGAAGCTCCACCACTGGAATAGGGTTTGTCCTTTGAAGCTCTTGTTGGCGTGTAACATCAGACAGCAGAGTTGGAAGTGTGTCTTTCATGAAGTGGTTAGTTCACTAGGAGGGATTAATGTCTTTCTCCCCTTGGGCAGGTTAATTGTGGCCATAGTGAGTGTTCACGCTAACAGGTGCAGGTTTGTCAGGAGAATGGGTGTTGCAAAGCAAGACTGCTCCTGATTTTCTCTCTTGTATGAATCTACTTGCTTTTCTTTGATTACAGATAGAATGTAGGCTTAGGGTTTTCAAAACTTACTTTAATTAGGTTTCTTAAATGCTTCAACCTCCCTTCTAGCCTACCACCCACCAGAGGTCATAGAAAAGAAAGGTTAATAAGAAACAGGAGTTGTGGGCCTATTTAGATTTGTTGGGGCTATTCCAGTCTTCACTGACATCAGTCCAGTCCTCTAGCAAAACACCAACAGGAATCAGCAGCAGCAGTCCAGTCCATTTGGCAGTCACTACTCATGAATCAGCAACAGCAGTTCGATCCAGAAGAAACCACAAAGCTCCACCGATCTACTCAAGTCTGTGGATACAGAAGGAAGCCACCAGAATATCACAAGAAATTCTTTGGTAAGTTACTCTCTACTAAGTGAAGACAAGCAAAGATCAGCAACGCAATGCAAGTCGAACCAATACATGAGTGTTATCAGCAGAACAAAATAAACCAATGCAATAGCTTCCACCCACTGTCTGTGGGGTCATTTATACTCTTTGTAAAAACATATGTCCTTTCATGTGTCTGCTTCAGCAAAACCCCCTCTCACCTGTGTCTGCTTCAGTAAAACATTCTTTCATGTGTCTGCTTCAGCAAAACATTCTTTCATGTGTTTGCTTCAACATGTTTTCACACGTCTGCTTTAGCAAAACATCCTTTCACCTGCCTATCCCCCCCAAAAATATCATATGATATAACTGAGTTTAAAAATAAACCAGAAATGTCCACTTCAGTAGAGTCTTTCCATATAGCTCAGGCTGATCTGGCTTAACTGCCTCAGCTTCCTGAGGGCAGGAATGACAGACTTGTGGCATTGCACTCAGATCATTTACTTCTTTCCAATTTTCTGTCATGTCACATGGGATACAGAACAAGATCTTCACCAGGGGTTGGGCAAGTGCTGATAGTATCCTTTTGTACTCCCTGGCCTCCAGCATTGAAAGCCCAGATAGCTTTCTTTTCTGTATAACATGCGCTCAGATATTCTATTACAGCATCAGGAGATGGACTCTGTCTTAGTGAGGGTTTCTGTTGCTGTGAAGAGATACCATGACCAAGACAACTTTTTAAAAAAAAATACTTATTTATTTATATAAATACACCATAGCTGTCTTCAGACACCCCAGAAGAGGCCATCAGATCCCATTACAGATGGTTGTGAGCAACCATGTGGTTGCTGGGATTTGAACTCAGGACCTCTGAAAGAGCAGTTGGTGCTCTTAACCGCTGAGCCATCTCTCCATCTCCCAGTCAACTCTTAAAAGGACAACATTTAATTGGGGCTAGCTTATAAGTTCAGAGGTTTGGTCCATTCTCATCAAGGCAGGAAGCATGGTAGCATCCAGGCAGGCATGGCACTGAAGAACCTGAGAGTTCTACATCTTGTTCTGAAGGCAAGCAGGAGAATAGTGACTTCCAGGCAGCTAGGAAGAGGTATCAAAGCCCACTCCTACAGTGACATGGTTCCTCCAACCAGGCCATACTTTTCCAACAAGGCCATACATCCTAATAGTGCTGCACCCTGGGCCAAGTATATTTAAACCATCACAGTCTCCTTGGAGAGGGATCAAATTCAGAAACTAACATGGCTCCAGCAACTTTACATTGTACTCTATATATCGACAAATATTAAAAGTGAATTTGTCACCAAATCCTGTATGAAAACCTCCAGGCTACAGGCCATAGTAGGATATGTGATTTGACATTTTCTCCAAGTACCATGATATGAAAGAGTGGGGCAATGCCCTCTTAGACCAATGTCAGTATGAATTAAGAGTTAGACATGGTGGCACCAGCTCACCAGCACTCCAGAGACCAAGGCAGGAAGATTGGGAGTTCTAGGCTGATCTGTGCTGTATAGCAAGGACCTATCTCAACAAACAGACAGACAGACAAATGAACCAACCAACCAAACAAACAACAAACAAACATCACTCAGGTCTGGCTTATCTGATAAAGCCTCACAAGGTTTCCTTGGGTTTCAGTGTTCTCCTAAGTACAAGGTTCTTGGACTCTGTGTCCTTGAATGAAGAGTCATTCACAAGGGATTAGGTTAGATCACATCACAGCATCCTCCAAGTCTCAAGTTTTATCTTCAGTGATATTCTCATAGGGCTCTGGGTTTGGGATTTGCAACTGCGTATTGTGGACGATCTCTTACTATGATTCGATGCTCTGACCCCTGCTCAGAAAGCACAGGCTGGAGCTCAGAAAATAAGAGCTCCCACCCAACCACAGGGTGGGAGTCAGAATACACAATCCCAGTGTGACTGGGCAGCAGCCAGTCAGCCAGAGTTACTTGCTAAACTGGCTAAATCCAGCAGGTGGTTAACTCTGGTGACGGCTGCTCTCAGCTTTGCCTAATCTGTTTCAGAGGGCTACATCCAGTTGTCTTGAGGATGAGTCCTTGGGCTGTGAAGTTTTTGAGGCAGAGTCTTTGCTCTATAGCCCAGACTGGTATCACTAACTACCTTTCTGCTTCAGTGATCCGCATCTATCTGAGTGCTGGGATCCCAAAGGTGGGCCAAGTTTGTTCATTTCTCTTTAAGGGTAAAGTGTACCTCTTAATTGCATGCGAATAAACATATTGCAGTCAGATTTCCAATGGAGCCTGGATTTTTGACCAGGTTTAGGACCATGGTGGGCCAATCTGTAAGAGACAAGAACGTACAAGCTAGAATGGAACCCCAAGGGGATCTCATAGAGCTCTGGATAGGAGAGACCACTCTGTGCCCCAGGATTCTGCCATAGGCTTCAAGCCTTCCCTTCCCTTCACTCCCAGCAAAGCATTGCTCCAGCTTTACACAGTGGTCTTTACTGCTCAGGGGTCATTGGAAAAGAAGCCACACTGTGGTGCTCGGTTTGCCTGAAGTCTGATTGAAGGGACCTGACAAATCTCAAAGTACACTTTACTTAGTTAAGGCGGCTGCTTCCCGATTCCAGAGGCTGGCTGTGAGTCTGCGCTACTGACGGTAGGGGGCGTCATTTCCCTTTAGTAATTCTTTGGAGACTGAATTGAAGCCTGTCCCTCCGCAGACCTCACTCTACTTTCCCTTTTTTGTTTATGACGTTCATCCTGAGGTTAGGGTTGGCCTGTGGCATGCAATAATACATTTAACCTTTGGCTTTGTGCACCAACGGGTAATCGATCACTTCCAAAGGCCAGGGAGCCTCTATCAGTAAGAGATAAATGGAGACGAACTGACCCTTGCTTCTAGTGATCTGCCGAGGGCAAGGCGCAGATCTGACTGCTGTGTTTTATGAACTCCACTATCTTTCTCATCTTTATTTAAAAGCAAAAAAAATTTTTCTCCCCCACAATGTGATTTATTACTTAACGTTTTCCAACCAAATCGGATCCTGGTGAGGATAATTTCCCTTAGACTGCGCATTACTGTCGAGTTGGTAAATAAACTTGAGGCATTTCTTCACTGGGCATGAAATAAAGATGAAAACGCTGAATTTGAAACCAAACGGCAGCACGGGATGAGGAGCTCCTCACGGCATGTGCTGTGCTGTTGCGCTGATCTCAATGTAGGCTGCTTGTTAGCATTACAAACCGATTACCCAACGTGTCTTAGTGCAAACAGGAGAGCCACATCTTTGTGTGAAAGTGACAATGGCTATAGTTGTTTACTGAGATCCTACTATGTGTCACATACACTATTTTGTGACCTCTTCTGTTCTGTAATTTTTATAGTCTTCCTAAAAACTGCTTGATTTGATAGGCTAAATCAACAGATTAGGGAAGGCTAGGGGGCAGAACCATCGGAAGGGTGGAACAGAGGCCAGGCTCAGTGACACAAAAGGCTTCCGTGAGCTCTGACCACTCAAGGATATGCTCGTTAGCTTTTGTGCGTGTGCACATGCGTGTGGGCGCATGTAAAGACCTGAAGCTGACACAGGGTGTCTCTCTCAATCAGTCTCCACTTTGCTTATTGAGGCAGATCCTTTTGCTGAACGCAGAGCATAGCAATCCTCGCTTGTCTGGTTAGCCGGCTTGCTCCAGAGACTCCTTCTTTCTGCCACCTGAGTTCTAGGATTACAGAAAGCCGCCACATTTGCCAGGCTTCTCTGTGGGTCTTGGGGTCCAAACTCTGGTCCTCATGCTACATAGCAAGGATGTTATCTGCTAAGCCATCTCTTCAGTCCGTGGTTTCTTGCTTTTCCATTCTCTCTCTCTCTCTCTCTCTCTCTCTCTCTCTCTCTCTCTCTCTCTCTCTCTCTCTCTCCCTCTTTCCAATTTGAGACTAGATATATGAACTTTCTGATTCCCCAATGAGACTGTGAACTTTAATTTGGCCTGAGACTTATAGAGCAGCACCGGAGAGGTCTAGTTAACGGTTTGCTCCCTATAAGAGGGAAACAATATGAGCTGAGTACATTTTTAATCTTCTAAACGGATGTAGCAGCCAATTGAATTCTTCAGGGATTTAGTTTTTTCTGACCACGGGGCATTCTTCTTTATCTGTAAACAATAAAGTTGCCTATTGAAAGCAAACCTCAGTCTGGCAAGGCCTGGGGTCAGTGAAGAGCAGCCCTGGGAAGGAAGGCGCTGAGCCCCAGGATGAGTGGCATGGCTTTGGCCAGGCCACCCTGCAGGGCCACCAGCTATGTGCCCTGTCCTGGTCTCTGTCAGGCTGGTGCCTTCTGTTTACTAACCCGCTGCTTCTCTGTGTTACATCAAAGGGGCCTAAGGACATCCAGTGCTCCCGGCCAGCCCAGCACTCTCTAACCACTGAGAGCAGCTACCTAGCTGTTTCCCCAGGTCTCTCTCTGAAGTGTGCTCTGCAGGCTTTGTACCCAGCTGCGCCTTTGCGAGAATGCAGGATACCATCTCTATAAGGAACTAACTCCAGGGCATATCATTTTGGAATTTTTACAGCTCTGGTTGATTACTTAGAATTGAACAGGTTTTTTTTTTTCTTTTATTTACAGGAATTTTAAGAGTGTATGCTGTAAATAAGACCCTTTTCCTTCCCGGGATAAAGGTCTGCAGAGAGACGCCCATGCTCCTAAGGGCACAAGTCTCAGAGCCATTTTGATAACAGCAGAGAATTCTAAGGTTCTGTGATAAGGTTTGGTTAATAATGTTCCTCACAGGCTTTGGTATTTGAACACTTGGCCTCTACTTGGCCGCACTGTTTGGGGTGGCTATGGAGGTACATCCCTGGTGCAGAAAGTACGTCCCTGGGGGAAGGCTTTGAATGATTCCAGATGTGAGCTCTCAGCTTCCTGTTTCTGCTGCCATGGCTTTGACTCGTTGTCTGCTTTCTCTTGCTATTGTAGGCTCCATCTGAAACCATAAGCCAAAATAAATCCTCTCTACTTTCAGCTGCTCTTGGACATGGTGTTTTATCACAGCAATAGGAAAGCCATTGATACGACGACCAAGTGTGCCCTGGGGTCCTTGAACTAGCCTTTAGCAGGAAGGGAGATGGAGCTCAGAGAAACTAAAGGATACGTTTCAGTCACATGGCTAAGTACAAATAATATTCAGAATGGCCAAAGAATCTTCCAGAGAGAGCCAGATCAAAATCCACACAAGTCTTAGGCATCGTGCATGGTCTTGCCAGTGATGTTTGGAAGATCTTCCGTCATATCTTAAGAGAACTTGGTGTACAGGGTGCAGCTCCTGCAGCTGGTCTTTCTTCTCAAGGTGCACCTAACTGCTATTCTTCCATGTTCTCCAACACTAGGTCCATGTGGACCACACGGAGGGATCTAACTCATTCTGGTGCTATCATTCCTAGATTAGCTGGAGTTCCACAGACAGACTCAGCCATGATTTCAAGGAAAATGTTTCCTAGGACTATGGAGGCCGAGTTCAAGATTTTGGGAGGTAACAGGCTGGTGGCTGGAGACACAGGCAGGAGGTGCTGTTTGAGTCCAAATATCGTCTGCCCATGGAGTTCTTTCTCTGGTGTATGGAGGTTGTTTTGAGCCTTAGTCAGGTCTTCAATTGATTGAATGATGTCTACCCACATCAGGGGGGGGGCATCAGCTTCATTCAAAGTCTACTGATATAAATGCTAATCTCAAAAACAAACAAACAAGACCAAAACCCAGCAAAACCAACCCCTCTTTCATAGGGCCATTCAGCAAAATGTTTCAGCGAATACAATATAGCCCCATGGTGTAGCCAAATGAACTCAAAATTAGCTGTGCTGTTCCCATCCCTGGGTCTGGCTTGCTGTTACACCGTGGAACCCTCAGAGGATGAGCACTGTTTTATTTCTTACTCAGAGATAAACCTCAGAGACTCAGTCCAGTATTGGTCCTCTGCCACAGAATCCCACCTTACTCTACCGTATGCCTCTGAGGTAGGCAGCTCTTTCCCTTATATTATACAGAAATGTAAGGAGCCACGAAGGAGAACTTAGAAAGTGGCAGAACCCAGCCAACTCCAGGTCCTATGTGTGTGTCTTTTGTCCTTGTATTGGTCAGTTTTCTGTCCCATTACAGATGGCCTGAGACAAGTCAGCTTGGAGGAAGAAAGGCTTATCAGCTCATAATTTTAGAGATCTCAGTTCCTAATTGGTTGGCTTTGCTGTTTTTGAGATTGTGAGAAGGCAGGGAGAGCATCGTGATGAGAGCAAATCTGGTTAGCTCACGTTGACTTGGTGGGAGGAGAGACAGATAGAGAAACCCGGAGAGAGACAGACCGACCGACCAGGGTCCCTTTATTTCCTTTAAGTGCCACCCCTCTCATTTTCTCCCACTAAACCCCACATCTGGATGGGTCCACTCTCCCCCCACAGCTCAAAAGGCTGGTAACCAAGCCTTTTATGGGCTGTCTTTTTAGTTGATAGACATCGAAGGTATGTAAAGCTATTCTTTGAACATCAAACAATTTTAATGCATATGTGCCTGAATGTATGTCTGTGCCCCAAGTGTGGGCAGGTGCTTGGGAAGGCAAGAATAGGGTGTTGGGTTCCCTGGAGCCAGAGTTACAGGAGGTTGAGAGCAACTATGAGGGTGCTAGGATTAGAACTTTGGTCCTCTGCAAGAACAGCCAGAGCTTTTAACTGCTGAGCTCCCTCTCTGGCCCTATTCTAAGGCATTCTCTCTTTTTTTGAGATTAATTTTATTTCTATATGTATGTGTATGCACATGAGTACAGGTGCCCACAGCATTTAGAGGCGCCAGATCCCCTGGAGCTGGAGTTATAGGCAGCTGTCCAGAAGCCATCTCTCCTAAGACATTGTTCCACTAAGGTATTCTTGTTTTAAAATCATCTGTGTTTATTTTGGTTCTTTTTTCATTCTTTTGGTTTGTTTATTTTTTATTTTATATGTCTTAGTATTTTGCTTCCACTCATGTCTGTGTACCATGTGTGTGCCTGGTGCTTGAGGAAGTTACAAGAGGGCCTTGGACCACCTGGAACTTGAGTTATGGATGGTTGGGAGGCATGGTGTGAGTGGTAGGAATCAAACCAGGATCCTCGCAAGAGCAAAGGGGGCTCATGCCACTGAACCATCTCTAGCTCTCCATACCCCTGAAAGATATTTTTAATCAATTTCCTATAGAGACTGTTAATCAGTCTGTCCTCATTGCCAGCAGAAACAATGCATGCATATTTCTCCAAAACCTACAATTTACTTGTCAAAATCAATCCATTCTTTACTGAACAGCTATTAAGTGCCCAGCCCTAACCGGAGACAGGTATTTGATGTATTGTCTGCTCGTCTGTCTATTGCTCCATCTTTCTGTACAGCAGATATTTGCTGATCATCTCCCATGCACCAACCAAGGAAGGTGCTAGAACCGAAGTGATGGCCAAGACCTGGTCCTCTCTCCAGATGCTCATAGTTGAGGATCGAGCCAGGCATGTTATCTACTAAGACTCAGTAGTGGAATAGGCTTCCATAGACTGCAAGCCTATGGGTTTCATCGTGCTTGACACTCCATAGGAATCCTGTGGGAAGTGATGTGGATCCCCGGAGTTCTCAGTCATGTCAGTCAGGAGTGAGTGAAGAAAGAGCCTTCCCCTGTGTCTTCCGAGGAGTATGCTGGCCAAGGCAGTGCTACTCCCGACAGCCTGGACTCTTCAACACTTTGATCATCAGTGCCAATCACTGTCAACTGTATCGTCAGCTACTCAGACCTGTCCAGGTGTAGGGGTCACCCAGAGCTTCCTTGGCTTCTTGTCTTTCAGTCCTCATTCTTTTGTGTTCTAAGTCTCTAACTTTCTCTTCTCTTGCAGCCCAAAGTACTATTGTTGGTTCCCCCTTCTTCTAGTTTGCTTTTGCTGTGATAAACACCATGACCGAAAGCAACTTGGTGAGGAAAGGGTTTATTTCATGTTACAGGATACATCCTATCATCATGGAAAGCCAGGACATGTGCCCAAGGATGGTGCTTAACGTGGAAACCAACAGAGAAACACTGCCTATTGACTTGTTCCCCTGGCTTGCTCACCTAGCTTTCAGACACAGCCTAGGCCCACTTGTCTGGGATGGTACCACCCAGAGTGGGCTGGGCCTTCCTATATCAATTGGTAATAAAGCCTCATAGACATGCTACAGGTGAATCTGATTTGGGCAGTTCTTCAACTGATATTCTCCTTTTCCAGGTGACTGGATTGTATTGACTTGACATTAAAAACTAAAGAGCTCAGGCTCTCTCTTCCCAGACAATTCTGGGTAGTGTAAAGTTGACATTCAAAACTAACCTGACCACCTTCCCACTGGAATACAAGCACTACAAGTACAGGGACTCTTATCTGGCTTGGTCAATGTACTCATCTATAACACACATAAGGGAACTTTCCACCTAAGTGATTTAAGGGAGCCTAGAAATGATTGGAGTTAGTTACACATCCTGATTCCCATACCACAGAGTCCCTGCCAGAATATCGTCATCTACAGGCACCTTACTGATTCCCTAAGCAGGGGCTATGATTTGAGCCTGGCATCACAACCCTACTGGTAAGAAGAGCCTTCCAGTGAGGTTGTTAAGCCCACTGAGGCATGTATTCTGAACCTTCCAGGCCTCTCCTTAGAGGATGATTTATGATGCCTCTGTGCTGTCTCCTACTCTTACTCACATCTAGACTGTAAGTGCCTCCAGGCCGCCATCTTTCATATTGTCCCTCCAGCCCTGGGGACAGGAATGCCTCTGATTTATTCTGCCATGACTCATTTAGAAGACTTAAAACTTGGATTTAGAGACTCAGCCTGCTCTCCCATGGTCTACACCCACAAGTTATAAAGCTTCTACCTGGAAGGATAGTGGAATGAATGCGAACTAGAGTGTGTAATTAGTCAGCGTGAGACTGAGTTCTGGATCCGTTACTGTGAATTCAAGTGGCTGAGACTTGGTTTCCTTATCTGTGTAATGGATGCACAGTAGCACTTCCCAGAGCCAATTAGTTGCGGAAGGTGCCTGGGCATGTCTAGTAAGCCAGAGAAGGCCAGGAAGCATTGCTCCAAGTTGTGTTGACTATTGGATACTGTGAACACGCTTGCTGCTTGTGCATGGTAGAGGTTGATGACAGAGAAAGAAACACTATGACTATGAATGTCACAATGGGGCTGTAGAGATTTTTGTGTTTTATGTCGCATTTGGAACCTTGGGCTCCAGGGAGAAAGGGGACAACTAAGTTTCATTATTGGTTTAGGAAACACTTGTAATAAGTGTAGGAAGGATTCTACCAAGACCAGGTAAAATAAAAATGTGATACAAACTCTTCATCACATAAATCAGCATATAAACCATGAGGTCTTCAAATGTATTAAACCGTTTAAGCTTGAGGGCAAAACTGATGCTGGTTTATCTGACCTCCCATGAGCCTTCAGGGCTCCTGATTGAGCTCTGCCACAGGTCACACTTCTTGGTTGAGTGAATGCATCTGCAACCTGACACAGGAGAAGCATGTTTTCTCTTCTTCTTTCTACAATTACAGTCACCAACAGTGGGACAAATGAAAGGCTACCAGGGAGACAGCTGGTGCCAGAGCAGGCTGGCATTTGAGAGCAGTGCTCTTGGCCAAGCAGAGCATGAAGGAAAAGAAGGGTGGCTGGAGCGAAGCTGAGAGCCTAGAACAAGAAGAACCTGCTGAGATGGGAGAATCCAGCCTTTCTTCTGAGCCCATGGGAACTGAACACAGCCCAGATCTGGAATTGTCTCCAAGGGCAGGAAGCCATTTACCGTCTCTCTCTCTCTCTCTCTCTCTCTCTCTCTCTCTCTCTCTCTCTCACATACACACACACACACACACACACACACACACACCACACATACACAGAGGGAGAGGGAGGGAGAGAGAGAGAGAAACAGCACACACATACACACATACTTTGGTTAAGTAACACACACATATGTGTAAATGGATAAATAAATACAACTGAGTCCATTTAGTGCTTGTATGAAATTATAGCCACCATATCTCAAAAATATGGTTGTCTCAACAAGATCTGACCATTGACGACACCATTCCCCAGGGCCAGTCCCCTAACTGGTTATCCAATACCAGTCAGTGGTCAGCCCTGAAAATATACAAGAACTCAATTTCTATAGTTCTAGAGTCTGAGGGATCTGAGACCAGGGAGCCAGGAGGACCAAGAACAATAGGATCTCTGCTTTCTAAACTGGTGTTTTGTATGCTGTGGGTGATAGAGGGTCCAGAGACAGAGGGTAGGACAAAGGAAGGGGTTCCCTCCATCAAGGTCTTTATTGGTTTTTATTTAGTTTTAGTTCCTGTTTTCCTATGTGGGCCAGGCTGGCCTTGAACTTGCTGTTCCTCTTCAGCTTCCAGGGTGCTGGGCGAGCATGAGCCAGTAGGTCCTCGAAGAGAGCTTTCTGATTAATTAAAAGTCCTGGCAATGTGGAAGGTATTCTGCTAGTCCTTTGCATATGTTACTTCATGTAGTATTCTTGAGATGGTATAAGCTGGTCACCATCATGCTAGTTTTGTATATAAAGAAACCAATCTGCACACCATGTTTCAAAGCTTGTTGGGCGCTGTGTTAAAGACTGTTTAGGGAAATGCAAATCAAAACAACCCTGAGATTTCACCTTACACCAGTCAGAATGGCTAAGATTAAAAATTCAGGAGACAGCAGGTGTTGGCGAGGATGTGGAGAAAGAGGAACACTCCTCCACTGCTGGTGGGGTTGCAAATTGGTACAACCACTCTGGAAATCAGTCTGGCAGTTCCTCAGAAAACTGGGCACATCACTTCTAGAAGATCCTGCTATACCACTCCTGGGCATATACCCAGAGGATTCCCCAGCATGTAATAAGGATACATGTTCCACGATGTTCATAGCAGCTCTATTTATAATTGCCAGATGCTGGAAAGAACCCAGGTGCCCCTCAACAGAAGAATGGATGCAAAAAATGTGGTATATATACACAATGGAGTACTATTCAGCCATTAGAAACAATGAATTCATGAAATTCTTAGGTAAATGGATGGAGCTGGAGAACATCATGCTAAGTGAGGTAACCCAGTCTCAAAAGATCAATCATGGTATGCACTCACTAATAAGTGGATGTTAGCCTAGAAAACTGGAATGCCCAAAACATAATCCACACATCAAATGAGGTACAAGAAGAATGGAGGAGTGGCCTGGTTCTGGAAAGACTCAGTGTAGCAGTATAGGGCAAAACCAGAACAGGGAAGTGGGAAGGGGTGGAAGGAAGAACAGGGGGAGGGAAGGGGGCTTAAGCGACTTTCAGGGAATGGGGGGGGGCAGAAAAGGGGAAATCATTTGAAATGTAAATAAAAATATATCAAATAAATACAAAAAAAAGACTGTTTAGCACTGGTGGTATACAGCTATACTCCTAGTCAGTGGAAGGCTGAGGCAGGAGGATGGAGAATTTGAGGTCAGTCTGGGCTACACAATGAGACCCTGTCTCAAAAGAAAAAAAGAGGTGGTCAGGAAGTGAAGGATTAGGACAAGTGCCTTTGTTCTCACAGCTCCCACATGAAAGCCACACGGACAGACCCCAGAGCCCACTGGCCGCAGGGAACAGACATGAATGGTGTGTGTGAGACCAGGGTCTCAGAAAAGATGAAAACCCCTGTCAGAGCTGTAAGGAGAGTGTTCTACTTACATCACCAAGCAGAGGGACATTAAATTTAACGGGCTAAAAAATGAAGTGTGAGACCAGACCACCGGCCATCCAGACAGCTGCTGACAACATCACGCCACGAGGGTCACGGGTGAGGTGGCAGCTTCACTCTTCAGTATGTTGGGGAGAATTTCTCCTGGCAAGGACGTGGAGGATTTCCTCACGTCCTCTCGCCATTAGACAGCAATCATTTCATAACTGTGCTGTGATGGAGTTAACAACTTCGAGGGTTGTTTTGCTTTGCTTTCCTGAGGGAAGGTCATGCCGTGCTGTCTGAGCTAGCCTGGTAGTCACTGTGTGCCCAGGCTGGCGTTGAATTCACAGTAATCCTGACTCAGTTTCCTGACTGCTGGGATTACAGATGTGAACAACCATAGGTTGTTTAACCAGTTTGCTATTGACTGGTGTTTGAATATTTTCTTCTATATTTTGCTCTTGTGAATAATGCTATGAGGAGTCAAAGCATAAATGAGCCAATTTGGACTTTTTTTTTTTTTTGCACTTCCGAGGTGGGGTTGAGACAGGGTTTCACTTAAAATCCTGAGCTGGTCTGGAACGCATAATCCCCCTGCCTCTGCTTCCTGAGTGCTGAGATGAAGGTGTGTGCCAGCGTACCAACGTGCCAGGTCTGTCTTGCACTTCTGGGAAACTGTGTGGCTCCCCTGTTAAGAGCAGGGACTGTGCATGGAGTTGGCAGGGTTCCTCCCTACTCCTTTCTTTTACCTTACAGGTCACATATATCTCTATCTCTGTCTCTGTCTCTGTCTCTATCTCTATCTCTGTCTCTGTCTCTGTCTCTATCTCTATATCTATCTATCTAGCTCTACCTCTACCTCTATCTCTCTATCTCTTCTATCTCTATATACAATGGCTTCTGTTTTTTTGTTTGTTTGTTTGTTTTTTGTTTGTTGTTTTTTTTTTTTTTGGAATTCCTGTCAGTGCAAATATGTGTATTTCTGCTATATGTGCTTTTTGTGTTTTTTCTTTTTTTTTAATTTAAAATTTATTCTTCTCTCATATATTACATCCTGACAGCAATCTCCCTTCCCGTGACTCCTCCCAATGCTGCCCCAGCCTCCCCGTCTACCCCCTCTTCTCTTCCAATTCTCTTCAGAAAAGAGCAGGCTTCCCATGGATATCAACCCATGATGGCATTTCAAGAGGGAGGACTAGGCCCCTTCCCTAGTATTAAGGCTGGCCGAGGCAACCCAGGAGGAGGAAAGGGTCCCCAAAGCAGGCAAACGAGTCAGAGACAGCCCCTGCTCCCACTGTTAGGAGTCTCCCAAGAAGACCAAGCTACACAGCTGTAACATATGTAGGGAGGGCCTCGTGAGTCCTATGCACACTCCCTGGTTGTTGGTTTAGGCTCTGTGGGCCCCAATCAGCCCAGGTAAGTTGGTTTTGTGGGTTTTATTGTGATTTCCTTGAGCCCTCTGGCTCCTACAATCCTTCCTCCACCTCTTCCTAAGGATTCTTTGAGCTTTGCCTAATGTTCACTTGTGGGTCTCTGCATCTGTTCCCATCAGTTTCTGGGTGAAGCCTCTCTGATGACAATTGGGCTTGGTTTCTTGTGCTTTTTCTAATAGTATATTATATGAATATTCTAGTCTGTTAACTCTGGTCTCACTCTACTTCCTTCCTTCCTTCCTTCCTTCCTTCCTTCCTTCAGTCCTTCCTTCCTTCCTTCCTTCCTTTCTTCCTTCCTTCAGTCCTTCCTTCCTTCCTTTCTTTCTTCATCCTTTCTTTTTCCATCCTTTATGGATTTGTCCCCCCTCCCCTCCCCCCACAGGGTTTCTCTGTGTAGCTCTGGCTGTCCTGGAATTCACTCTGTACACCAGACTGGCCTTGAACTCAGAAATCTGCCTGCCTCTGCCTCCCAAGTGCTGGGATTAAAGGTGTGCACCACCACTGCCTGGCATCTCCATCCTTTCTATTGCCATCCTTTCTATCTTTCTTTCTTTCTTTCTTTCTTTCTTTCTTTCTTTCTTTCTTTCTTTCTTTCTTTCTTTCTTTCTTTCTTTCTCTCTCTCTCTCTCTCTCTCTCTCTTTCTTTCTTTCTCTCTCTCTTTCTCTCTTTCTCCCTTTCTTTCTTTGTAGTGTTAAGGATGGAATCTACAGCCTTGGACATACCAAATAAGCATTCTACTATTGAGCTACACCTATAATCCTGCCTGTGTTTACATTCAAACATTTAGCATTAACTGTTTGAAACAGGGTCTCACTATGACACCTGGACTGCCCTGGAGCTGGTTATGTAGACCAGGCTAGCCTAAACCTCATAGAAATCTGCTGGCCTTTGCATCTATTCTTTGTCCTCTTGAGATTGGTTCTTGTTCTGTAGCCCAGACTCACCTTATACTTACTGTGTAGTCTAGGCTACCCCTGAAGGGACGGTCTTCTTGCCTCAGCCCCGAATGCTGGGTAACATACTTGGCCTGATGCTTACTTTTGATCTTTCTATCAAATCCATGTTATAAGCATTTCTGGGACTCTGGATACATGCTATACATTGGTAGTGGAAATCTGTGTCGGTTATCAGTGCCTGTCTGCCAAAGCCAGTGTCTGATGCTCCTGAGAGGAGTCTCCTAAGAGATGACAGCTGAGTGTGAGGACAGGAAGGGCCGCTGAAACCACAGGTCAGTGGCCACCTGAGCTGGCACAGTCTTCATATGTCTTTACCACACTCAGCAAGGGAAAGAGTGCCTGAACTCGTGCCGATCACATGAATCCAAACTGGGCTGAATCTTGGGTCTGAGTCCCTGCCTTGATAACCTACCCCAGTGGTTAGAGACACAGCCTCTAAATTCAAACTGCCTGGCTGAACGCCCTTGCGTCCTTGGTAGCCATGTGCGTGGGTGCAGGCTAGGCCTGAGGTTGAGATTTCTTATCTGTGTTCCCATGTGGTTATAAGGAACAAAGGAGCCAGCCTGCTGTGATCTAGCCAAGCACAGACTTATTATCGTCTTATTAGAGGAATCTATCATTATTAATAGATCAACTTTTCTGGTCTCCCAGTTGATTGAAATGAAAATGAGCATTATGGGAGAAAATTTCTAGTCTAGTCAGACTTTGATGGTTGACAGGAGCTGACATTTCTGAGGGTCCAAACATTCATTTTGGCGTAGGTGTCTTCGGCAAGTCCTGAGATTCTGAGCAGAAATTCCTAAAAAAAGCAGAGAAAGCAACACACTCATTCCTTCTTTATTTGTCTCTTAGGAGCTTGGACTGTTCTTACTGACTAGAGGACAGTATGCCGGTGAGGCCCGCTTATCTCTGGTAGTACAGGGAGTGCTCCCTGTTGGTGCTCCCATTCTTCATCAATGAATATCTAGGGAGGGTGCAATAAGCTGTGGGTGGTGAGGACTCTGTGAACGACGAGTTGGCATGCTTTCACGAGGCTCAGCATTTTGCTCCTGTGTTTGAGCCTTTGGCTATGGACTGGATGAACTAGCTGAGTTTTATAGCTGTGGTTCTAGGTGGCATGTGACTTTTATTCTTTTTGACCCAGAGATCAGCTAGCCATGGTCTCATGGTGATGGATGAAACACAACGTGCTTAGGTGCTAGATTCAGAGTCGGCACACTGCTATACAAACTGCAAAGGCCGAACTAAGTCACATCTTGAGCTCAAAGCCAGGAGAAGACCTTGGAATCGCACAGCAAAGGGACATAGCATAGAAACAGAAGTGTAAGGAATTGAGGCTAATAGTCCAATCTGTCACAGAGGGAGACAGAAATTAATGCATCAGTCCCATAATCATGAACTACAACACATTGGAGGAAACTTCCAAAGTGCACAGGGCCTTGACTACAGCTCTGCAGACACTTTTCCTGAAGAAATTATGTCTAGGGTGAGACTTGAAGGATTACAGGGCAGGGAAAGACACCAAGGAAAGGGAAGCTCGTGCGCAAAGTCTCCTGGTCAAGAGGAAGCAGGGCAGCTGCAGGGGTGAGCAAGGTGTCCGGGGAGAAGCTGGAAAACCAGCAGGGGCAAGATCAGCTGTGCCCCCGAGGCTCTGCTATGAGCAGCTCATGTCTTAAAAGTGAAGAGCATTGGTTTCTTGCCATGGTTGCAATTTTTCCAGGAACATATTTGCCCACCTCCTCACACAGTCCTGTCCATCCCTCAGGGTGTATCAAGGAGATTGTGAAACATCTTAGCTGCCCTGCTGTACGAACCAAACGCTTGTATCACTCCCATACGTTGGCATAGTAACCCCTAGTGTGATGGAGATAACCATGTTATCAAGGGTAGATCTCAGGAATGGGGTTAGTGTTCTTATAAACGAGAACCTAGGCCTGGAGTAGTGATACTCAACATTTATTCCCAGTAAGGGAGAGGCAGGCCAATTTCTGTGAGTTCAAGGCCATCCTAATCCACATAATGGGTTCTAAACTAGCATATATATATATATATGGTATGAGAGAGAGAGAGAGAGAGAGAGAGAGAGAGAGAGAGAGAGAGAAGAGGCGACTGAGAGTCAGCTTAGCCTTGGACACTTTGTTATTGAGTTGGGACACCTGGCCAGCTGGTTTCTGTTTCTTTGGCCTCCCTGTTCTTTGTATAAACATCTTCCGTTACCATGTTTGGTTCTATTTTCAGTGGTTTCTCTGCACTGCAGGCTGTGGCCTTTTGAAAGGCAGAGACTATTTTGTTTTTTTCCCCCTCTGCTTCTCTTGTGTTTATTGACAGACCTTGGCCCAGATCAGTTGCCAGGAAATGTCTATTGTCTCGGTGATCAAATGAGCTCATGGATACAGAATACTTTTTTAGATGTGGAATGCCACACCGTCATTGTCACCCACAAGATCTGGCTGCTGCTATTGTTTCTCCTGGTGGGAGGAGCAATCTTAGGTACGAGGGGCGGGGAGCTAGCTCAGTGGATGATGGAGGTGGCAAACTTGAGCCCTTTCAGAGCCAGGAAGGTGAGACAAATGGGGACTCAAGGCTGAGGTGAGCCCACAGGAGCAGTGGGTGGAGGCAAATCGTACTAGGAGTGCTGCATTATGCAGAGCTACTGGATCCTGTCTGGCATGCCCACTGGGCGCAGGGCTCTTGGTTACCACCTCTGACTAGTTCAGAAGAGGCTGAGAAGTCAGATTTCAGTTAGTGAATCAGACATCTAAAACACAGGCAATTCAACAAGAAGTTAAAGAACAATGTTGTGGAGGGGAAATGAGATGTAGCCTGCAGACCTTTTGGCCTGTAGTGCTGAATTCATGACCTGTGAGCTAACGGCATAGATCTGAGATCTGGAAAAAACTAGGTCCAAGCCCCAGTTTTTTCCTCCTGTCAGGAAGATGACCTGGATGCTCTGATCTTGTCCCCTCTTTCATGAGAAAGTAACAGAACACACCCACAAGGTGCTGTGGCCATGCATTTAACACAAGGGCTCACTCTTCATTGCCCCATGTTTACCTCTCAGGCAGCTCGGAGCTTAAGGGTTTGTGGTTAGGCATAGTCAGTGGCACTGGGGAAGAGTAGACAAATTGGTTCAGAAGCCTCTGAAGGTTTTGGTGTTGAGAATGAATGAAATCTGTAATGATCATTTTTGAGACCCAAGGGGAAAACGGAGAGGTTCCCAAGTAAGTGGATAAATTACCTGCCTTAATCTAAAGTATCTAAGTACCTGCTGAATGACTCAGGTCATTCATTCATTCTTTCACTCCTTAACAAGTACTCAGATCACTCATTCACTCATTTGCAAGTACTCAGGTCATTTGTTCATTCATTCACAAATTTTCAGGTCATTCATTTATTCTTCCATTCATTTACCCTTGATGGGTACTGCCTAGTAAAGTGCTAGGGTGCCTGAGAGGAAGCACTAGCTCTTGTTAAACTCATTATAAAGAGTTTGTGTCTTGAATAAAAGACAGGAACAGGGCAAAAGAATAGTGGGAAGTAAATTCTCTCTATGTGTGATGTTGGACAAGTTACTAGAACATTCTCCGCATCTTATTTCCTCATTTGCAGAAGGGGAATCACTGAAACACTGCTTCTTGGGGTTGCCATGAGGAATTACTAGATTAGTGCCTGAGAGTCAGGTACAGTGTCATTGGGGGTTGGGGTAGAGCTGGCATCTTGAGTAGGTTCCCCAGATGCATATTCTGGGATCCTGGTGAGCAGTTTTGTGACCCTCCCCCCCCAAGTTGTCATGACTGGGAGGGAAAATAAGCTACCATATATGCTTTTCCCCTGAGGTTGAGAAATAGCCCAGCAGGTCAAGGAAAGCCTTTAATGTCCTGGCGGATCCAGGCATGCACTTCTGGAATCCCAGCAGTCAGGGAGATCACGATGTCAAAGTCACATAGAGAGTCTGAGGCTAGCCTGGGCGATGGATGTAGCAAGATCCTATGTTTTGGTTGTGAGCCTAGCCTTTAATGGCTGATTCATCTCTCCTGTCCAAGATCCTATGTTAAGAAACCAAAACCAAGACCCATCCCAAACCAAGAGTGGGAGCAGATAGGGTCATCAGAAGCTGAAACCCACCCACGCTGGGTGTGGGCATGCAGAAATAATGACTGAAAAGAAGCCTCCACAGTGCTAGCCTTGGCTGGTCAGCATCCAGCATCACTCTGAGCCAAGATGAGTATTTGAAAATCAGTGCAGTGATTCAGATGTGGGAAGAACATCAGAATGTCAGATGAATTACCAGTTTGATCATAGTCCTGACGTGAGCTTCTTCAACTATAGTAGTAATTGCTATAGCTTAGGATGAGGCTTGCCGCATACACACTGCTGCTGGCTTGCCTGTATCCTGTCCTTCCCTCCACAAACACGTGTCAGGTTTCAACCATCAGTGTGGCCATATAGAGAAGGGTTTATTATGGCTTGAATGTAAAGTGCGCCCTGCAGGCTTGACCCTCATGTGGTGGCAAGTAGGGCCCCACTTGAAGTAGGAGGCCCTGGAAACTTCAAGATGGAGGGTTTTGCCAGAGGCGTAGGTTACTATCTATACTCCTTGGAAGATTACACCCAGGCCCAGGTTCCTCCCAACCCCCTGCTTTCCATATGTCTTGAAGTGGGTAGCTTCTGTCACTAGAATTTTCTGTTTTACTCTGGGACCTGAATCAACAGAGCCAGGGACTATGGACCGAACTTTCTGAAACCATAAACCCAGATAAGTCATCTCTCTTAAATGACATATGCCACGTGTTTTGTTGCAGTGACAAACGTCTGCCTCATGCAGGGCCTTCAGGAGACAGTGAAAGCTAAACAAGGCCATAGAGGTGGGGCTTGTAAGAGATGCCCAGGCACGAACTTTCTCTCTACTGACTGAAGAGTCGGTGAGAACAGAATCATCTGCCAGCCAGGAAGAGAGGCACCATCAGGACCTGAGCTCTTGGACCATTGATTTGGGACTTTTCAGCCTTCAAAGCTGTGTTAAAAAAAAGAACCTGGAGAGATTGCTCAGGGGAGAAGAACACCACTGTTCATGCAGAGGGCCTGGTTTGGTTCTCAGCACCTACATGGTGAGTTATAGTTATCAGTCACCTGAGTTTCACAGGATCTGATGCCTCCCTGGGCACTAGACATGCATGTGACGCTCATACACACATGCAGGCAAAAGAATTATACATATAAAATAAATAAAGCTTAAAAGAAACCTTCTCTCTGTTGTTTAAGTTGTTCATGCTCGGCTACGATGGGCTGGCTAAGATACTACCTTGGCGATACATGCTCTACTATGTTCATAGCAGCCCTATTTATAATTGCCAGAAGCTGGAAAGAACCCAGGTATCCCTCAACAGAAGAGTGGATGCAAAAAATGTGGTATATCTACACAATGGAGTACTATTCAGCCATTAGAAACAATGAATTCATGAAATTCTTAGGCAAATGGATGGAGCTAGAGAACATCATACTAAGTGAGGTAACCCAGACTCAAAAGGTGAATCATGGTATGCACTCACTAATAAGTGGATATTAGCCTGGAAAGCTGGAATACCCAAAACATAATCCACACATCAAATGAGGTACAAGAAGAAAGGAGGAGTGGCCCCTTGTTCTGGAAAGACTCAGTGAAGCAGTATTCGGCAAAACCAGAACAGGGAAGTGGGAAGGGGTGGATGGGAGGACAGGGGGAGAGAAGAGGGCTTACGGGACTTTCGGGGAGTGGGGGGCTAGAAAAGGGGAAATCATTTGAAATGTAAATAAAAAATATATGGGGGGGGGGGGAAGATACTGCCTTGGCCAGGCACTGTACAGCCACTGTGTACAGCACCTAACTTGAACCTGACAACCCAGAGGGCAATTCTGTTCATATTTGTCTAAATCACTTCCTTCACTGCTGGGACAAAATATCCGACCAAAGCACCTTAGAGAGAAAGGGTTTACTTGGTTTGCAGTTTGAGGGCACAGTCCAGCACAACCCAGTATGGTGGTGAAATCACGGAGGCAGGGGAGTGAGGCAGCTGGTCACATGATGTGTGCAATCAGAAAGCAGAGAGAGATGGATGCTGTTATGCAGCTCATTTTATCCTCTTATTCAGACTGAGAATAGGGCCACCCACAGGTAAGGTGGCTTCTCTCAGCTAACGCCTGGATAATTTACACATCTCTCACAAGCATTCCCAGAGGCTAACATAATCTAGACATTACCTCACAGAACTGCCTGGAGCCTTGTCTCCAGGGAGAGTTCAAGTCTAGAACCCGTGAGGCTGACAGCACTGTTCGTCACCATAGCCTCATTTACAGTATAGAAGCACAATGGTGGCCTCTATGCCTTACGCATTTGTTTGTCTTTATTATGCTTACTGCTTTATGCTTACTTGTCTGTTAAATGCTTTGAACACACCCATAGGGAATTCTTATTATTTCCATTAGGAGAAGAAAGCTTTTGTAGAGTCAAGTTGATTTTCCCGAGCCACAGGGCTGGGTGTGGATCTGTGGTTGGAACCCAGGATGCTCAAGGCCCTGGGTTTAAATCGACAAGACAGGTTGGACAAGGACAGTGGCATATCAGCTTTGCTTTCTCAGCCACCACCCCAGGCTGTGTCTCCATGGCTTCTCCTCACCTAAAAAATGGGAAGAAGATTCCTGCCATTCTTTCTGCTCTGGAGACTTTGTGGGAACCTCTTGAAACTCACAAAGGTCATGATGAAGCTGCCTTCTCCACAGTGTGCCCTTGACCATCTCATCAGATGCACACACTTGCTTTCCTGGCTCCTGTGTGTCAGCACCAGACTGCGTCAACCTCTGGAGACTGCAGCCTGTGAGGAGAGAGCTGCCTCAGCCAAGGCATCCTCTCTTCTACATGGAAAGAGGCCATTACCCAAGCCTTCTGTGTTTATAGTGTCTCAGAGAGCAAATTTCCTTTTTCACGTGCGCTTCTTGCTTCTGTCTCTTAAAAAGAAAAGATTCTCCTCTTCGGCATTCAAATCAGATGAACATGTTAAGCAGGGAGGAGGAGATTAGAGCGGATCCACAGCCAGACTTCTAGCTCACAATCTCATTAGCTTGGAGAGGCCCCTCAGAGTCTGCGGAAGAGAGAGCTGAGGCCTGGGACGTCTCTGAAATGAGAAGACACGTCACCAAAGGAGAGACGGAGAATCTCATGCCTGTGTGTGTGGGGAGGGGGTGAGGAGAGGGGGGTCTTTGAGGAGGTGGTTGGGGTCTGTCTTCCAATATCTTGTGTATGTCTCTATAATCATCTTCACAGGCTACCTCCAGCCAGAAAGCTAAAAATGTAATCACACGGTTCTCTGCAAACACAGCCTGGGTGACTGCCGCCCTGTAGCTTGGCACAGAGGACTCCTCCTAGTGGCTTGCAGAGATAGGAAGATTGGTTTTCTGTAGAGCGACAGCAAGCCGCAGGTAGCCAGCCTCTTCTCGCTACCATAATAGGGCAGAGTGGGGGAAAAACAGACCAAAAATAGCCCAGGACTGTGTTGGGGAGGCCTCTTGAATTCAGAGTCATGGTGACTGGTTAGAGAGGATGGGCAGCAGTGGGGGAGGGCCATGGTTATAAAGTATTCACTGCTCTGGCTGCAAGAACAGCAGGGCATGGAGGCTGCCCTGAGGATTTCACAACTGTGCCATTCAATGTAGCTCATGCATTCATTCAACAAACACTGATCGAACAGTTTCTATGAGGCAGGCATTGCATCGAGCACCAGGATGCGGAAGTGAACAAGCAAAATGAGTTCCTGTTCCTGAGGAACAAAGAGAGCACCTGGGAGTCCAGAGATGGCACACAAGACGACGACACACGAGACGACGGCACACGAGAAAAAAGGACGAACTAATGTGAAAAATGAGACGCGTACCACACAGAACAGGGGCCTTCCCCCCCCTCTCTTTCTCTCTCTGCCTCTGTCTCTCAGCCTGTCTCTGTCATCTCTGGTGTGTGTGTGTGTGTGTGTGTGTGTGTGTGTGTGTGTGTGTGAGAGAGAGAGAGAGAGAGAGAGAGAGAGAGAGAGAGAGAGAATGCATAAGGCCTAATCTGTCCTTGATTCAGGTCAGGGTGGGGACCTTCACAGTGTCTCCCCAGGTGCAGAGTCTGTCAAGGTATCTGTAGGGCAGAGTCCCAGCTGAGTCATGTTTCCTTCGTTGCCCATAGATGTTGATCATAAGGCAGATAGATAGTGACTGCTCCTTGCAGACAGGCCTCCTTCAGAACTGGTCCTGGGGCTTGGTTCCTATGGTCTAAGTGTGTACCCCAAAGCCATGAGATGTAAATGGATGGGGAAGGAGAGATGGCTCAGCAGTTAACAGCTCTGGTCATCCTTCCGGGAGGTCGCAGGTTCGATTCCCAGAACCCACATGATGATTCTCTTTCAGGAGATCTGATGTTCTTGCTTAGCCTCTGTGGGCATCAAAGCACATGTAGTACACAGACACGCATGTAGGCAACACATATATATCAGGTAAAATACACGTATATAAGAATACACTAATAATTTTTAAAAATAAAGAAAACTTGTCTAAGAAAGAGAAAATTTCATTGCAAACTACAGTGTTGGAAGGTAGAGGCCTGGGGGCTCTGAGATCAGTTTATTTTGGAGTTGGTTTGTGAGAAAAGAATGTTTGGTGTCTCTCTCTTTGCCTCCATATAATGCTTCCTACCAGGCTGTGACAGACAGAACAAGAGCACCACCATACAAGGCTTCTCCATCTTGGACTTCCCAGACTCCAGAGCTGTAAGCCAAATACATTTCTGCTCACTATAAAGCCCTTAATTGGTTTTGGGGGGGCAAGGTCACAAAAGGAACATTGACAACAACCAGAGTGTGGCAGCTAGTTTTTGTCATATGAGAAATATTAGAGTCACTTGGGAAGGGGAAACCT
This sequence comes from Apodemus sylvaticus, assembly GCF_947179515.1. NCBI lineage: Eukaryota > Metazoa > Chordata > Mammalia > Rodentia > Muridae > Apodemus > Apodemus sylvaticus. Next base: position 43,483,289 of record NC_067492.1, on the reverse strand, counting down.
CAGCTGAGGACTTGCTTCCCACAGGCTGACTTGTGGGTATGTTTGTCAGACATTTTCTTGATTAATGATTGATGTGGGAGGGCCCAGCCCATTGTGGGTGGTACCTTTCTGGGCTGGTGGTCCTGGGTTCTATAAGAAGGCAGGCTGAGTAAGCCATGAGGAGCAAGCCAGTAAGCAGCACTCCTCCATGGCCTCTGCATCAGCTCCTGCCTCCAGGTTCCCGCCTTGGCTTCTCTCAGTGACCTGTGACTCTGGGATATGTAAGCCAAATAAATCCTCACCCCATGGTGTTTCATCACTGCAGTAGGAAGCCAACTAGGACACTGAATGACTGATAGAGGGAAATAGCTTCACATTGTGAAGCCACATAAGCCCTCACTGTTAGGTGATGTGTGAGCTACAACCTGAACGATAGGAAGGGTCCAGCTCACAGAATATCTCCAGAGTATAAAGCCAGAGGGAGGGAATGATACTGGCTAGAAGGGAGGCCCATGGGGCTTGAGGGTGGTGGACCTAAAGAAGGGGAGGGGGGTGGGCAGTTCCAATAGAGCTGTATTGAGCCCTGTTTAAATTTAGACTTAATTCTGAAGGCAAAGAGAAGTTTCTGGAGGGATCCAACAAAGGGGAATATCTTCCTGGCTTTTGTGGATTCAATTTCATCAGGAAGATACGATAAGCTGTCATTGAAAGTCAGAGAATAGCCCCAAAGTTCCCCCCACCTCATTCTGTATCTATAAAGGGCACTGCACCAAGTTCATAGGTAGATCTCAGTCACTGAACATTCATTAAGTAAATAGAATAGTTGAGCATCTATGATATAGCAGACACTGTACCAGGCTCTAAGATACGGCAAACAGCAAGTTGAGCCACAGAAGGGATCATCAGAGTATCCATCCACAGTAGGCAAATTTCAGATGACTCAGTTGGGTGGCAGTGGCTTTATGAAGTGGGTACTGGGCGCTAGAAGGAAGCATGGCGCTTCCTGGAGAAGACAGCACTAGATGAGGTGTGGGAAGGAATGCACTGAAGAGCATGGGGACACATCAGTAGTGTTCACACTGAGAACTGAGCATGTTTGATTCCATGTCATCTTCAGAGACACTTAGAGGCAGCAGGAGCTTTTCTCTTCCAGAGAAACTGAGGTGAATAGAAATATCACATTCAAGGTCACACGTCTCAGAAGAGGCGGATTTCCTTCCACGTCTGACTCAGAAGTGGGATCCTGTGCCCTTTGGCCCCCATGCAACAGCAGCTGATCGGTCGGAAGTGACCCTTCACTACCCAGCTCAGAGTCCTACCCATTCCCAGGATGAGTTCTGCAGCAAGGTTTGGTGTCAGCTGTGGTGTACACAACAGCTCTGGAGTCCTCCCTTGCTTTCCTGCCTATGATCCTCTCTGTCCTCTGCCTTTCTCTCCTCCTTCCCCTTCTCTCCTCTTCCCTTCCTCCTTTTCTTTCTCCTTCCTTCTTTTCTTTCTTTCTTATGGAGATGGAGGGTCACATAATGCAGCCCAAGCTGGCATGGAACTCATCCAGATCTCTGCTTTCTTTGCCCTCTACAGGTGCTGGTGCCAAGGGCAGACATTACACTCCTTGCAGACAGGTTTCTCTCAGAGGTGGTCCTGGGGTACAGGTGCCATGGTCTGCTCTTGAACTTGAAGGCTTCATGACCCAGCCTCCCATGATGGGATTGCAGGTGTGTGTCATTGCACTTACCCTCTGCCCACGCTTCTGTCTCCCTCAGCTCTCTCTCCCATTTGCCAACCCATTAGATTCACCAAGAACAGATTCCCCCATATCATTAAAATATTATTTTTAATTTATTTTCCATGTATGTATGTGTGTGTGTCTTAGTCAGGGTTTCTATTTCTGCACAAACATCATAACCAAAAAGCAAGTTGGGGAGGAAAAGGTTTATTCCGCTCACACTTCCACACAGCTATTCATCACCAAAGGAAGTCAGGACTGGAACTCAAGCAGGTCAGGAAGCAGGAGCTGATGCAGAGGCCATGGAGGGATGTTCCTTACTGGCTTGCTTCCCCTGGCTTGCTCAGCCTGCTCTCTTATAGAACCCAAGACTACCAGCACAGGGATGGCACCACCCACAAGGGGCCCTCCCACCTTGATCCCTAATTGAGAAAATGCCCCACAACTGGATCTCATGGAGGCATTTCCCCAAATGAAGCTCCTTTCTCTGTGATAACTCCAGCCTGTGTCAAGTTGACACACCAAACCAGCCAGTACAGTGTGCATGTGTGTGTGTGTTTGTGTGTTTCTGTGTGCCATGTGAAGGATGTTTATGGAGGTGAGTTCTTTTCAGCTTCTCAGATTCAGTTTTTTTCTTCCACTGTGGTTTTAGGGTTGGAGTTCAGGCTTTGGGGGCAAGCACTTTTACCTGTGGAGCCATCTCCCCAGCCCCATTCCTTGTCTTTTTGATATGTGGTTTAATATTTTTCATTACATCCTAGTTGTGCGACTGATCCCTGGCCAAGAGTGTGAGTGGAAGCAATGTGTAGCTGTCCTGTTAACCTTGGCTGTTACTGGGTGCGGCCTAAGAATGGATGCCTCAACTGGGAAATTACTTAGACTGGCCTGTGTGTGTCTGTGTGTGTGTGTGTGTGTGTGTGTGTGTGATGAGTATTAACTGATGCAGGAGTGCCCAGTCCACGCATTCCTAGGCAGTGCTCCTGGGCAGTATAAGAAAGCTATTTAAGCATGAGCCAGAGACCAAGCCAGAGAAGGAGCCAGAGAAAGCAGTGCTCCTCCTGCTTCCCGCCTGCAGATTCCGGTTTAAGACCCTTTGCTGAATTCTCCTAGTGATGAATTGTGACCTGAAAGTGTAAGAAAAATAAACCCTTTTCTCAGAATGTTTTGTAACAGCAACAGAAAGAAAACTAGGACAATGACATCTTCATTTGGTCCTTATAAATCTCTAACATATTTATTTTCCCCCTTTGCTGTCTCAGAAGCTACCAGAAGATGACAGAGCCAGTGCTAACCTCTGAATAATGCGTAGGGAAGAGATTGTTTCCCAACCCTATCTTGAGATAATTTGTGAATAAGAGAAAATAAGGGCTGGGCTGCCATGCTTGTGGATTGGCAGGATTAATATAGTTAAAATGGCCATCTTGCCAAAAGCAATCTACAGATTCAATGCAATCCCCATCAAAATCCCAACTCAGTTCTTCACAGAGTTAGAAAAAGCAATTCTCAAATTCATCTGGAATAACAAGAAACCCAGGATAGCTAAAACTATTCTCAACAACAAAAGAAATTCTGGGGGAATCAGTATCCCTGACTTCAAGTAATACTACAGAGCAATAGTCTTAAAAACTGCATGGTATTGGCACAGTGACAGACAAGTGGACCAATGGCATAGAATTGAAGATCCAGAAATGAATCCACACACCTATGGTCATTTGATCTTCAACAAAGGAGCCAAAAACATCCAGTGGAAAAAAGATAGCCTTTTCAACAAATGGTGCTGAATCAATTGGAGGTCAGCATGCAGAAGAATGTGCATTGATCCATTCTTATCTCCATGTACTAAACTTCACTCCAAGTGGATCAAGGACCTCCATGTAAAACCAGACACACTGAAACTAATAGAAAAGAAACTGGGGAAGACCCTTGAGGACATGGGCACAGGGGAAAAGTTCCTGAACAGATCACCAATAGCTTATGCTTTAAGATCAAGAATTGACAAATGGGACCTCATAAAATTACAAAGTTTCTGTAAGGCAAAGGACACTGTTAAAAGGAAATGGCTCAATGGTTGAGCACTGACTGCTCTGCCAGAGGTCCTGAGTTCAATTCCCAGCAACCACATGGTGTCTCACAAACATCTGTAATGGGATCTGATGCATTCTTCTAGTGTGTGTCTGAAGACAGCTACAGTGTGCTCATATAAATAAAAAATAAATAAATCTTTTTAAAAAAGAGATAAAATAAAGCTTGTTAAATGGCTATATGATTGGGCCCATTTGTATACTCACTAACTATAAGTTAGTGTTAGTCCACACTAACTTATCTACTTATTTTCCATTATTAAAGATCATTGTCAGAACAAGTGGTAGTTTATGGCATTCCAATAAAAAAGTTATCCAAGTTAGGGAATTGTGTGCAGTAATTTTCTCCAAATTAAAACATTCCATCCCAAGAAGGCTTGTTAAAATACAGGAAGAAAACAATACACAAGTCTCAGTTAGTTCCTGAAATTTACCAGATTCACAAATCACTCCCTTCCCAAGGTTATAGTAGTATAGGCAGCTGAGGAGACTCTCAGACTTGATGAACTTCCTGTATGTTGTACAGAGAGCTCCAGGAGTGTACTTTATGAGCCATCAGCCATGGTAGGGTGGGCTTTCCAGCTATTCATCTGTCTTTGAGCTGTTCATGTTCTCGTAAAGAACTCCTCACACCTACTCCTGTGAATAAGCCTGATAAACACTTTGGTTACCAAGTTGGACTTGAGTGGAATCCTTACTTTAGTTTGTCATTCATGCCCTAGCTGGAGTGCATAGGTGTTTGTTCAAATCTCTTCAGAAAAAAAACATCTCACACAACAGAAATATAAATAAAAGTTAAGGAATGAGTGAATAAAACTTCATTTTGGTTTACATTTTAGTGGTAAGACAGTAATTTGTAAAAAAAAAATTTTATAGCTTTAAAAAAAAAACAATAACAGGAGAATCAGAGAAACAGACACAGAAAGAGAAATGCTAACAAAAGCTTGATGGTGCGACACACATAATTCCACCATTTGGGAAATGGAGGAGCAGGGAACAGCAGTCGTTGAGGACACCTTCAGCTCTATCACTATCTTGTTGCCAGCCTGGGGTACACGGAATCCTGTCTCAAAAGGTGGGAGGGGACAAGGATGACTAGGAAGAGATACAAGAGAAAGAATAAGATGAAGGACTCAAGATGTGAGAGAGACGATGGGGAAGAAGAGAAAATACAAAAGAAAGCACGCATCCCTGCTGGAAAGGGTAAAATTCGAATGGAATCATCCGTACAGTTAGGAGAACACCTGGTTCTCCTAGCACAACTTCCTCAAATTCAACCTGCTATTAAAAGCTGCCCGTCTCCTAGTCAGGGACTGAACTCTTTGGCACACCCACCCTGTTACCGTCTCTCATCTGCAAGCCTGGAGATGTGTGTGGTTTGTAGCCTGAGATTCCATGTAAAACATAGGAATCATCCCCAGCCAAACTCTTAGGAAAATAGTATTTCCGCTTGGCAGGTAAAAGAGAAAAGAGATAAAGGTTATATCAAGAGGGACGGCCCCGGCTTCCGTAATTTTATATTCGGATTCCGGTGGCTGGGAGCTAATTAGGCCTGGTTGTCTTCCCACTCAACACCACTTGCCTTCTATGCCTTGACTAATTGGCTTGAAAAAAGGGTTCTAAAGGAAATGGATCTTGGGTTTGGTGATGGGTGGTTACAGTGGTCTGGAGAAATGTCCCCTCAGAACGCTTTTGCTCTTAGACTATTTAGATGGTGTACTTCTCAGGATGATGGACAGCTCCAGACAGACTGGAAGTGTCAGAGAGGAGGCCCTGGAAGTGGCTTCAGTCCACAAACTCTGGCTATTTGGGCTGTAGCCTGCTACCTTATTTAATTATGCAATGATCAGCAACCTTTACATTTTAATTAGCGAGTCACTGTAATGAAGCCATTCTGCTTCCACCCAGAGCGGGTCTGATGGCTTTTCCTCGCGCTAGAAGGGTCTTCAACACTAATTGGCTGTTTGGCGGCTTGGTCTTGACAGTATGAGGTAGGCAGTGATCCCCTTGCATTTCTGCAAATGCGTTCTCTGGTCTCCCTGCCCTCCTCCTCTTTGATTTGCCTAATTAGTGCTAATAATTTAAAAGCTGCATGGCCCTCTTTTGATCCTACTGTCGAAGGCAGACAGAGCCATTCCATTAGCAGATATTAAATAGCACTAATCTGTGGTGACACGGTTGGAGCTGGCTTACACACAGCTCTGGCCTGGGACCTGGGGCTGCCTTACAAATACACACACACACACACACACACTCACCTCATTCATGTTATTCCTAGAGAAAAGTCCTTCTAGGCAGTGTCAGCTTAAATGTCCTGTCTTTATAACTGCTTGAGGTCCCCTTTATTGTGGGCTGGCATTGAAAACCCACGTAGTTTATCCCACAGTTCAGGATTTTAATGATTAATTTATGAATGTATTTGCAAGAATGCCAAGGTCTCTAAAATAATGAACTTCTCCCCCAAAGTTGTATGTGTTTCACTTCAATCAAAGTAATCTATCTCGAACATTGTTCTCTCTCTTTTTTCTTCACCTTAAAGGGGGGGGGGTGTTATCATTTCACCAGGGTCTTGATAACATTTTGACAAGTAATAGAATTCATTTACATTTATCAAAATAAACAGATAAGCCTTCCATCTTCCCCTGCTTAGCCAGCGCTGACAGGTCTCTCACCTCCAACAGGCATCGGTCATGTGCAGTGAGTCCAAGTAGTCAGAAATTTCTGTTGAAATTCAAAACGGGCCTCAGATGAATGGCTTCCGGTGAGCCCTTTCCCAGGTTCTGGGAAAGCAGACACACCTCTCTGTGTGACTTTGGGCTTCTCAACCATGAGCTACCTCCTTATTTAAAGACAGTGGGATGCCGCAGTTGAGAACGATGGCTCTGTAATTGGATTGATGGAGTTCTAATCTTAGCTTCATTATTTTCCCACCAAGTGTGTGGCTTTAGGCACACTATTTGTAATGGTACTAAATACAGCCTGGAGTTGTTATAAAGATTCAAAGAGATAATGCATGTGTCACATGGGGCGGGGTATACTTACTGCACTTGGCACACACTAAACTCTTTAAAAGGTTGCAATGGTGGTGGTGGTGACAGAGAAGGCTTATCCCTTCTTGTGGCCCAGGGTCTCTGCACAGGGTCTCTGTGGAGGGGGTCACAGTGAACAGAGGCTTTCAGAGTCTGTGGGGTTGCTTGGTGTCCATCTGTTTTTTAACTCTCATTATGCTGAGCATGTGGTACACAGCTGTAATCTCAGCATCCAGGAGGCTGAGGCAGCCTGGGCTACAGGGCATAGAGACACTCTGCCTTGATTGCTTCTCGTTAGTTTTCTTAAGAAAGTAACAGGCACATTCGTGGAGTTTAAGGGCCACGAATGAGAGGCAGCAGAAAGTCCACTCTTGCCTGCTTTGCTCGCTGAGCCACATTCCCACCCCTCCCTCCCCTTTTTTGAGACAGGATATCACTAGGTAGCCTCGGCCATGGAACTCCCGGCATAGTCCAGACCGGCTTTGAATTATTGATTCTCCTGCCTCATGCGACTGAGTGTTGGGACTAAAGGCATGTGCCACTCTGCCTGGCTTAGGAAAATCCACTTTGAGCACTTAATCTAATGTCACCTGATTCAAAGATTTCTTCTTACACATGTTGATTCCTTGAGGGCTGGGCTGGTCCTGTCCATGCAGCACACTGCAAGGCCCAATAAAGGGTTAAATGCCAAGTGAGTCTACGGACAAGCGTACAGAAAGAGACGATCATTCTGACAGTCTGAAGATGCCACACACCGAGGACTCCATGGAAACCTCATTGTGACATCAATTGTCTGAATTGAGATTTTCCCCATACTAAAGTAAAGCTTGCCTGGGGAGCCACAGTAGACAGAGGGGCAAGATGGCGGCTGATATGTAGGGATGCTGATGAACCAACGAGAAGCAGAAGACTCAGTGTTCTTTGGGTTAGCAATAAGGCATGTATAGACCCACAAACTAGAATACCAGAACTTGGAGGCAGTGAAGGCCAGTGAGCAGAGACTGGAATCGCATCTTTAGGTTGAGCGGAAACAAGTCAGCCAACCACTCAAGAGCTCAATCTCACCCCTCTGGTCAGGTGCTCAGTCACGTGTCTGAGACTTGTGATGACAGCGTCTCTCTCAAGCACTTGTCCCTCATTCTCTGGATGTCTGGGCTTAGACCCTTGTTGAAATGCTGATATCTGCTCATAACAACCAGGTAATTCCCCAGGAGCATCTGGCTTGGGAGGAAGGGGTTGAATTCAGAACAAATAAAGCATAGACAGTGGTTACAGCTAAGCTATTATTAACATGTGTGTGCAGATTCCATTTGGCAACATGGAGTATGAGCATGTATTTATAATAATATGTACATACTTACACACACACACACACACACACACACACACAGAGAGAGAGAGAGAGAGAGAGAGAGAGAGAGAGAGAGAGAGAGAGAGAGAGAGAATGAGTGAGAAAAATCACCTGTGAACTCCAGGCTGTGAAATCAGATGTGCAAATGGCAGTCTCAAGTGAGCACATTTTTTCCCCTCCATTCTTTTGGATTTTTGAGACAGGATCTCATGTAATACAGGCAGGTATCAAACTATATGTATGCATACGAGGCTGGTCTTGAACTCCAGATGCTCTTGCCTACAAAATGGGTGCTGGGATTCCAGGCGTGCACCACTGTACTTGGCTTCTGTCTAATCCTTTACATTAGCAGAGGTACAAATATACTCGGGTGCTTCTCAGCTAAGCTCCTTTGTGCTGAGGTCTGTGGGAGAGCTGATGTGTTTGCATCTGCTGGAAGCAGAGAAAGATGTCTGGGAGATTACCTGGTGCATAGGATCTCAAGACCTATGGGCCTATGGATAAGCCAGGATCATCACATCAACCCAAATGTTATCCTTAAATGCACCATTCCAACCTCCCAAAGGCTCTGACTTGTTCCCTGTGTTGCTTGGGATCAAAGTTGCAGCTTCATATGTGATACACATGTTTCAGCACTGGGTACATGGCAACCCTCTGCTTCTTAGCACCATTGGGCTGTGGGCTACATTTCAACACGAGTGTTGGAGGAGAGAGAACATCAGAGCCATAGTCGCAACAAAGGAAACATGGCCATAAATCACAGACTTCAAATTCTCAGAGCAGAAGAAGCACTTTAGCAGTCTAGGAAGACATTTTGTTTTCATTCAGAATCCAGGAAGCTATGGACATATCAGTGCCTTGGCTTGATCATCTAGCATGGCAATTTTCAACCTGTGGGTAGTAATCCCTTTGGAGGATGGGATATACAGATATCCTGTATATCAGATATTTACATTAGGATTCATAAAAGTAGTTCTTTTTGAAAAGCAAAATTATAGTTCTGAAGTAGCAATGAAATAATTTTTTGGTTGGGGTTCAGCATGACCCTAGTAACTGTATTAAAGAGACACAGCATTTGGAAGGTTGAAAACCACAGGTCTAGCACTTGCTCTGTGGCCACTGTGATTATAGCCACCAGGGACATACACTTGCTCTATAAAAGCAGCTTTTAGAAAGTCACGGTCTGCCTGGCATGGTGTCAAATTCAGTAAGCCCAGCACTCAGGTGGCAGAAGCAGGAACACTGAGTTCTAGACCTGCTTGGGCTACAGGGTGACACCTTATTCCAAATGCCAAAAACAAAAAATAAAGAAACGTGGAAAACTCTAGTTCAGTCTCCAAATGCTTTCCACATCTTCACGTCCCACGTAGAGCAGCCAGCATATTACAGAGATGGCTCTGGCACACTCACTGTGCTGTCCTTCCCTGCTCAGAGGCTGGCCACAGTGATCCCTGTACTTGAGTTTCCATATCAACCTTTTCTCTGCTTTGAGGCTGTTTCTGCCACAGGTCTTTAGCACATGCTGTTGTCTCCCTGGGAGTTCTTCTCTGGCTCAGAGCTTCTTGAGTGGGACTTTGTTGGTGCTATTTTTAGGGGCTGCTTTATTGTTCCTATACCTACCTCCTTTCCAACACTTACTCCACCCTAATCCCTTCCAACACCCAACACTAGGAAGGGATGAAAAAAGGTCAGAGGGGAAAGTGGGACTGGACCTCTTCAGAGTACTTCCTGCTGGTTAGAGACTTCATGTTTCTTGGGGCAAGTCCAATTTTTATCATCAGGATTCAATTTCTTCTCATCTCTTTGTTCTAGCAGCAGGGGGAGCAGTAGCCTCCAAAGGCCCCCTTGGGGCTCTCCAATTTATACTCTCTCCAGAGTTCTCAGAATTAAATTATCTGCAGCTGGCAAAAATCACGCCCCTGCTAGTGCACAAGACAAATCATAATCACCTGCTGTGAAGCAGCCTCTTATCCCACACCTGGGATTAAAACAAAAACATACATGATATGAGTTTTAAAGGAAACCAAAACTCTCACTACATGACCCTGTTTAGATCTTGCTCCAAACTGAGCCATTAATGACACTTTCCTTGACAGGTGTCACACCTGTAATTTTAGCAATCAGGAGGCTGAGGCAGGAGGATGCCCAGGTGAGGGGTGGGGCTAGTTTTATATAACCTTCAGATATCAACAAGTCCTGGGCTGTAGCCCAGACTAGGGATATGGGCCTGGTCTTTGGGGGTAACAGACCCCTGCTACTGCAGGGCCATGGACCTAGACATGGTGGCTACACAGGCCAGGATTCTATCATGGTCCCAGCTGCCATCACTGGCTACTCACATCAGGCTGCTCCTCACTACCTTCGAGTCTCCAGTTCTGTCTCTCTTTATTGTGCCCACATCCTTCTGTTTCTCTTTCTCTTCCATTTTCCCACCACTTACTTGGCTTTCTTAGTGGTGCCTGGAGTTTCTGAGTGTTTGAGATTGGCTTAGGAATGGTCTCTGGTGTGCATTATGGTACAGGGAAGAAGTCATCTTGGGATGTGGTCTCAGGCTCTTTTTTTTTTTTTTAAAGGAAATCTTAGACTACTAATCATTCACATGTCCATAGGTCAGAACACTGAGTGTAGACATAGCCTCTCTCCTCTCTGCCCACACTGTCATAGCAACCATACCTACAACTATGGGGCAGGTTGTCTTGGTATTTTTCATTTCTCCTTTGTTTCCCACATTTTTTTCCGCTTTTTCTTTGTTGAGATAGGGTCTCACTCTGTAGCCTTGTATGGACTAGAACTCAATTGTAGAGAAGCTGGCCTTGAACTCAGAGATCTATCTGCCTCTGCCTCACAAGTGCTGGGATTAAAGGCATGAGCCACCATGATCAATCAGTCTGTTTACCCCTTTTCTTCTATAGGGGGGTTGTCCCAGTGAACTACGATACTGGAAGTGCCTACAGTTGAGTCTGGCATCAAGTAGGATCTTTTAAAAAGTATCTGCTGAATGAAGCATAAGACGTGCCAGCCCTCGGGCAGTTGCAGAACTGTCTGCATGTCTCAAAACCCACTCTCTGGAATCAGAAAACCTGTGAAGTGGGAAGAAATTCTAAGAGGGAAGACAGAGTGATTCAATTTTTATTTTTTATTTTTTATTTACATTTCAAATGATTTCCCCTTTTCTGGTCCCCCACTCCCCGAAAGTCACATAAACCTCCTTCCCTCCCTCCCCCTGTCCTCCCACCCACCCCTTCCCACTTCCCTGTTCTGGTTTTGCCTTAAACTGCTACACTGAGTCTTTCCAGAACCAGGGGCCACTCCTCCGTTCTTCTTGTACCTCATTTGATGTATGGATTATGTTTTGGGTATTCCAGTTTTCCAGGCTAATATCCACTTATTAGTGAGTGCATACCATGATTGATCCTTTGAGACTGGGTTACCTCACTTAGTATGATGTTCTCCAGCTCCATCCATTTGCCTAAGAATTTCATGAATCCATTGTTTCTAATGGCTGAATAGTACTCCATTGTGTATGTATACCACAGTTTTGCATCCATTCTTGACAGAGTGATTTTTGTCACATGGAAGACTTGTCTAAGTTCTGAGGAACACAGATGGCCAACGCTAGGAGGGTAGAGGTTCACCAGACATGGCTATAATTCTAGAGTTCCTTTGCCCTATCTCTGGCCCTGAGTGGTGATGGCATTCACCTTCTGCAATGCTGGCCTTTTGCAGAGCCTGCCAGGAACATTCTTCTTCTTACATTCAATATCCTCTTTAACTGTATTACTTAAAATGTCCAACTCTTCATGATGCCTTTTTAAGGTAGGTAGGTGAAATCAACCTCACTTTATGAACTAAGGAATCAAAACTCAGTGGGATTAGTGTCTTGCTTGAGTCACGCACAGAGCAAAGGACGGGCAACACTCACACATGATATTTGCACTGAGCTCAAAGCTGGCTTCTCTGCAGCAGGGACCATGGTCGCTCAGGGTCTCTCCAGAGCTCTTCAGGACCCAGGTGGAGTAGAACAAGTAGTCTTTCTCAGACTCACCTCAGAGAGCAGAGAGCTTCTAGCCTGTGTTGTGCCAGTCACAAGCTGGCTTTCTCTGAGTGACCTTGGGCAGTTTTCCTTAGCCTTCACATCTGTAAAATGAAGGGTTTGGATAATGGCCTAGGAACTGCCCCAGCTTTGATGTAGGAGCCTGTGATATCAGAGTAAGAGAGATTGTATCATTGTGAATTGAAAAATAATGATCTTTTATGCCTCACATGTAACTTTCCATCTCTCAGGCTACCTATTATATAGTGTCAACGTTGCCTCGTATATCAGACACAATGGTAATAAGTATGTAATTTGTAGCTGTGATTTCCATTTTATGGCAATATCTGATTTACACGAGGTGTTTTTAAAGTGTGTCACTTACAATACACACACCTGCCAAGAGCCTGCTCTCTCATAATGACTTTGCAGTGAGGTCAGAGAAAGGGCTCAAGATGAGGTAAATAAACAGCCGGCATGTTTCCAACACCAAGTATCCTTCTCTTTGCAGGAGACTGCTGCATCCTCACAGGACCTCCTGGATAGGTGGATCAGGATGATGAGCTCTGAAGATAGACCATGTAGCTCTGTCTGCAGACAAGAGAGCTCTACATGCCAGAGAAAGGTGGGGGGAGTTTTGATCAATTTGTGGAAATAACTTAGCTGAGGATCAATTCAAAGAATAGCCAGTTTATTGTGCTTGATCCTTTTAATAAAACCTTTGAGCCAGGGCTGTGCATGTGGCTCGTGATAGTTATCCCAGTACTTAGAAGAATTTTGTGTTTAAGGCCAGCTTGGCTAGGGGGCTTGTTTCATTAAACAAGCAAACAGAGGCCAGAGAAATGGCTCTGCAGTTAATAGTAATGGCTGCTCTTCCAGAGGTCATAGGTTCAATTCCCAGTACCCACATGGTAGCTAACAGCCATCTATAACAGTTCCAGGGGAATCCTATGGCATCTTCTGAACTTCAAAGACACCAAACATTCAAGTGCTACACAGATACACATTCAGGTAAAACACCCATGCATATAACATAAAAGCCAAGCAAACAAAAATTAAGATAAATACCCAAAGGCAGAGGCAAGGTTAAATGTCCGAGGGGGGGAAAAGTACTAATTTGGGCCCACTTATAGGATTTTTGGCAAATTGGCTATTTTGCAGGCTGGATTTTGATGAAGCAAATTTTAGCAGACTGGCCTGTTCTCCAGGGCTAGTTCCGATCTGAAAACTTTGACTTTGGTTTCTGCAGACAGAGGGGCTTAATTGTTCCTCTGTAGTTGGACAGGGCACCTTGGATTATTCCTATAAACCCCAGTAAGGGAAAGGGTGAAGGGAGCAGGATGGAATGCCAACCTAACCCCTCCTCCACACCTCGAGTGAAGACGCTTCCGAAGAACCTTGCTCCTTAATTCCAGGGGGAATTTGTGGCCTTTGAAGCAGATCCAAGCTTCTGGAAACTTGATCCTCCTGAAAGCCTCTGAAACCTTTTACAGCAGGCTCTCAGGTGATTTAGACACGCTCTCCATGCTAGTGCAATAGCAGCAGCAGTACCCAGAGGCCACCAAGGGTCAGGGGGCAAAGCTGCCTTTGGACCAGTCCTCTGCTGCCTCAGCTTCTCTTGATCAAACTCCAATGCTCAGTTAAGCAACTTGATGCATATGCTGGCTATCCACCCCAGGGCAGACAACAGCTGAGAGAGATGAACTTCTGCCCTAGGGATTTTTGGCTGCTTGTTCGAAATCCTCCCAAAGGTCAGTCACCAGGCTCGGATTTCTTCCTAAACCTTGGCAGACTCTGTACAGCTTACCAGTGCAGCAGTCTGGCCTGTGAAGCTTGTTGTGTTGATCTGTAATGCTCGGCAGCTACTCATTTCAATAGCTCAGGGGTGAGTGCCATGCCAGGTCTGTTAAATATGCTTTAATAAAACAAGCATCTGGGAGGAGATGGTGGTTTGGATTTTTCTGTGATGCTAGAGACAGAACCCAGGACCCTGTACGTGCCAGGCAAGGGTTCCACCACTGAGGTACCTCCCCTCACTAGGCTTCAGCATGGGAAGGCAGGAAGTCAGCAAGGTACCTACTTTTCTTTTCCCATTTGAGACTTGTCACGATCAAGGTCTTTCTTTGTCAAGTTACCAGTTTAGAGATGACAAAGAATTATCACTCCTGCCATGTGGTGTTGTTTCCTGTCCAATAGGAATGTCTTCTTGTCTGTTAGTGTATCTGAACTTCTCTCTTCAATACCCAGCTCAAATATCACTCTATAAGCGCCATTTTTGTAGTGCCATTAGGCTCAGACTACTTAGAATTTGTAACTGTTTACATATTTCAGCCATCTCCTATCATATAATGTCTTCAAGGAAAGATTTTTTAATTGGATATTTTATTTGTTTACATTTCACATGTTATCCCTTTTCCAGGTTTCCCCTCTGCAACCCCCCCAACCCATGTCCCCTTACTCTAATTCTATGAGGGTGCTCCCCCACCTACCCACTTCCTCCTGTCTCACCACCCTAGCATTCCTCTACACTGGGGCATCAAACCTTCACAGGACAAAGGGACTCCCCTCTCATTGATGCTAGATAAAGCCCCTTCAGTTCCTTTAGTCCTTCCCCTAACTCCTCCATTGGGGTCCCTGTGCTCAGTCCCATGGTTGACTGCAAGCATCCACATATGTATTGGTCAGGATCTGGCAGAACCTCTCAGGAGACAACTGTATCAGGCTCCTGTCAGCAAGCCCTTCTTGGCATTAGCAATAGGGTCTGGGTTTGGTGTCTGCATGTAGGGTGGATCCCCAGGTGGGGCCATCTCTGGATGGCCTTTTCTTCAGTCTCGGTTCCACTCTTTGTCCCCATATTTCCTTTAGACAGGAGCAATTCTGGGTTAAAATTTTGGAAATGTGTGGGTGGCTCCATCCTTCAACGGGGTGGGGGGGGGGAGGCGGGGGGCGGGGGCATTCCTAACTTCTGGATATGGTCTCGACAGGTTCTCCCTTCCCTTTGTGGGGTATTTCAGCTAATGCCATCTCCATGGGTTCCTGAGAACCTCTTTCTTTCCTGGCATCTGGGACTTTCTGGTTGCTACCCCCAGTTCTTCATCTCCCATTGCTACACACCTCTGTACATCTCTTCTATCTCCTTCCACAACTGATTCTGTCCCTCTTTTTCCTCTCCCCCTCCTTTCTCCCTCCCAAGTCCCTCCCACCTTCCACTTCCCTTGATTATATTGTTCCCCTTTCTAAGTAGGACTGAAGCATTCACTCTTTGATTTTTCTTCCTGTTGAACTTCATGTGGTCCATGAGTTGTATTGTGGGTATTCCATACTCTTTGCCTAATGTCCACTTATCAGTGAGTACATACCATGTGTGTTCTTTTGTGACTGAGTTACCTCACTCAGGATGATATTTTCTAGATCCATCCATTTGCCTGCAAATTTCATGAAGTCATTGTTTTTAATAACTGAGTAGTACTCAATTGTGTTAAGTGTACCACATTTTTCTGTATCCATTCCTCTGCTGAGGGGCATCTAGGTTCTTTCTAGCTCATGGCTATTATAAATATGGCTGCTATGAACATAGTGGAGCAAGTGTCCTTGTTACATGTTGGAGCATCTTCTGGGTGCTCCCAGGAGTGGTATAGCTGGTTTCTCAAGTAACTACTATGTCCACTTTTCTGAGGAACCACCAGACTGATTTCCAGAGTGGTTGTACCAGCTTGCAATCCCACCAGCATTGGAGGAGAGTTCCTTTTTCTCCAGATCCTTGCCAGCATCTGCTGTCACCTGAGTTTTTGATCTTAGTCATTTTGACTGGTGTGAGGTGGAATCTCAGGGTTATTTTGATTTGCATTTCCCTGATGACTAAGGATCCTGAACATTTCATTAGGTGCTTCTCTGCTATTGAGTTTCCTTAGTTGAAAATTCTCTGTTTAGCTCTGTTCTCCATTTTTTGATAGGGTTATTTGGGTCTCTGGAGTCTAACTTCTTGAGTTCTTTGTATTACTGGACATTAGCCCCATTAGATGTAGGACTGGTAAAGATCTTTTCCCAATCTGTTGTGGCCATTTGTCCTTTTGATAGTGTCCTTTGCCTTACAGAAGCTTTGCAATTTTATGAGGTCCCATTTGTCAATTCTTGATCTTAGAGCATAAGTCAGTGGTTTTCTGTTCAGGAACTTTCCCTCCTGTGCCCGTGTGTTCGAGGCTTTAAGGAAAGACTTTTATTCACATTTATTTTCTTACTTGTTTAGAGGTAGTATTATGGTTAAGATACAGAGTTCAGAGATAACTTGGGGTTGAAGACTGGTCACTCAACTTTCTATGTCGCAAACAGTGTATGCCTCCATCTCTTTAAAGCTATGTTTCTTGTCTATAAGGATGGGCATAGTAATAGTATTACCACCTAGGCTTACTGATACAAACACACACTTAAAAAATATTGAGTGCTTACTGTATATTAGAGATTATGCTGGTAACACTACTGCCATGATTATTTATTCAACAGTTACATATTACAATTGGTGCCTAGAACTATCCTAGATGTTGCCTGCAAGATATAGTAAGATGTTTGGTACAGTTAGAGCTCAGGAGTAGTTTCAAATCTATCTGTCAGGTAAACAGGGCTATACTGTGTAACAAATACCTCCTAACCTATTGAATCTCAGCGGTTTAAATTTTAAAAAGATATATCTATTTTTCCTCTTTTGTGTTTAGTGTGGACAGTTGAGACTTCAGTTCAACCAAGGTCAGAGTGCCAGGTTTCCTCTGATACCATCACAATGCTCTTCAGCAGAGGGCATAGAAGCCCCAGTTCAAAGTCCCAGGCTAGCTGTGTGGAAATTAAGTTTTCAGTCTAGGTTTTCTTTCCCTTCTCACTTCTGTACTCAGTTATATTTAAGCAGATGAGTGATCCTGTCAGTGTTAAGACAACAGCAGAAAGGAATATATTTATGGAAAGCGCTCTACGCTCTAATTAAGTTTCTGCTGCCCCAAGCTTTGGGCCCAGGTGCTGATTTGCACTTTTGAAAAATCAAAATAAAAACTCAAAGTCAAGAAAGTTTACGAAACACTTCCGTGTTGTTCTCCATGGCTGGCACATAAATAAAACCAGCCCTTTTATTCCGCCCACTGCAAATACCGCTGCTTTTGTTGCCTTATGGCTTGGACAGGTTTCTGTTTAAAGACAATCAATTAAAGTAGCTTCTAAATGTAGAAGCCAGTGAGGCAGCCAATGGGAAGGTACACATGATAGGTTAACTGGGGCAAATCTTAGTCAGGCACTTAAGGGTCCTGAGAAAATGGTGGCCAGGACAGTAGTGACTCTGGGCTCAGCCAAATGCTCCAAAATATTACTACAACCTCCATCCTCTGTTCCTCTGAGTAGGGGGAGGGTGCATTTATTATTGTCTATTGTGTTTGACTCCATAGCTCCCTATTTGAAGCAATGAAAATAGTTTCTGCCAGCCTCTGGGTGTCAGGAACCAGCAGCCACAAGCAGAGATGAAATGAAATGAAGGTCCCTACTGTGTGCTACTGGAAGGTCATGGCTGTCCCTGCTGAGGGCTGCGCTTGGCCTATGGGTGGACCACTCCATTAATGCAGCTGCTACAGTTGTGAGTTCCAGGGGCTGGCGCTGACTGGAACAAATGCCTTCTCACTGAACTTGTTTCCTATCTGATAAATGGAGGATACGTTATTATGCAATGCCAGTATTTTCTTGATAGTTAAGTTCTGAAGAAATGGAGTGTAACATTCACCTTGTTGTTTCATAGTCAAAAGAAAGCTTTGAGATGTAGTGGAGATCATGTTGAGTAAAGGTCCAGGGAGACAAAATATGGCTGGCTGTGTGGTGTTAGGGATTCTTGTCCTCTCTGCTCTTGCTCAGTTTTCCAGGTGAGGACAACTCCTTGGCCTGGGTCCTTACAGGTGCACCTTATGGTCAAATGCAGAATACAGTTGAAGCAAATCCTTGGAGGCAAAACCCTTAAGGAGTCATGGATCCTAGAGGGTGGGGTAAGAGCCCTAGAGCCTTTCCTTCTATGATAAATATCCTGGGGCTTCTGAGCACACAGGGCAAAGGTCTCCTCTGATTAACTTCTAGAGAAAAATGGCTGTTTGCAGGTGGCAAGGACCTTGTCACACACACCCCTCTAATGGATTTCTTGGAGGAGGAAGCACAGAGGTGCCCTAGGCAGTGAAAGCAACCTGCACTGCCTTTAACCTTGGGGCAGAGCTGCTGGCAGAGTTGTTGCCTGCCTAGTGAAAGCAGAAACTATTGCCAAGGATAGGCATACAGGACAGGGAAGGACGGACATGCAGGGCAGGAGGGCAGGAAGGAGGGCATGCAGGGCAGGAAGGAGGGCATACAGGACAAGGAAGAACGGACATGCAGGGCAGGAAGGAGGGCCTGCAGGGCAGGAAGGAGGGCCTGCAGGGCAGGAAGGAGGACCCTTACTGGGCATCTTCCCTCTTTCTGTTTGTCCACCAGGGTCTACTTCAAGTTAGGTGGCTCAGGCCAGCTCTCAAGTTGTCTGGTGGCTTTTGGCTTTTGCCCTATTGGAGACACTGATAGTCTTCTGAACCAGTGAGTAGGGCCTGTCCTCGCTGCTTGAGCAACTGTTCAGCCTTTTGTGGCCCCTGGCTCTGGGTGAGTTGAATTCTGGCAATGGATCTACAATGATTCAGATTCTGGCAATGAATTCTACAGTGGATCAGAAGCTGACTCGTTCCTTGTTTCTGAGACCGTCCAGGCCATCCTGCCTGGGAGCACTCTTGTCCCCACTGTGATGGGCAGTCATATCTGCCACACACTTCCTTCCGCAGACTCCAAAGGCAGCAGGCATGAGGCTGAGGACAGCATTGGGCTTTCCCTTGGAGCTGAGCTTTCAGTTCTTTCTGAACTTGTTTTGGGAGATGCATTTATTTAGTGGTTTTTAGTTAGCACCCAGGACTATGGGCTTTTCTGGACAATTTCCTCCTTACCCATCACTCTTGGCTCATTTGTTCCCCACTTCCTATCCCTTGTGGTGTATTTCTCCAGCTGACGCAGAGACTGGTTTGAGAAACAGCCTCAGTCTTGCCTTTCCTACATGGATTTCCCCCCAGCCAGTCTTTGCTGGGACAGGTGTGGATTCACCTGCATGCGTGGGAGCCTGTGAGTGGGTGGCCTGCTCCTCCAAGGACACCACTGTGCAGACTGCAGCTTAGCATCAAAATGATGACATACTCTGCCTGACATTTTGAAAGAGAATTAAGAAAAATCTAGAGGACAGAGCACATACCCTACTGTTGGGCATTGCCAGCACAGTTCTTGCCAGAGTCAGAGGCCTATGGTGGGGGGGGGGGGTGTCTGACTCCCTGGCTGTCTCCAGGGCTCAGTTCCCTCAGCTGTGAGCAAGCAGGATGAGAAGATTTCTTTTCTCTGTTTCTTTTCTGTCTGGCGTTTTTCCAGTTTTCCATGTATCTCACGACAGCCCCTGGGGCTGGTCTACTCTGGTCTTTCAACTAGATAAATTATATCCTCCTTGGGGACTTGAGAACCAGAGTTAGAAAGCTACTTTGGACTCCTGCTTCAGCTGTCTACCATAAGGGGCCCTCCCTTTGGCCCCTATGATTTGGGTGAGAGCCACTCTTCCTGAGCCCTATGCTGGGTATGTGATAATATGAGGTATAATCAGATATATTTCTGCTGCATTTGTGGATTGGCTCAAGAGATGCTGTATTGCTTACTTTTATGTTGCCGTGATAAAGTACTACAACCAAAAGCAACTTTTAAAAACTTCCTTTGCCTTAGGGTTCCCAGAAGGATAGATGTCCACAATACTAGGAAGGCTATGGTGGCAGGAACACAAAGCTGAGAGATGACATTTTAGCAGCACACAGGCAGCTAAGAGCACAAACAGGAAATGAGGAAAGGACATAAATCCCCAAAGCCTGTCCCTAGTGAAGTACTTCCTCCAGCAACGCTGGACCTCTATAGGTTTTATAACCTCCTCAAACAGTACCACCAACTGGAGACCAAGCATTCAACCACATGGTTCTATGGCGACATTTCTTCTTTAAACCACTACAGTTGGCACATGGCATGAGCCAGCCTGTGAAAGGCCATCAACCCGAGAACTCCCTGCTGAAGATGCTGAGATAACAAGCCATGTACCACCATGCCCAACCCTTGGAGATTGTAGAGAACTTTCTAGACTTGAATTCATTTGCTATGACCCAGTAGTGTCTACTTGACACAGAATGCATCCCTTGTTCTCCAGGTCACCAAGTTGAAGCTGGAGCTGGCTGCCTCCTACTGGCTACCATGGCTTCCGTGATTGTCCATAGATGCTTTGTACAATGGTCCTGTCTCTTTTTAGACATTTATAGACGGCCTCATAGGTCTTATTTCTGAGAGATTTATCAGGGTGTTGCTGACTTAGTGAGATGGAGATAATGTCTATAATGATACCAGCAGCTGGCCCAGTCTAGCAGCACTGAGTCTCCTGGGTTTGGATTTATTCACAGGTGAGTAGAGTCATAGCCAATGGGGTCTCTGTACTTTTCTTTCTTCTTCATGGGTCTTATGAAAATTCTTGGAATACACTGAGATTTAAATGGCAACTTTAAGACAGAGGGTTTACCCTGGGAATGAGAATTAGTTTGATTTAACAACCTGAAATTTATTTGTCATCCATCTGTCTGTCCATCCAACTGTCCATCTGTTTGTCAGTCCATCCATCTATCCATCCATCCATCCATCCATCCATCCATCCATCCATCCATCTACCCATCCATCCATCTAGCCATCCATCCATTTATCCTTCTATCCATCCATCCATCCATCCATCCATCCATCCATCCATCCATCCATCCATCTAGTCATCCATCCATCCATCCATCCATCCATCCATCCATCCATCCATTTAGACACTTATCCAGTTATATCCATCTACCCATCCATTCAATCACCACCCACCTATCCACCTCCCCGCAACCCCTCTGATTTACAATACGAGTCTAAGGTAAACATTGGAATAGGGGTCTCACTTAGAAAAGAAGCACGATCCTACCTACCACAGAGAGTAGAGTCACTGAGAAGGCGGTTCCATCAGATTGCCAGTAGGACATTTTCTGAAATAGCGATTAATAATGATGCAAATATAGGCCAGATGAGACCAGAATAAAAGCAGATAAATGTAGGTTTACTAGGCACTTCTCAGGCAGGTTCATTGGTCCCAAGAAATGGGTCTTGAGCCCCAGCTAAGGCAAGGAGGCATAGATCTTAGGGGAGAGATGAGGATGTGCCAGCTAGGAGCTGACGTTGTACCCATATACAGTAAAAACTTATCCTGTAGCTGGGTTGCTGAAAATGCAGAGGCAAGGGGTGATGATGTGTCAGCCAGAAGTTGAGGTTGTGGGAAAGCAGGCAGACAGGGTTTCCCAGCTTGTGCAGAGGCAAGCAGGGGCTCCAACCAAACAGTGATGCTATGAGGAGGACCAGCTCACTGGAGGTAGTGCCACCTTTAAGAGGTAGCCATGAACTGTATAAGGAAGCAGGCTGAGCAAGCCATGAGAAGTAAGCTAGTAAGAAGCACTCCTCCATGCCCTCTGCTTCAGCTCCTGTGCCCAGGTTCCCACCCTGACTTCCCTTTATGATGGACTACTGTGGTAAGCTGAAATAAGCAGCCCCCTCCCACACACGAGTTGCTTTTGGCCATGGGGTTTTATTACAGCAATAGGAAGCAAACTAAGACACTGCTCCGGGGAGGGAATATTATCCTGCCATCTTGGCACTCAGATGGAAGCTCCGACTTAGAAAAACTCTCTAAGAGCTTCCACAACCTAAAGAGAGCACCAAGTGAGCCACAGACTCATTTTCCAGGATGGCTTAAGAGGACATGACACCTTCCCACTCACTCTCTCCCTGGTGTGAAGGAATCTGTAGGGACTCCAAGTCGGAAGTCTAGAGAAGGTGACATGCCATTTTATCAAGGCTGCCCCTCCTTGGTGCTTGTAATGGGGAATCTGAAAACGTGCTGAGAGGAGAGTCAGATACCTCACACTAGTGTGGATGCACCTGAGCTGATAAAACTGTGGGCTCCTCTGGGGGCCACTGCTGGGAGGGGAGTTCTTAGCCCAAGAAGCAGCTAAAGAACTTTGGGGTCATACAGCTAAGGGGGGACTGGAGCCAGTTCTTGTCTAGAGTGGAAAGTGGGAATCAGCCTGTGCTAACTGTGAGAGGTGGCAGGGAGGTTGTGAAACATGTCTGTTAATCATTTGGTGTGGCAAAGCTGTGCTCTCTACAGGCTCAGGGGATGCCACAGAAGCTGAGTGGGCCCAGAGTTTTAGAGTTCTATTCACCCATACAGATGTCCTAGCAACTGAGAGGCGTTGGTAGTAAGAGTCTGCACATGGTTGGGAGCAAGGCAGGGAGACTAGGAGGGTGTTAGACAAGTTTGTTGCAGAACTCTGCCATGTCGAAGAACAGCTAGTGTTTCCCTGTATTATTCCATAAAACCCTAAAGAAAGCCAGTGTTCAGGGGCCTCTGGAGAAGTGTATGGAGTAGAGAGGAATTACAACATCCTGAACTGGGGGGAAGACCCTGACCAACTGTCGGGGCTTGGATCTGAAATGTCCCCCACAGACTTTAGTTTGAACTCTTGTTCCCCAGCTGGGGGCACTGTTGTATTAGGTTAAGGCCCCTTTAGCAGCAAGGACCCAACTGCTAGGGACAACTAGGTAGGTAGAAGTGGACAACTAGGGGTGGGACTTTGAAGGTGGCCATGGAGTCCTTGCTATGTGTACTTTAGGGACTGTAGTGATGTCACTCTTGCTGCGGTGAGTACTGCTGTACCTCTCATGTAACACTCCTGGGTGTATATTTCGAGGAATCAAAGTCAGCACGCCAGAGAGAATCACCTACTCCCATTTATTTCTGCACCACTCACAATGGCTAAGAATCACAACCAGTCTGAATGACACCAACAAAACAAATAAAGAACATGTGGGCACACAACATGCACGCACGGAGACATACATGCCCAGTGGTGTTTTAGTCATCCCTCCAAAGGAGGAAATTCAGCAAGTTCCATTTGCAGAAGAATGGATGGAGCTGGAGATCACGTGATGACCCAGAAAGACAAGTAATAGAGGACCAGGAGATCTACAAGACTGTGGCCTCTAGATATGACAGGGAAATTACACCCGTGAAACCTCAACAAGATGGCTGCCTAAAGAAGACCTGAATGATGACAAAACCAGGTGACATGTCAACACAGATGGGAGAATCTCATAGGATCCTAGATGAAGAAATACAATCAATTAATGACTGCAGAGATATGATTAGAGTTAGAGATATAGAGATAGAAATGATAATATTCCCCAAGGGTGAGCCTCCTAAATGGTTATCTAGTACCAAGTGGTCAGCCCTCAGAGAATATACACACAAGCAGCACTAAATATATTCAGCAGGTTGCATTTATGTATTTATTTATATACATATATAACAACAACAATGATAAAATAAAAAAAAACAACCATGAATTTGAGAGGGAGTGTTTGTGGGAAGAGGTTGGAGGGAGGAGGGCAGTGGAGAAAATGATGTAATTATATTTTAACTTAAAAAAAGAAGAAATAAGAAGACGCAACTAGGGCTGGAGAGATGGCTCAGTGGTTAAGAGCACTGACTGCCCTTCCAGAGGTCCTGAGTTCAATTGCCAGTAACCACATGGTGGCTTACAACCATTTGTCTGGGATCTGATGCCCTCCTCTGGTGTGTCTGAAGACAGCCGCAGTGTACTCATATAAATAAAATAAATAAATCTTAAAAAAAAGACATAGCCAGCAGTAGTGTGAAGAGGAGCACGAGAATGGATATGATCAAGTGCATTGCATACATACGTGAAAATGTCATCATGAGGCCCATTATTTTACGTTATATAACATCCTGCCTTTCTGCCAGAGGTGCCCGGGTGGCGCTGTCACACCACCGGGAGAAGGCAGGCCAATGTGTGGAACAGGGAGTCCACAGCCCATGTTTCCCACCAGTGTGCCAGAAACTGGCTGGACAGGAAGCGGGAACAGCAGGCAGGGAGTGGGACTAAAGCTCTGGGTACCCAGATGCTGCCAGTAAATCCCTGCTTGGAGAGGAAGTCAGGAACAGGATTGTGCCTGTTTCCCCTCAGGGCATCTGCACAGCCAGGCTGGAAGAGGAAGGCAGAGCCTGAGGCAGGATCCTGCTGGAGTGGGAGCAAGTGCTAAGTACTGGAAGGGGCTGGAGGAGAGAACACCGCCTTTTGGAGTCTTAGGCAAGGTTCTTCAATGAACCAGTTCTCTGATAAGATCCTTGCTTGTTCATATTGTTTTATTGAGGGTGGATATGGGCATATGCACTTTATTCAGAGTGAACCAGGGATTATATACCTGTTGGGGGATTAAATACCCAGGGAGGGAAGGTCATCGGCTGATGACTTAGGGTACCAAAATGCCTCATTAGCATGGGGAAGTATTCCAGGTGTTAGGCTACAAGACATTCTTCAGGTGGAGGTGTGGGGGGTTTTGAACACCCCAGACAAGGTCAGAGAAGGCAAAACCCTGCTGATGAAAGGAGTTCTTTGTGTAGCACAGAAATCAAGAAGGCTGTCTGGTCAATGGTAGACTTTGACCTTAATTAGCAGAGTTTTCCCATAATTTTATAAAATTAACACATCTAATAAAATCTGAAAGACTTTGCAGTATAAGCAGTTTCTCTGAGGTTGTAAGGAAGTAAGCCTCCTAGTGGAAGAAAGTAAGATTCCTGGTGGTCACAGACAAGACACCAATCAAAATGCTTATGTATCTGGGTGACATCTGGATCTACACTCAGACATCAGGGTCAATCAGGCATCAGGGTCAAGGTGATTATTCATTATCCAACTCCCCCTGTCACTAACTGGGTTGTCACCTTTCCCCAGGTTTATAGAAGTTCATAGGTGAACTGCACAGGATACAGATCCTTGAAGAGTCTGAGATAATGTCAGCCAAGCTTGGGTCTGAACACCTAACCATGCTTTGAAAAGCTAGAGAGGCATTTGAGAGGCAGAGGTAGGAGGATTTCCATGAGTTTGAGGCCAGACTGGTCTGTGTAGCAGTTCTAGGCCAACCAGGGATACATGGTGAGACCCTCTATTAAGACCAATCAACTTACCAACCAACGTACCAGCTAACCAAACAACCAACCAATCAACAAAACAACCAACACCCTACCAGCCAACCAACCAACCAACCAACCAACCAACCAACCAACTAACCAACCAATCAACCAATCAACTACTCTACCAGCTACCTAACCAACCAGCCAGGTAACCAACCAACCAGCCAGCCAGCCAACCAACCAACTAGCCAACCAACCAAGCAGCTAGCCAGCCTACTTACCTACCTACCTACTTACCTACCTACCTACTTACTTACCTACCTACCTACCTACCTACCTACCTACCTATCAGCTAGCCAAACAAAACATCTACAACTGAAACCCCCTAAAGAGAAAATGAGATGATTCACATGCTGAATCTTCATTAAAGGTCTAAGTTGAATGTTCAATACCAGCAAGGTGAGGGGTTGACACTTTTTTTTATTCGATATATTTTTTATTTACATTTCAAATGATTTCCCCTTTTTTGGCCCCCCACTCCCCGAAAGTCCCATAAGCCCCCTTCCCTCCCCCTGTTCTACCACCCACCCCTTCCCACTTCCCTGTTCTGGTTTTGCCCTATACTGCTACACTGAGTTTTTCCAGAACAAGGGACCACTCCTCCGTTTTTCTTGCACCTCATTTGATGTGTGGATTATGTTTTGGGTATTCCAGTTTTCTAGGTTAATATCCACTTATTAGTGAGTGCATACCATGATTCACCTTTTGAGTCTGGGTTACCTCACTTAGTGTGATGTTCTCCAGATCCATCCATTTGCCTAAGAATTTCATGAATTGATTGTTTCTAATGGCTGAATAGTACTCCATTGTGTATATATACCACATTTTTTGCATCCATTCTTCTGTTGAGGGATACCTGGGTTCTTTCCAGCTTCTGGCAATTATAAATAGGGCTGCTATGAACATAGTAGAGCATGTATCCTTATTACATGGTGGGGAATCCTCTGGGTATATGCCCAGGAGTGGTATAGCAGGATCTTCTGGAAGTGAGGTGCCCAGTTTTCTGAGGAACTACCAGACTGATTTCCACAATGGTTGTACCAATTTGCAACCCCACCAGCGGTGGAGGAGTGTTCCTCTTTCTCCACATCCTTGCCAACACCTGCTGTCTCCTGAATTTTTAATCTTGGCCAATCTGACTGGTGTAAGGTGAAATCTCAGGGTTGCTTTGATTTGCATTTCCCTAATAACTAATGAAGTTGAGCATTTTTTTAAGATGTTTCTCCGCCATCCGAAGTTCTTCAGGTGAAAATTCTTTGTTTAACTCTGTACCCAATTTTTAATAGGGTTATTTGGTTTTCTGGGGTCTAACTTCTTGAGTTCTTTGTATATATTGGATATTAGTCCTCTATCTGATGTAGGGTTGGTGAAGATCTTTTCCCAATTTGTTGGTTGCCGATTTGTCCTTTGGATGGTGTCCTTTGCCTTACAGAAACTTTGTAATTTTATGAGGTTCCATTTGTCAATTCTTGATCTTAGAGCATATGCTATTGGTGATCTGTTCAGAAATTTTCCCCCTGTACCGATGTCCTCAAGGGTCTTCCCCAGTTTCTTTTCTATTAGCTTTAGAGTGTCTGGTTTTATGTGGAGGTCCTTGATCCATTTGGAGTTGAGCTTGGTACAAGGAGACAAGAATGGATCAATTCGCATTCTTCTGCATGCTGACCTCCAGTTGAGCCAGCACCATTTGTTGAAAAGGCTATCTTTTTTCCATTGGATGTTTTCATCCCCTTTGTCGAGGATCAAGTGGCCATAGGTGTGTGGGTTCATTTCTGGATCTTCAATCCTGTTCCATTGATCCACCTGCCTATCACTGTAAGGGGTTGACTCTTTCAAGTGAGGAAGGCACAAATAAAAAAATGCAACACATTACTGGGTAGCCATCACTATGACTTAGACTGGCTTGACATCCCCATGGAAGAGTTAGATAGGAACCTTCATATACCTTCTCTCTGCTCCCACCAATATGGACCTAATCAGGTTTCTGATATCAGGGAAGAATAGCTCATTTACAAGTAATGTAAGTCATCAGCCCGCGTCAGTCACAGAGCAAAGCTCTCTGCACTTTAGATATAAGAAAAACAAAATATGGAGATGAAAACAGCATCCGGGACCCAGGAATTCTTGCTGGTAGGCAGATGTGCAACCAGAAAGTCTGAGAAATAAGAGATAGCAGGAGATTTTGAAAGCAGCCATTTCTGAAGAGGAAGTACAAGTTTAACATCAGTTCTACTTATTTGACTCACTGACACAAAGGCACTACTTCCCAGAAGGAGTGGCAGTCACACCTGTGGATTCTCGTCAAATTTCAGAATTTTCAGATCACTGGAAAGCAGTGACACCTTTTTTGTCAAAGCTCACCAGAAGGATTTTTTAAAGGAAAGAATGAGAGAGTAGGTCCTGATAGTCTGAGCTTGAGTTACCAGAAATCAAGGCCCGAGCCAAAGTCTTGCCATTGAAGGTTTCTGGACTCCGCACCTGGAGAGCAGGGTTTCAGGAGGGCAGTCAACTCAAGAAGGGTTACTGAACTGCCAGCTGCTCTAGGTCCTTTGCTCTGCTTGGGATTCTGAGGCACACAGACATGTCTGCCTGAGAGACCAAAGACAGAACACACTAGCTCCCCCAACTTCCCCTAGATCAAGCTGGTCTCGGGGGAATTAACTCTATTTGATTTTCAGGATGTGTGCTGAGGAAAAGCATAACTTTGAGTGGCTGCCCCAGGGTGCTGCATCGGAGACACCCTGGGCAGGAATTGAAAATAAACCACAAAGATCAGGATGAGACATGTGATCTGACTACTCCTGCACAGAGGGACCAACACAGAAGTTACACTTCTGCAGCACTGATTTGGACATGGATGTGACATGGAGAGGAACAGGGTCTGTGTGCACTGTGCTGTGGGCGTGGGGTCCAGGGATGGCAGATGCAGCAGCAGTGTATGATGCAGATGGGCTCTTTCCTTCCACCGGTGTCACACTTCCTGTAATATAGGATGATAGCATCACCCTCTCCTCCACCCCTTTCTTGTGTTGAACCCAACACCTTGCACGTGCTAGGTCAGTTTCTAGGCTGCATCCTGAGCCCTGACAATATCATGTCTATATTAAAACATTGTTTTCATAAAAATTAAACCACTATGACCCCTGAGAGTTATGTGTTGAAATTTAAATTTGCACCAAGATAGGAATGATAGATGTATTTATTCCACCCCCAAAACAGGTTTCAAACGAGGAGGAAGGATGTGTGCAATTGTCAGAGTTTAATGCGATTGAGAATCATTTTCTAGCCCTTAGCTTTTTTTTATTATTGGCTTTGCTTTGCATAGTACCTATCGTCTTTGAGGTTGTCCTAGAGTGTCCCCATCCCCACTAAGGCGACGTTTCCCCTAGTCATTCTCCATTGGCTTTTGCCACAAGGAATCTGATATGAGGCCAGAACTCAGCAAATATTCCAGTAAATATTTATGGAATGATATGAATAAATAAAGTTAAAAATAGAACATTTTCTTATTCTCCTCTTGGGCTAGATGCACAAACAAAGGAGAATGGCTTTGCAGAGATTGAATGTCACCCTTCTGACCTCACCAATCAAGTAAGGCACCAGCTTCTGTGTCTTTCCAGTCCACCCCAGGCACTCAGTGGTGGTAGCCTTTATTCTTGGCTTTATTGATGCCCAGCTTGCTAGAATGTATGCTTCTCAAGGGCGAGGGGTACTTCTTATTAATCTTTTTGTTGCCAGCACCTGGGAAGTCCCTATGCCTAAAAACATGGAATCAACTAGTCTCTATGGTAGGCTCTGCCACAAAATCCTCCACGACACTACCATACCAGAGAAAGGCCGGCTGTGGAGGGGAACAGTTAAGAAGTTGCTTTCAGCATCCTACATGGAGCTGAGTATCTGGGGTGAGTTACAAAATAAATCCCTGCCTCAGTTTCTCCAAGTGAAAAAACGAGAGCTGAATTAAGTAAGGTTTAAGTGGGTCACCGTTCTGTTTTTGGTGTCATGGTTGACATTTCTGATGGGGAGAGATACTTTTCTGCAGCTGGGCCATACATGGGTTTAGGATTCTTCATTTACTTTAGTCAGAGCCCACTAAATCCACTGGAAAGATTTTTAAAAATATAAATCTGCAATGTCACAATTTGCTCAAAACCTTCTGAAGTCCTCTGTTTCCAGCTCCAAGATAGCATGAGATCACTTGAAGAACTTTGGCTGTTTTTTCTTATGAATGTGAGCTGTGTCACCCCAGCAAGGTCAATTAGGGGGCATAGAAAGGAGGAGAAAGGTGTCCAGTGCCAAAGCACAAGTGAAATGGCTGATGCTCTGCTCCCTGGAGGAGGAGGGCACTGAAGGGTCCAGGGCAGCAGTAGTCAGGTCTTTAAGGGTTTAATCAAATGAAAGGATGGGAGGCCATCTAGTTGTGAATGAGGCAGGAAGTTGGAATTGAACAGGCTTCTTGAAACAGGCTTTTTGAAGAACATCTGCACTACACCAAGGAAATAGAGCTTGCCAGCATTCCATCAACACCGTTCATCAACAGATGAATGGAAAATGGAAGCATGGTAGATGTACATAACTGGATCTCATTCAGATGTAAAGACAACCAAAATTAAGAACGTTGAAGAGAGGTGAGCATGGTGGTACACACCTTTACTCCAGGATCTGGGAGGCAGAGGCTAGTGGCTCTCCATGAGTTCAAGGAGCTACATAACCTATCTTCAAAACAAAACAGAACAGAACAAAACAACAACTCAAAAAAAAAAACAACTTTGTAGGAGAATGAATGGAATTTTGAAATATTGTGTTGTGGATTAACCTTGGCATGGAAAGACAGATGCTTCATGTTCTCTTTCAGATGCAGATCCCAGCTTTTAATTTTTATGTATATGTGGGTGTGAGTGTATGTGTAGACCACAAAACTAAAAGAGGACCACAAGAGGGGAAAAGAGGTTTTAAGGAAGGGGTCGAGGAGATATCAGAACATATGTGACATAAAAGTAGAAACAGAGGTATTGGCTGGAAGAAAAGAGAACAAACAAAGAGAAACAGCTAGGGAGGGAGATCAGCAGTACAGTATGTAAGCGTGGGAAGAAAGCCTGCTACTTTGTATCCTAATTTTAAAAAATGAAACTAAAAAAACCAACCAAAGGAATGATAAATGAGTGGGTGAATCAATACTACACAGCAGTTAAATGACCACACTACACATACAATGTATTCAGTTGACTTTTAGCTACTCAGTGTTGAAGAAGACAAAGGCAAGCTTTAGAAGAATACGTAGTGCGAGTCTATTAATAACAACTTCATTTTTATTCTTTCATTTTACTCTTTCAAATATATAGACTTTGTATTTTAAAAGTTATTATTAATTAAAATTGTTCTTTGACAATTTCATGCCCATATATAATGTATTCTAATCAGTCTCATCCCTGTCTCTCTTATTGACCTTCTGCCCTGCCAAACCCCTCCTCCCTAAAAATCTCTTTGCAGTAGTTTAGACTCAAATCAGCATCGCAAACACGGCTGCTGCAATTTTGAATTGCATTTATTACCTAAGATATCAAAAATAAAAAATTTTAATAATCCTGGTAATTTATGCAAAGATGAAAACAATTGTAGAATCTAGAGTAGTTTGTCAGATAGTTTAATTTACTACACGATGTCAAGACTACTTTTAAAATACAGGTTTTCAGAATAGCACCATGTTTTGGACATAAAACTCTTTTCTTCTCATGAGGTACTGTAAGACCCCTATGTGCAAAAGAATAGCGGCTCTGGTTTTCTTTACAGTGTTTTATATGTTCACACACACACACACACACACACACACACACACACAGTTTTAAAATTTTATTATCATTAATTAATTATTTTATTTATATCCCAAATGTTGATCCCCTCCCGATTTCCCTCACAGAGTTCTTTCCCCCATGACCTCTCTGCATTGCCTCTGAGAGGGTGCCCCTTCAGGAAATCCTCCCTTCCTGGAGCATCAAGTCTCTACAGGTAGGTGCATCCTTTCCCATTGAATCCAGACAAGGCATCCTTCTGCTTAGTTGACTAGGGAGTTGATCTTCCTGTAGGGTTGCCATCCCCTTCAGTTCCTTCAATCCTTCCCCTAACCCTTCCATTGGGGCTCCCGACCTCACTCCAATAGACTGGCTATGAATATCTGTCTCAGTCAGCTGCTGGTAGATACCTCAAAGGATAACCACGCTAGGCTCCTGTCTGCAAGCACAACATAACATCAATAATAGTGTCAGGGTTTGATGCCTACCCAGGGGATAGATCCCAAGTTGGATTGGTCACTGGTCCACAATTCATTCAATCTCTGCTCCATTTTTGTCCATGAATTTTTTTTAGACAGGAACAATTTTGGGTCGAAAATTTTGAAGGTGGATTGGTGTCCCTATCCCTCCACTGGAGGACCTTTCTAGCTACTGGAGGTGGCTTCTTCAGATTCCATCTCCTCACTGTTGGGCATTTTGACTGATGTAATCCCCATTGAGTTCTGGGAGCCTCCCCTATCCCAGTTTTCTGGGTCTTTCTAGAGGTTCTCCCCCAATACCCCTACCCCTAGCAGCTGCATATTTCCATTTATTCTCCTGGCCCTTTGGGCTTCTCTCCTGTCTTCCCCATGTCTGATCCTGCCCCCTTTCTACTTCCCCTTTCCTCTACCATCCAGGTTCTTCCCTCCCTCTTTCTCCCATGATTATTTTGTTGCCCCTTCTAAGTGGGATTGAAGCTCCCTCACTTGGGTCTTCCTTCTTGTTTAACTACTTTGGGTCTGTAGAGTATATCATGCTTATTCTGTACTTTTAAGCTACTACCCACTTATATACTCCTTTTGAATCTGGGTAACCTCACTCAGGATGATATTTTCTAGTTCCATACATTTGCCTGCAAAAATCATGATGCCCTTGTTTTTAATAGCTGAATAGTATCCCACTGTGTAAATGAACTACATTTCTGTATCCATTCTTTGAGGGACAGCTGGGTTACTTTCAGTTTCTGGCTATTATGAATAAGGTTGCTATGAACATAGTGGAGCACATGTCCTTGTGATATGGTGGACCACCTTTTGGCTATATGCCCAGGGGCAGTACGCTTGGGTCTTCAGGTAGAACTATTTCCAGTTTTCTGAGGAATGCTGGATTGATTTCCAGAGTGGTTATACAAATTTGCAATCCTATCAGCAATGGAGGGAATGTTCCCATTCCTCTACAACCCTGCCAGTATGTGCTGTTACTTGAGTTTTTGATCTTAGCTATTCTGATTGATGTAAGGTGGAATCTCAGGGTAGTTTTGATTTGCATTTTCCTGATGGTTCAATATATGAAAATCCATCAATGTAATCAGTCCACTATATTAAAAAACTCAAAGAAAAAAAATCATGTGATCATCTCATTAGATGTTGAAAAAGCCTTTGGTAAAATCCAACACACCTTCATGTTAAAAGTCTTGGAGAGATTAGGAATTCATGGCACACACCTAAACATAATAAAAGCAATATACAGCAAACCAACAGCCAACATCAAATTTAATGGAGAGAAACTTGAAGCAATCCCACTAAAATCAGGGACAAGACAAGGCTGCCCACTCTTTCCCTATCTATTCAATATAGTACTTGAAGTTCTAGTTAGAGCAATAAGACAATAAAAGGAGATCAAGGGATACAGATTGGAAAGGAAGATGGCAAGATATCACTATTCATAGATAACATGATAGCATAATAAGTGACCCCCAAAATTCTACCAGAGAACTCCCACAGCTGATAAATAACTTCAGCAAAATGACTGGATATAAAATTAACTAAAAAAACAGTAGTGTTATTTTATACAAATGATAAATAGGCTGAGAAAGAAATCGGGAAAATGACACCCTTTACAATAGCCACAAATAATATAAAATATCTTGGTGTAACTCTAATGAAGCAAGTGAGAGATCTGTATGACAAGAACTTCAAGCCCCTAAAAAGGAAATCAAAGAAGACCTCAAAAAATGGGAAGATCTCCCATGCTCATGGATTGGCAGGATTACCATAGTGAAAATGGCCATCTTACCAAAAGTAATCTACAGATTCAAAGCAATTCCCATCAAAATTCCAACACAATTATTCACAGACATGGAAAGAGAAATTCTCAACTTAATATGGAAAAATAAAACCCCAGGATGGCTGAAACAATTCTGAACAATTAAAAAGCTTCTGGAAGAATCACAATCCTTGACCTGAAGCTGTACTATAGAGCAATAGTGATAAAAACATGGTATCGGTACAGAAACGGACAGGCCAATCAATGGAATAGAATCAAATACTCAGAAATAAATCCACATATCTATGGACACTTGATCTTTGACAAAGAAGCCAAAACCAAACAGTGGAAAAATGAAAGCATCTTCAACAAATGGTGCTGGTCTAACTGGTGGTCTGCATGTAGAAGAACGCAAAAGCTCAAGTCCAAGTGGATCAAAGACCTCAACATAAAAACAGATACACTGAATCTAATAGAAGAGAAAGTGAGAAATAGCACCAAATGAATTGGCATAGAAGAAAATTTCCTAAACAGAACACTAATGGTTCAGGATCTAAGATCAACAATTAATAAATTAGACCTCTTGAAACTGAATAGCTTCAGTACGGCAAAGGACACTGTCAATAGGATAAAACATCAACCTACAAAAACAATCTTCACTAACCCTACATCTGATAGAAGGCTAATATCCAAAATACATAAAGGACTCAAGAAGTTAGACTCCAAAGAACCAAATACACCTATTAAAAAATGACCACAGAGATAAACAGAAAATCTCAACAGAGAAATCTCAAATGGTTGAGAAGCACTTAAAGAAACCTTTAACATTGGGGAATGCGTGTGTGTGTGTGTGTGTGTGTGTGTGTGTGTGTGTGTGTGTGTGTAATTTTTTTGAGATAGAGTCTATGTGTCTTTGGCTATCTTGGAATTCTCTATGTAGACCAGTCTGGCTTTGAACTCATAGAGATTTGCCAACTTCTGCCTCCTGAATTCTGTTATTAAAGATGTACAACACCATGCTTAGGTAATATTCTCATACAGTTAGTGCCCTTTGCTTCAGTTTGAAAATATTTTAGCATTTGTTAAAGGCAGGTCTCATGATAATAAACTTTGGCAGCTTTTATTTGTCAATGTCTTTATTAATTTCTATATTAGTCAGGATTTTCTAGAAAAACAGAATGTACTGAATGAATATCTATCTATATGTAGAAAGGAGATTTATTAGAATGACTTAGTAGGTGTGGTCAAGTTAGTTCAAGAATGACTGTCTATAAACAGAAGGTCCAAGATTGCAGTAGTTGTTCAGTCCCTGAGACTGGATGTCTCAGCTGGTCTTCATTATATCCGAATCTAGAAGAAGCAGGCTCTAATGCCAGTGAAGGAATGGACTTGCTAGTGAGAGGAAGAGCATGCTTCCTTCTCCCATGTCTGTTATAGGGGCTAAAGTGTGGCCTGGATTAGAGGTGGGTCTTCTCCCCTCAAAAGATATGGATTATAGGTTGATCTTCTCATTTCAAAGATTTGAATTAGAAATGGGTCTTCCTACTTCAAATGATCTAATTAAGACAAAGGCCCCATATGATGTGCTCCATCATTGGGTCTTGGCTTAGTTCCACACGTAGCCAAGTTGACAATCAATAATAGCCATCACAACTTCTGAAGGACACAATTTCACCAGATAGCATTATTCTTGGTTGGCATTTTTCTTGGCAGAACTATGAACATATCATCCTTTACTCTTGATCTATAAGATTTCTGCTGAGAAATCTCCAGATATCCTCATTATAGTCCTCTTTCATGTAATAAGTCACTTGTCTCTTGTTTTCGAATGTTGTGTCTTGGTGAGGTTCTCTTTATATTTAATATTTGACATTCTCTCTCCGTGGATCTCTATGTTCATCCCCACCATTACTTGTTTAAATAACTTTTGTATTTTCTACTTTCTTTGGATGCCACAATATAATTTTTGGTTCACTTGACTGACTTCTTGTAACATCTGTAAGTTCTTTTAAATTTGTTTTCATTTTTCTTTGTGTTGTTCTGAGTAATTTTAGAATAATCCATCTTCAAAGCCATTAATCCCTGTGCTTGATAGAATATGTTCCTGAAGCTAAATATAGGCCTTTTAATTTGAGTTATTTTATTCTTTACTTCCAGGTTTTTAAATTTGGTTCTTCTTAATGGTTTATATCCGTCTGTTAAGCTTCTCTTATGTTCATGTTTTGGTCTCTCATTTCATTTAGTTGTCTGTGGGTTCCAGGACTCCTTTCAAATTTTCAAAGAAAATTATTTTGTATTGTTTGTAAGAAGCTCATAAATTTCTTTCTGGTGTCAGTTACCAGTGTTTTGTGTTTATTTCACCTATCCAGTGGTGATGTTTTCTTGACATGTGTGTGCGCATTCCCAGGTGCCCGTGAATTCACATGCATAAACATGCGTGTCATCCTCAGGGCTCTGTGTCACCATCTGCATGTTTGAAGAAATATGAACACTTTCAGTGTGAATAGACTGGATATCTATATATAGGGAAAGTCCTTCAATGGTAGAATCACACAGAGACTGTGGGCTGGGTGCCAGATGCACTCATAAGCAGCTTTTGTTTAAACTCTGCCTTGGGGTTGTCTGGTATATGAGTGAATAGATGGTAAACTTGGTTCCTGTATCTACCAGGGGATAACCAGATATTTGGGTCCATCAGAGCAAGTCAGGGCTTGTGTCTGTGCGTCTCGGCTTAGAGTCTGGGACTGTGGATGGAGGTACAGTTGATGTTGTGATCTGGGGGATTGGTCTAGAGCCTAAGACTGTAGGTTCTGGCTTGAACCTGGGCAGGTCTGGTGTTGAGGTTTATGGCTAAGCTGAATATTGGCTTTGCCCTCGTCTTCATATGAAGGGTTATTTCCTCCTATGCTGCACTGCCCTGGCATAGAGTGGGGAGGGTGGGCACTGTGAGACTCTCCTTCCATCTTCTTAAGTTCGTCGTTCCTTGTTTCTGTATTGCACCAGGTTCTCTAAACTCTCATTGAGGTTCTGTAGTTGTTTTTAATATTTGAATGGTCATTTAGATGGATGTTTCTGCAATGATACAGGAGCTAGAAGCTCCTATCATCCCAATGACTGCACCTCAGATACAGTAAATTTATATCATATACAATAATACTGTGCAGTGATTTTGGTCATATAGATGCATAAGAAAAGCACAGCAATAAACATCTACAAACAGCCTCTAAAGCCAGGTAGCATTTACTTCTACATGGGAAAAGAGAGTAGAATTTTGTTTTTCAGCCGTGTTGTATGTACAGAGTCCTGTTAAATTCTCTTCACTCATTTAACCAGCATCAAGTAGTTGATCATCATCTCACCTGCAGAAGGACTTCAGCCAATAAAACGTATTTATTCAGAAAAGAAAACATAGAAGTATACAAAGAAAGTAGGAGAAGACTGGTGGAGACAAGAGCAAAATGAGAGAAAGGATAAAAACTAAATACCAGGAACTTGAGAGTCTGTGGAAGATATGATTGAATAAAAATAGAGTAAGAGAAAAAAGTCTTATCCCAAGCAAGGGAACAACTATTGGCTAAGGGAAAAAATACTAAACAAAACACAAGAGTGAGTAGTATGTATGCCTTTGAAAATGTAAACAGAATAGACATTACAGAAATAGACTCCTGGTCAAGTGGAGAAAGCTGAATAGGTACAACCATCATAGATCAGCATACGCTGGAGAAAATCTACTCACTTATATTTTTTGTAGTCCAATTGTATTTACAGGATATTTTTGTGCAGTTTCAAGGAATACCTGATTCCATTTTTTGTCTAATGTAATAAGGTGAAAAATCTACCCTTGTTTTATTTTGATACCTCCCAGAAGAGAGCCAAAACTTAACATGCAGAAAATGAATAGAACCTCACCATGAGCTATACTTTTTATGTTTATTTAGAAATTATAAACAAATTATTGGCAATGCAATTAGAATTAAGAAACAAGTAAGTAACAAAGCAAATTATCAGCAAGTAGACTTTAGTTCATGAACTTAATGAAGATTTAAAATTAGAAAATCTTTAACTTAATCTAGTACAGTGGCAGAGTAAATGGGAAAAATTCTTACAAAGATCTCAAAAGGTATAAAAAAGCATTTAATAAAAACTCAGTAGCTACTAATACAGAATTATAATGAATCTTTTGAGTCCTGAATTCAAAGTGATGGTTTTTATTCATGGAACTTGCGGGGGTGGGGGTGGGGGGATGGGGGTGGGGGATGGGCATTAGAAGAGATCATGACAGTGGGTCCTTACGTTAGGATTAGCGACTTTATGAGCCCTCCTCTCTCATATGAATGAATATGAAGAACTCACCGTCTGTAAGCCAGGAGGAGTGCTATCATCAGGAATTAAGTCATATGATGCTTTGATCTGGGGCTTGCAGATTTGAAACTTTGAGAAAATTAATTTCTATTATTTAAGGTGTCTGCGGTCTTTTGTTGTTGGTGTTGTTACAGCAACCCAAAGATGACAAATACACACATTTATGACAAAAGTTGTAGCTAAGCTGCATGTGGTATCTTACATCAAAAATCCCTTTACTTGTTTGGAGTCTGAGGCAAAGGTATTACTATGAATTTGATGTTAGCCTGGACTGCATGGTGAATTCCTGCTAGCCTGGGCAAAGGAGTGAAGTATATTCTCAGGAAAAAAATTAATATTAAATCAGGAAGACAAAAGTCTCCCAAACAAATGACTCTTGTAGCTAGAATTGACAGTTAAATTTCTAGAAACATTAGGTAGCAGTAGTCTCCCAACTCAGAAATTCCATCATTCACTACATAGAGAATCAACCACACTGAGATTAAAATTATTACAGTAATAGGCAAATTCCACAAATATTGGTAGCTCTAAAACAAACATGCAAAAATTAATTATATTTCTAAGTATAATATATAATTAATTAGGCAATGCAGATATTTAAAATAAGCCACTATCTGGATGTGGTGATGCGTGCCTACAATCCCAGCATTTGAAAGCCTAAGGCAGGGGGATTAAATTCAGGAGCAGCCTGCATAGCACAGTGAGATTCTCTCTTTTTGTTCTTCATTGTGGTGGTTTAAACATGCTTGGCCCACAGGGAGTTGCATGGTGGGGAGGTGTGGCCTTTGGGGAAGAAGTGTGTCACTTGTGGGCTAGGCTTTGGAGGTCTCCGCCTATGCCCAGGCTCCACCCAGTGTGGAAGAGAGCTTCCTCCTAGCTGCCTGCAGAATAAGAGTCTCCTTCTGGATACCTTTGGATCAGATGTAGAAATCTCTGCCCCCCCCAGGACCATGCCTGCCTGGATGCTGCCATGTTTCCTGTCTTGATGGATAATGGATTGAATCTCTGAAACTGTAAGCCAGCCCCGATGAAATGTTGTCCTTTATAAGAATTGCCTTGGCCATAATGTCTTTTCTCAGCAATGGAAACCCTAAAGGAGATTCTCATTATATATTGGACTAGGCTGTCCTCAAACTCATGAACACAGGCACTCCTTTGTGTGTATAAAATTTTGAAATTGTATCTGGTTGTGTAATCAACTCTGTGTCTGTACTGATTTCTCTTATAACCCTCTACACTCAGTTCCTTGCCCTAGAGCCCAACCTCCCCCAGTCCTGGTATGTACCTCTCTAGCTTTCCCTGCCAACTCAGAAAGAATAAGAGTTTTCAGGTTTTGATGTTTGATTTCTTTAATCTTGAGTACTTAGTTTGCATTATTTTAGTACTACACCACACACACACACACACACATACACACACACACACTTGTATCACTATTTTAAAAACCAAATTACTAGTCGGTAGATATTGGAGTTTTGAATGTTTAGCTTACTTGTCAGCTTAACAGAATCTGAAGTCACTGGTCTCAGTGAGGAATTGTCTAGGTAAGGTTAATCTCGGGAATGTTTAGGGGGGATTGTTTTGATTGTTACCAGAACTGGCATGATCCACCCACTGTGGGTGGTCCCGCTCTCTAATCACGGAATCCTGAACTGCGTAAGAGGGAGAAAGAGCAGGGCACCAACACGCATGCGTCAATCTGGTCCTGCCTGCCTTTCGACTATGGATGCAAGGTGACCGCTGTCTGAGCTCCTGCTGTCTGACTTCCTTGCAATGATGGACTATAACACAGAACTGTGAGCTAAAATAAACCCTTCTTCCCTACGTTGATTTTCTATTGCAGCAACAGCAATGAAACAGGTTTGTGGCTATTCAGAGTTGCTGCCTTAAACTTATATGTGTAGGTATTTATATTAATTTGTTTATATGGGGCACAGGCATGTGTGGAATCATATGGTGCTGTAATGTTTAATTTCACAAGAAATCTACTTTCTAGAATGATTCTACCATCTTGCAATCCTACCAACGCTGTGTGGGAAATCTGGTTGCTTCTCATCCTTGCTGAGCTGTGTTGTCAAGTTAGTTTTAGATAATTTAATTTTAGAGCAGTTTTAGCTACATAGTCAAATTGAGAAGTGAACAGAGAGATTCCCCCAATACACCTCCCCCCTACATATGTGTTACCTTCTAAATTATCCACGTTCCCCATTGGAGTGACACATTGTTATAGCTGGTAGACATACATTCAAGATTAAAGCCATGTGTTAGAGAGTTTCTTGTGTGTACACTCTATGGGTTTGAACACATTTCAAACAGGAGGCATCGCCTCGAGAGTTCAATAGACTTCATCTTTCCTAGCTGGACTGTTTACTCCCCTGCCCCAGCCTTAGCAACCTTTAATGTTTCATTGTTTCCAGTCTTGCCTTTCCCGGGATGTCTGTGTGACTGTTAACTGAAGCAGCAAGACTCTGGCAGACATACAGTCCATGCCCTCCATCAGCTCCTGAATCAGACAGACTTTCCATCACTGAGCCAGATTCCTCACAGGAAAAAGTTCAGGGGCAGATTTATTGGGGTCCAAGGTTTCAGAGGACTCAGTCCTTAGTGTTTGGCTCTCTTAGTCTGAGACAGAGTATCATTGTGTCAGGAACATGTAACACAGGCTAGTTACCTCATTGTAGACAAGGGAGAAAAGATATCCCAGAAGACCCTCTGGCAATAGTCTTCATTCTCCATCTCCTAAGCTTTCCCTCACCTACTCCAAAATGCACTACCTAGGAGATTTCGACTCAGGAATCTGAATGGAACATTCATTCATATCAACACTACAGCTTATTTAGTTCACCTCTACACATTTGAGGTTTTCTTGCCTCTTTCATGATCACTTATTTTTCTTTTTCAGTGCTGAATAATATTCCACCTTGAGGTTTTTTGTTGTTGTTGTTGTTGTTGTTTGTTTTTTTGTTTTGTTTTTTTAGTTTATTTACAGGTTTACTTATGACCAGTTTGAATACATCTGCTTATAACATTTTTTTGGTCCAGGATTTGCCATAGATGATGTAAATTTTCAACCTGTTTTGAGGAAAAATCCAGGAGTGTGAGTGAGAATCATATGGGAGGAGTGTGGGAGAACAAAGTCAATTTTGTGTCAGTCCACTGGGGTTTGTGTGACCAAGTGTGTTATACTGGGAAGTTTAAAGGCAAACTTATCCCTCACAGTTCTAGGCTGGTGAGTTCACAGGGAAGGCTTAAGCAGTCTCAGTGAGCACGAGGCTCTACCTCCTGATTCAACTCTTCCTTTGTTCTGTGAGAAACCCAGAGTAGAGTTGCTGAGAGGCCTCTCTTGGGCCTTTTTTTTTTCCCATTTTTTTTATTCGATATATTTTTTATTTACATTTCAAATGATTTCCCCTTTCCTAGCCCCCCCACTCCCAGAAAGTCCCGTAAGCCCCCTTCTCTCCCCCTGTCCTCCCACTCACCCCTTCCCACTTCCCCGTTCTGGTTTTGCTGAATATTGCTTCATTGAGTCTTTCCAGAACAAGGGGCCACTCTTCCTTTCTTCTTGTACCTCATTTGATGTGTAGATTATGTTTTGGGTAATCCAGGTTTCTAGGTTAATATCCACTTATTAGTGAGTGCATACCATGATTCATCTTTTGGGTCTGGGTTACCTCACTTAGTATGATGTTCTCTAGGTCCATCCATTTGCCTAAGAATTTCATGAATTCATTGTTTCTAATGGCTGAATAGTACTCCATTGTGTAGATATACCACATTTATTGCATCCACTCTTCTGTTGAGGGATACCTGGGTTCTTTCCAGCATCTGGCAATTATAAATAGGGCTGCTATGAACATATTAGAGCATGTATCCTTATTACTTGGTGGGGAGTCTTCTGGGTATATGCCCAGGAGTGGTATAGTAGGATCTTCTGGAAGTGAGGTGCCCAGTTTTCGGAGGAACCGCCAGACTGCTTTCCAGAGTGGTTGTACCAATTTGCAACCCCACCAGCAGTGGAGGAGTGTTCCTCTTTCTCCACACCCTCTCCAACACCTGCTATCTCCTGAATTTTAAATCTTAGCCATTCTGACTGGTGTAAGGTGAAATCTCAGGGTTGTTTTGATTTGCATTTCCCTAATGACTAATGAAGTTGAGCATTTTTTAAGATGCTTCTCTGCCATCCGATGTTCTTCAGGTGAGAATTCTTTGTTTAACTCTGTACCCCATTTTTTAATAGGGTTGTTTGGTTTTCTGGAGTCTAACATCTTGAGTTCTTTATATATATTGGATATTAGCCCTCTATCTGATGTAGGATTGGTGAAGATCTTTTCCCAATTTGTTGGTTGCCCATTTGTCCTCTTGATGGTGTCCTTTGCCTTGATGGTGTCTCTTGGGCCTTTTTAAAGTCAGGATACTAATTCACTTCATGAGAACTCCATTCCCAAAGGCCATCCTCCTCTAACACTGCCACACTGCGAGTTAAGGCTTCTTCCAATGTTTGAATTTTGAGTGGGTCATGACTGTTCACGTGGATGCTTTAGGAAAGGAAGTGGCTGTGACCTTTTGGTTTCCAGTGAGTGAGTGCCCACACCACCTTAGCACTACTGTTGGGGTTATTTTATTTTGGGGACTTTGGCTCTTTGAACAGATGTGGAGTGGTATCTCATCAGTTTTCCTCTTCTATTTTTGTGAGAAATACAGTTAGCTAGGAGGCCTCCCCCAGCCTCCACGCTGGGCTTACTCTGTGATTCCATGCCTGCCTAGTTGCCCTGGTTTCCATTTTCATGATGACCCCTGGCGTGAAGCATCTCAGAGGAGGCTTATCTGACATCTCTCTGCACTCTTGGCTGAAGTGTCTTTTCAGTTCTCTGGTCTGTTTTCTCATAGCTGAGTTTTAGGAGCTCTTTGTAGATGGATCTAAGTTCAGGACAGTTGGACTTAGGAAGGTTTGATTGCTTTTGATTTCACAGTGATGAGAAAACAATTTACATTGAGTGAAAACTGTACTGTGTGGGCTTTGTTTCCCCGAGCTCATGGCATAGCGCTACTGGGCAGCAGTAACTGAGGCTCTGTCAGTCACAATCACCACAGATTAATGATCAGCGCTACAGTGCACTTGGTTGCTAAACAGTGATGGTCAGCAAGTTAGGTGTGCTTAAAGTCTTTGATTTTTGTAAGGCTGGGTCTTGCTTCTCATTGCTGCCTTCAAACTGTTGTCCCTTCCCCGTCGTTACACTTGTGAGCCACACATCCCACAGAAATGCATTTTTATTTACACTGTCTTCAATTTATAAGAATATATAACCCTATCACAAGTTAGGGGGCATTTATTTGGGACGATAGTATGTTACCAAATGAGTGTTTTGCAAATGTTTCCTCTCAGTCTGGGTTGGTTTTCACTGTACAAACACAGCCTTTTGAAGAACTGTTTAATTCAATAATGCCCAGTTTATCAATTCTTATTTTTTTCATGTGGATGGGCACTTTTTTACCTTTGTATATTCATGTACCACATGTGTACCTGGAGCTCTCAGACCCCAGAAGATGACAGATCCCCTGGGACTGGAGTTACC
The DNA here is from genome assembly GCF_947179515.1 of Apodemus sylvaticus. NCBI lineage: Eukaryota > Metazoa > Chordata > Mammalia > Rodentia > Muridae > Apodemus > Apodemus sylvaticus. The sequence goes on along the minus strand of NC_067492.1, from coordinate 43,439,951 downwards.
GACAGTTGTGAGCTGTCATGTGGTGCTGGGAACTGAACCTGGGTCCTCTGGAAGAGCAGCCAGTGCTCTAGATGAGCCACCTCTTCAGTCCCATTAACTCATCCTTTCAGGAATGTTTTTCTCTCATATGTAAATGTCATTAGTGATGATGGTGAATACAAGTCTGAACTTGTGTTGTTCTCTGGGCCTTCACACTTCTGTCTGTGGCCCATTCGGTTAACTCTCATGTCTAGATTTACTCATTAACTCTTGCATGTGTGTTGGAGTGGTGCTTTTACACACTGTATGAAGACGTGTTGCTGTCCTTCCTTGCCTATCTAAGACACCTTCTGATTGGTTCAAATAAAGAGCTAATGGCCTATTAGCAAAGGCAGGAAATAGAAGGTGGGACTTCTGGGAGGAGAGAGGAACTCTGGGAAGGAGTCAGCTGAGGGAGATTCAGCCAGCCAGACACAGGAAGAAGCAGGCCAGGAAGGGAGGCAAGCGCCGGAATTTAGATTAGTATCAATGGGATAATTGAGTTATGAGCTAGTGGGAAACAGTACCTAGCTCTAAGGCCAAAATCTCATGAATAAATATAGTCCTCATGTCATTATTTGGGAACTGGAGTAGCCATAGAAAGGCTACTCATGTGGATGTCATGGAAAGGTTACACATGTGGATGTCTGCTCCAGTATTGTCTGCTGACAAAACTTGTTTTCCTTCAATCTGCTGTCCATAAGAGTTCAGTTGTCTGCATCTATGGGGCTCTGTTCCTGGGATCTCTATTCTTGTCCACACTTGGCAGTTCCTTTTCCAATGCCATGCCATCTGGAGTAGTGTGGTTTTGTAGCAAGATTTGAAACTCGGTCTTGTCAGTCCCCCATCCCCCACCCCACTCATTACTTTGTCTTCAATATTCTGTCTCCCACCTTTTTTTTTTTTTTTTTTTTTTTTTTTTTTTTTTTTTTTTTTTTTTTTTTGCTCAGCATACAAACTTTAAAAGTAGTTTGTTGATGTCAGCAAAACAATTTCCTGGGGCCTAACTTGGATCACACTGAATTTACACATAAAGATGGGAAGAGGTGACATCTTGAAAATGTCACATCATCTTAGCTATGGGTACTAGGTAACCCTCTACTTATTTAATTCTTCCTTGATTCCTTTTGGCAGAACCCTGAGCTTAGATATGTGTATATTTTATTATATTTATACTTACATATTAACTTTTGGTAATGACATAGATAGCTTCAATTTCAAAGTCCACACTTATTCATTGCTGGTTTATAGGAAAGCAATTCATTTTTGCATATTAACTTTGTCTCTCATACCTTCTCACAATCATTTATTAGTTCTGGGGCTAAAGAATTGATTCCTTTGCATTTTTAACATTTAAGAGAACACCATGTGCTAACATTGGCAATTCGTCCCTTCTTTTCTGTGCACTAAGGATTGAGATCTCTCGTGCTGGCACGTGCTCTGTCACTGGGTGCTATCCATGACCTTCTTTATACTTTTTATTTTGAGCTTTCAACATCCTGTGTATCCCGGACCCCCGCAACTGAGATTGTAGGCCTGTACTACTTGGCTTGGCTATTTCTTCTAATCTGTCTGACTAGCTAAGTGTTAGCAATGTGAACAAAAAAGTGGAGAGAAAAGAAGCAGGGGGAGGGGCCTCCTTGTCTCTTTTATCGGTTTCAAAAGAAAACTTTGAGGATCATAACATAGAGTGGCCTGCTTTTCCTTCTTCATCTTATAATGCAATGTTATAATTTTTTATTCTTTCACAGTTTATACATACACACATACACATATACACATATGTGCATGCAAACATAAAAACACATGCACTCACAAAAGCACATACATGCACATACATGTGCATATGCGCACAAAACTCACACATGCACACACACATAGTGATCTTTGATCATATTGGTCTCATCATCTTCTTTTTCTCTCCTTTCCCCACTAAGCCCTTTCTTCTTCCCAACATGTTGTCCTCTGACTTTTGTAGTGTTTTTGTTTCTTTGTGGCTAGTTTCTTGAACCCCCACTTTAATTAGGGATGTATGACCTATCTAATTATGTTTAATTAAGGTCGCATGTGTGGGCATGGATGAAGGGTTGTTTATTTTGGAAAGAACAACTTACCCGTGGCTATATCACTCCCAGCAACCACTAACTGCCTACAGTTCTTCACAGAGGCCGACCTTGTGAGCCCTTCCTGCACTGTGAAAGATATGGTTATATTCTTTATTTCTTCATCCTCGGTGGATCTTAGCATGTTACATATTTTAAGTATTAGGCCTGCTTCATCTACCTTCTCAATATTCCTTTTCAATTTTTTTTAACAAAGGGTCTGCCTATGTAGAACAAGCTAGCCTGGAAGTTGCTATAAAGCCTAGGCTAGCTTTAGGCTTGTAATGTGATGTAATGCACAGGGTAGCTGTGTTGCAATTACAGGCAGATCCACCGCACTTGTCTCCTTTCCCTTTCATGCCTGTGGGATCAAACGACATCTTTTTTCATTTCTGATATTCATAATTTTGGCATTCCCTTCTTTCTTTTTTTAGGATGGCCAAAGGACTCCCAGCTTTCTTTACCCCACAGAGAACAGTTTTGGATTTTATTGATTTGAAAAAAAATTAAAATTATTTTATCTTATGTTTACAGTCATTGTGCTTGCATGTATGTATGTGTACCGTGTACAGTTATGATGCCTGCAGACGATAGCAACAGATCCTCTGGAACTGGCCTTACAGATGGTTATGAACCACCATGTGGGTTCTGGGAATCAAATGTGGGTCCTCTGCAATAGCAGCCAATGCTCTTAACCCCTGAGCTTTCTCTCTCCAGCCCCTGATTTATTGGATTTTTAAAAAAGATGTATTTATTTATTTATTATATGTTAGTACACTGTAATTGTCTTCAGACACCCCAGAAGAGGGCATCCAATCTCATATGGATGGTTGTGAGCCAACCATGTGGCTGCTGGGACTTGAACTCAGAACCTTTGCAAGAGCAATCAGTGCTCTTAACCACTGAGCCATTTCTCCAGCCTTGTATTTTGTTTCTATGTATCTTGATTTCCAGTGTTTGACTTGATTGATTTTTGCACTGGTTTTTACCTTTTATGTTTTTTTATACTTATTTGGGGTTTAATTTGTGGTTTTGTTTGTTTGATGAGTTGGGAATTTACAGTGCTGTTTTTTAGAAATCTCTATCTGGCAGCATCCTCTGCTCTAGCATCCTCTGCTCTAGCATCCTCTGCTCTAGCATCCTCTGCTCTAGCATCTCTGCTCTAGCATCTTTGGCTCTAGCATCCTCTTCTCTAGCATCCTTCGCTCTAGCATCCTCTGCTCCAGGTTTCCCCTCAGTATCACTTGTGTAGCATGACTTTGGACAGGTTGTTTTGCTTATTATTGGGGAGTATGTTGTTTAATTTTCTAGCATTTTAGGATTCTCCGGGAATCCTTTGGTTACAAATTTCCGGTTTAATTCTACTGTGGTCTGAAACTAGACAACATATGATCTTTGTTACTTTAAATTTGTTGAGGTCAACTTTCTGGCCTAAGATGCCATGTGTCTTGCTGAGATGCCCGTACAGACTTGAGAATAATGTATATTCTATTGCTATTGGATGAAGCAGTGTATGACACTTGGTGCACACAGACCTGCACCTATCCACACACTAAGCTCTTCTGGTGAATGTATCCTTACTTCACTGTGATTTTAATCTTACTTCCTCTCTATCTTTTCATTTGCTTACTTGTTACTTATATGTTCTCTTTTATTACTTCTTATGAGCATCATTTGTTAAGTGGGATTTAGTGTGGCATTAACACACATGCATGCAGTGTGTCCTGTTGATGTCCCTTCCTCCTGCCCTGAATAGTTGTCATGGTTCTGCTTTCAGTTCCACATTTTCCAGCTTATGCCCAGGGAAACGTGAGGTACTTGTCTTTCTGTTTCTTCCACTTAACATACACACTCCTTTTTTATTTATCTGGGGGCAAATGACAGGATTTCATTCTTCTTTATAGCTGAATAACATTCCATTGCATGTTTGTATCACACTTTATTTAGACAGTCATCTGTTGTTGGGCTTCTCATCTTTTCCATATCATATTATGATGAATGATCTCACAATAACTTTGGGCTTATAGCAGATCCTCAGCTTGTATTGTTTAGATTTCCTTAGCAAAGGAAAAATATTCATATATTTATGTATATGTATTCATATCTGTATGTATCACATATATTTTTATTTACATTTTATTTACATATTTAATATATGTAAATATTTATTTATATATATTTTATTTACACATATTTATTACATATATAATATATGCATATATTGTATATATATATTATATTTACAATATACATATGTAAAATATATACACAAAGGTGGGACGGATTGTAATCATATGGCTGATCTACTCTGGAATTCACTATGTAGACCAGGCTGGTCTTGAAATCACAGAGACTGCCTGTTTCTGCCTCCTGAGTCCACTGGGATTAAAGCTGCCCATTTATAGAAGTTGTTATAATCTATGAGATTATAACATGTCTGTCTTAAAAGATGTCCGAGCAGTTGTCTGAGGAACCTTCGTACTGTTGTCCATAATGGTTGGGTTGATAAACAACTACGGACACCACTTATTTCTCTCTATATATCCTCACCAACAGTTTATGAAGCCATCGTTCAAATTGCCACCATCACCTCTTCCTCCTTCCTCCTCCTTTTCCTCTTCCTATTTTTCTCCTTCATTTTGTTTTTCAAAAGACTTTAAATCTATTTTTCTTATTGAGTTGCCAGTTTCCTTTTGTATTCTCAATAAATGCCCTTTGCCTGATACATCTGATCTATTATCAGCATCTTCTGAGGAACAGAAATGTATACTTTGTTGTAGTTCAATTTATTGTATCATTCATGAATCATGGTGCTATACTATAAAACATCTACCTAGCCCAACAACCTAGAGACTCTAGTATTTTCTTTTGGAACTTTAGGTGTTATGTTTCTATCTGTGATCCATTTTGAAATTTTTGAATAGAGTGAAAGATGTGGATTGGTGAGATTCATTTATTTCTCTCGGCATCTAGCACCCCTCATTAAGACAATTTGTTTTCTGCTGACTTATGTTAGCATATTTGTCAATTAACCATATAAAGATCTCTCTGGAATTCTGTTCCACTGGGGTTGATGTGTATGTGTGTCCATCCTCACACCAGCAATCTTGAACCAGCAGATACAATTCAGTCTTTTTATTTTTAAAACATTTTAGGTATATGGTAGTTCTGCCAGCATACTATGTGTATATGCATGCCTCGTGTCCTTGGGAGATGGAAGACACATTGTATGAAACTGGAGTTACAGATGATTGTGAGCCTGCATATGGGTTCTGGAAACTGCACTTGGGCTCTCTTTAAGAATAGATGCTGTTCCTAACCACTGAGCCATCTCTGCAGCCCCACATTCAGTCTGATCTTCAGATCGTGTGAATCCTCCAACATTACTTTTCTCTCAAGATTATTTTGATCTCACCAGGTTCTTTGTTTTTCTATGCAGATTTTAGACTCAGTCTGCCTGTGTCTAGAGGAAGATTGGCTGGGGTTGTCCATAACCAGGATTGTCATCAAATCTATACACCACCTTCCAGGAAACTGACTTATTAATGATTTTGAGTCTCCCAGTCTTTAAATACATTTCTACTTTTAAATGCTATTTAAATATTATCCATCAAGCTGATAAATTTTAGGGAGAGGAAGGAATTGTTATACAGAAGCAATAATGATACAAAGAAACAATAAGACCTGCATCTGCTTTCTCTACTGTTTCATATCCAGAGGTCTGGACAGAGCCCCAAGCATTTTCTCATGGGTAGTTGACACTGTGAAGACTCCTTGAAGAATGAGTTGGAGCAGACAAAACTTACTCAACATCCTATGAATATACTAATATGCACTCCACAAGATTGTTGGATGAATTAGATGAGCAGTAAAAGAAATACCTTTTGATACTTGAAGCATACCTTACCTAATAACTATTAATTAGTTTTCCAGAGAGACTAAAAGATTAGCATGTCTGTGAGTTAGGCAAATGCTGAAACTGAGTTAGAAAGTACTTTGTTCACGAAATTGGATAAGTTGGCTGTCTGTAGCTGATTCCTTGCTCTGGGCCATGTTGCAGAGTAGAACCAGTATCTCTGTGGTCAACAGTTGGCTTTTCTGTGTGTCTGCTGTGGAAAGACCCTATAAGCCCAGATCCTCCTTGTAAGCCATTCTCTATGATATTCTGCCTCAGTGTAGCTGGATCCTTCCTCAGTGACCCTTTGAAACTTCCAGAAAACTCAGCTAGCACAGTTAAGAAAGCAGAGGGGTCAGAGTAAGAATGCAAGTTCTAAGTTACATAGACTTGCCATCTGAGTCCTGGCCTATCACTTGTCATGATAGTACCATTGAGAAATTACTTTTAAAAATTACATTTATTTATTTATTTATTTATTTATTTATTTATTTATTGTGTGTGTACTGTACATGAACACACGTAACACAGTGCACATGGGGAAATCAGAGGGTGACTTGGAGAAATTGGCCTCTCTTTCCACCATGTAGGACCTGGGGATTGAACTTAGGTATTTGGGCTTGGCAGCAAGTACCTTGAACCACTGAGCCATCTTGATTCTCTGGAGAAGTGATTTTTTTATTTCCAAATCTCAACTTCTTTATCTGGAAGGCAGGGGAAATTGATAGCTTCTCTGAGGATTGTTCTAAGTCATAAATGAAGCAGGATACGAAAGAAGACAGAAGACAACAGTCACTCACTCTACACTGACACGTGAGCAATATTGACAAGCAGAAACCCGGTCCAGAAGTCTGCCTATAGGATTCTCTGAAATCCATGCCTAAAACTTTCAGAGAGTTCTGCCGAATTAGGTTTGCACTGTTATGCTTTCTCAGGTTGCTAAATGCTCTGCCCACCCCCCTTTAAATAAACCCTGACTAAAACAATCCCATGCAAGTGACAGCAACAAGCAACTGTTCAACCTAGACAAAGAGCCTTGGTGGCCTCTTGATCCTGCTGAAAACTCCCGAGGAACATCAGGATGGGTCTCTAGGTGCAGTGCTCAGCGACTTTTCTTCAGTAAGGTCCATAAACAAGTTTTACACCACTCTTAAATTTTAGTGTCTTTGGTTTTCTGCAGAGCCGGGTGGCACATTTTACTTCATTCTTGGAAACATCGTCATTAAATGTTGAAGATGGATAGGTGCTGGGCACTGGCATCTGGCGTGCCTCGTCTGCCCACTTTGCTTATGAATGTTAAGATTTCTTAGGGGTCGGGGGGCTACTGATGGGGAGGGTTAAGGTAGGACAGGTCCAGGGACAATTAGTGAGCTTTTTGGAATGAATCCTTCCCGCTAGAGGGCAAAGGTGGACTCTGGAACATTTTAGACTGTTTTCTGAATTACTCTTAGCAGTCCTCTAAGGTGGTTTATGAAGAGACATATGTTCTCACTATTTGACTAAACACACACAGACACTAAAATATGGTGTGCTCACAAGCTGTGCACAGGTATTGAATGTTAAGCAACTGGCACTCTTGGGCATCTGTTCAAGGAGAAATCTCAGCCCTTGGTACCATGATCTTTCTCTTGCAACACAGGCAGGCAGAGAGAGGTGAGGGTAGAAAGGAAGAGATGGAAGGAGGGAGGGGAGAGAGGGAGGAAGAGGTGAGAGGTAAAGAAGAGACAGACAGAGACAGGGATGAGAGATAAAGGAGAAGAGAGTAAAAGAGATATCACAGTAGAAGCTGTTTGCAGTATCTGGTTGCTTGAAAGGAAAACCACAACAAAATGGCAAAGCTTGGGCCCAGGCATGTGCCCCCAAACTGGCCTAGTCCTTCCTCATGCCAGATATGTATATCCCATCTTCTTTTGAGGGTGTGCACCATTGACTTGGGCTCCTCCCTCAGTCCTTTATAGCTACTGACCCCTCTGGGCCTTTACTGTCTTGGACTCTGTGCTTGAGACCACTGTGAGGTCTTTCTGTCTGGTTCACAACTGCTTGGCCAGGAGGCCCAGGTTTTGCTCCAGGCTCATTTCTTCTGTGTGTAAGTGTTGCTACACAGAGAACCCAGAGGGACTGCATTGAGCTCCGCAGCTGGGAGTGGGCCACTGTGGACAGCTGAGGCACAGTTTTGTAGGAGATTTTTATCGCTTATTTGTTTGAGGAAGTTGCAAATAGTCTTGGTCCTACAACCCAATATGACAAATTCAACAACCAGGCTGAACAGAATCAAGGGATGACCCTAACTACTTTACTGCTGTTGAATGATGTGATGTCTAAGAATACATTTGTGTGCTGTCATACCAGCAAGGTGCTCTTGTGCACAGGCAGTGTTTTCCTCACACAAAAGCTTACTTTCTCCACTGGCACAACCACAGAAGACGTGAGCCTGTTGCTGAAGAACTTTAGCTGAACATTCACTGAGAGTTGGCTGTTTCACTGGGTCCTGAATCAGAAGGACAAGAAGGTTTTTCACCAAGATGTGGTGGTGCACACCTTTGATCCTTGTCAAGTAGAGGTATGTGGATCTCTGTGAGTATGAGGCCAATGAGGCCAACCTGGTCTGCGTATATGTACATGTGTATGTGTATGTGCATGTGCATGTGCATGTGCATGTGCTTGTGCATGTGTATGTGTATGTGCATGTGCATGTGCATGTGCATGTGCATGTGTATGTGTTTGTGTATGTGCATGTGCATGTGCATGTGCATGTGTATGTGTTTGTGTATGTGCATGTGCATGTGCATGTGCATGTGCATGTGTATGTGTATGTGTGTATATATAATGAAACACTTTCTCAAAAGAAAGGTTCTTCAAATAACTTGTGTGGAAGGGAGCATAAAACCCACCTCCCCTTTAAAATTTCTGTTAGTTAAATAACCTCTCTACTGTGCAACCAATATTTACTAAGATTTCTAATTTATTGGGCAACTGCTTCCCTCCCTGTCCCTAATTTTCAGCTAAGCAGTTATGGTGGGGCCATTCTTTGCAGATGCTTCCACACAAGCAGTCCAGCTCAGGTGTTTTGGTGGGAAATCTTAAATGGAAGTGAGACAAGCTTGTGGACTTAGAATTTTCAAAACCTACTTTAATTAGGGTTCTTAGACACTCCAACTTCCCTTCTAGTCCACCAGCCAAAGGTAGGGGAGAAGAAAGGTTACTAGGAAATGGGGGATGTGGACCTGTTTAGAAGTAGTTCTTTGGGCTGATTCCAGATGAGAATCAGGAGTGATTCAATCAGTTCAATCCAATTGGCAAACATCAAACAAAATTCAGCAGCAGTAGATTGATCCAGAGGGAACTGCCAGGCTCCCCCAAATTGGTATAAGTCTGCAGAAGTGGCAAGAAGAAGCCAGAATACCATGAGAAATTCTTTAGTGCTTTTCTCTCTACGAAGTCACAATAAATGAAGATTAGCGAAGACCAGCAAAGTGTTGCAAGGCGAACCACTGTAAGAGCATTGGTCACTGTCTGTTGGGTTAGACTTATACTCTTTCTAAACATCAGGAGTTCTCTCAAATGTCTGCTTCAGAAAAACATCCTTTCATAAGACAGCATTCAGAAAAACATCACATGACCCAACTGAATTTCCAAAAAACTAGAAATTTCCACTTCACAAGCTCCTCTTTTCTTGACTGCATAGTTGGGGGATGAGAGTCCCATATCTTTGCAGCAGGCTGTTAGAGAAAGCCTCACAGACGGTAAGCTAGGTAGATAGGCAGGTGGATCATAAGCAGAGACAGACAGTCCAGATCATTGATTGGAATAGATGTGAGGAGACAAAGAGGCCAGCTGTGTTACTTGCCCATTGCCGTCATGACAAATTAAGAGGAAGTAGTGGTTTAGAGTTCTATCTGGTTTCCCCATCTGTGGCTCTTGAAATCTTTCCTCCCTGCTTCCTCCATGGTCTTTGAGCTTTGAGGAAGGGTGGAGATACAGACGTCTCATTTGTAAGTGAATGCCCTGTGGACACTTACTCTGCACTATGTTTGACTTTCCTCCTGGGTCAGGTAAGCTTTTACATAGAGGAAAACCACTGTCTATGGAGCAGTGGGGTGGCCACAAGAGCGTTTCATCACGTCATCAGCACTTTGAAATCAATCAGTGAGCCAAGGCCATCCTTTTATTCTATTCAGCCCGATGGTTGAATTTGCCATAATGTTTTTTTGTTTTATTTATTTATTATGAGATATGTGTGTATGTATGAATATATGTATGCATAAGAGTGGGCATGCATGTGCCAAGATGAGCATATTCCAAGTGAGACAGGGTGAGACAAAAAAAAAAAAAAAGCCCTTCCAGTAGATGGTCATGTGTCGAAACAGTCAGAGGACAACTTCTGGGAAAGATTCTCACCTTCCACCTTAAACTCAATCAGAAACCAGCTGGTCACTCCCACAATATTATCAGCACACCACTGCACTCATGAGCTTGTTTGACCATTCCAGTCATTACAGTAGTTTACAGGGCTTGTAGCTGGGTAAGACTGTTGATGGCTTTTGCCACTAGTAACTTACACAGTGCCTGGTACTATGAACTCTGCCAGCAAGAAAGAAGCTTCCTGGTCAGAATCATTTTTGTGTCTACATGTCCTGTGACCAAAGTGGTGTCCAGCAATAAAGGGTCTTATCATCAAGTTCTGGTAATCACCTAACAGCAAAGGCCTGTATAATTTGGGGGAAATCTGCCTCCTTGTCTTTTCTGGCTTCTACAGGATAGGCACATTTTCTGGTCCATGACCTCTTCCATCTTTAAGCTGTATCATTCCAATTTTTGCTTCCTTCATTCCATCACTCTGAAATCCCTCCCCTCCCACCTCGTGATTGCTACTCAAATGATATCTGACCATCTTTCTGCACCAAGGCCATCTCATGGTTGATTAATAAACTTACTTGTATCATCTCTCCTCCACGTGTAACACATTTTCAAATCACAGGAATAATGCTGTGGTCATCATGGGATCATTATTCTGTCTGTCCCGCCAGTGGATAATAAGATAGCCTGAGTTAATATCCCCCAGATTGCAGAGGTACAGAGATATGGAGGTTAATGTAGGTTTAACCAAAAGGACTCCAGTGTTGAAGGCACAGTTGATTCAAAGTCTACTTATGTTTCCTGGACAATGTGCTGTGTATACTCTACAATGTTCATGTCCTTGTCATTCAGTTGCCCTAACTGCAGAGCCTTTTCTCACACTTACACTCATTTTAATGGTTAAGACACTTCTGTGTCTTCCATCTTGGCTCTTCAAACCTTCATGAATCCTCCATTTATTGGCTAGTTTGGCAGCCAGGACTGACTTTCTGCTATCCCAGATGTCTCTGGGGCTGGTTCTCACTGACCTTACCTGTGGCTATTTAGGCCTCACCTCCTCCAACAGAGCTTGTTCTTTGTGCTCTAAGGAGCCAGGTTGGACTAGACCAGGCTCCCATACTTGCCTGCCTTCCTCCTGTTCTGTGCTGGCAGGGCAATGTCATACTTGCCTACTCTGGGCTCTTCACAGTTTTGTCCTGATCCAGATGGATTTAGAAATCTTCTGTTCTCTCTTCACATGCATTTTGAGCATAAGAAGAGCTCTCTATGACAGTGTTTGCATTTGTTCCTTGTTATCCATTCTTTCTCTTACATCTTGTGTGAGTCCTTTTGTTGCATTGTTTTCCACCTAAGTACCTAGATGAGCAGGGGAGGGGAGGGGAGCTCAGCTCAGTTCTTCCAGTATATCCACAGACTAGCAAGAATTCAACACAGCATTCAGGAGGAAGGAGAGACATACTTGGTGCAGAGGAGGCTCTGCATGAAATAGTCACCATTTGTATGTTTACGCCAGACGTCACACTTAGTGCTGCACATATTATTATTAAAACTTCCAGCAACAGGGAACAGCATTGGTCTCATGATACAGACCAGAAAACAGAGGCACAACAATGTTCAATAATTTATCTAATGTTACAGAGTATAAAGTGAAACAATTCAGCCAGCTTCTCATGCATGTATACAATCCCTTTGACTTAATTACCTTTATATTGCTGTGATAAGAAACTAAGACCAAGTCAACTTATAGGAAAAAATTTTTTCTTTGTGAATTAAAGTTTTGGAGGATTAAAATCCATGATCTTCAGGGCACGGAGTATGGCAGCAATCAGTCAGGTGGACATGGCACTGTAGAAGGAGCTATGAGGTTACATCTTGAGATATAACTATGAGGCAGAGAGCTAACCTGGAATGACATGGGCTTTTGAAACTTCAAAGCCATAAGAAAGCCACACCTGCTAATTCTTTCCAAACAGTTCCACCATCAAGGATTAAGTAATCAAACATGTGAGACTGTGGGGGCCATTTCCATTCAAACTACCACACCCCTTTTCTGTCCCTAATGAATATGTTCTTTTTCTTTCTTCAATTATTTATGTAGTTTATCTATATGAGTACTTTGTCTGTGTGGAAGACCAAACTGTGGGAAACCAGACCTTCAACAGCCCCCACTTTGAGAATCCCCTTTTGCTGACCCCTTATTAGAAGCCTCTTTTACAAGGATGATTGTGGGAACCAACTGGTCCTTATCTTAAACACCTGAGGTTGTTAGAGAAGAACCAGCATTCCAGAAAAGCCATAAGATGCCTCAAGCTGCTGCTAGCCTGTCGCCAGCATCCGCACCAGATGTCCTCCCTTTCTTCTGTGCCTTAAATCATTCTCCTCCAGCCCCTCCTTATCTTTTCTTATGGTGTGCTTAAAACTAGACTTTCTTCCCGTTAATAAACAGACCTTGACACAAACTCCTGATGCTTGGTCTCACCCTGTCCTTCCCACCCATTTCTCTCTTACAGGCTGGGTCTTCATCGATTCTCTGAATAACTAGGTCCCGCAGGACGGGATATGTCTGCATGTACATCTACATACCAGAAGATGGCATCAGACAGGTATGAGCTGCCTTGTGGGAGCTGGGAATTGAACTCACAGCTTCAGAAGAACAGCGAGTGCTCTTAATCACTGAGCCGTCTCTCCAGCCCCTCAATGTGTATGTCCTGGCATTCAGATGTTTGACACTTTGTTTAGTGTGGAGGAGTAGAGAATCTCAACAAATAGTTCAGGCTTCTCTGGAACTTATGTTCCTCCTGTCTCTGCCTCCCGAGTTCTGGGGTGGTAGGGTGTGCCCTCACATCTGGGTTCATATTGAGATGTTTGCAGTATCATTGACTCTCCCTGGCCTATGGTCTGGTTGAACTAGATCCTCCCAGAGGTACTTATTTAGGGGAAAGACAAGGGGCGAGTCAGATCTTGAACACTGTCTTTACACACAGACAGGACAGAGCATAAAACAAATTGCATCTGCAGCTGTTCCCTTTCTATTGGAAGTGGGGCAAGTGGGCAATTTCTCTGCAGCCCAGCCTTCCACCAAGACAGAAGCAAGGTGGAATCTTCCACCACCTCACCTGGTCCAGCTTGTTTATAAGACTTATTTGATTATCATATCTTATTCATTTAAAGACTCACTCAGTAGAAACATATAGAGGCCATTTCCCTTCCATTTTTTATCTTGTGTAGGAGCCAAAATTTATTAATATCTGTTTTTGTGTCCTAAAGCTACCTTGAGAACCACAAAATGAGCTATATAAACAACATGCTCTCTTCTCTCTGGACTTTTGGAGGCTAAAGTCCAGTGTAAGGGCAGAGTTGCTTCTTTTGAAGGTCTTAGAGGATAAGCAAGCCCCTGCCTTTCCTTCATGCCATAGTTATTGGCATCTCTGGGCTTGTAGATGCTCACCTACAGTCCCTCCTCCTTTGTCACACCGCCTTCCCACTATGCTTCTGTGCCTTTCCATAGCTCCCTTGCTCTCCAGGGTCACCCTTGTCACACAGGTTGGCCTTGAACTTTCTATATAAAGAGGGTTGGTCTCAAAATCACCAGCTCTTTGAGTGCTTGGATTACCAAGTATGTAGCCACCATACCTGTCTCTTTCATGTTTTTCTTATAAAGATATAATTAATTGGATCTAGGGTCCACTCAATCTAGCATGACCCCATTTTAACTAATTATACCCATGAAGACCTACCTTCAAACAAAACCACATTTTGAGGTCCTAGGTTGATATCGTGGTAGGTGCTCATAGGTAATAGTTTAGCAACCTGGCACTCCACTTGGTTTGGGCTGCACTGATATCTCTCTTGTAATAATACACTTGGAAGTGTATTTTTAGGATCTTTATCTGTGCATACTATGTGCATATACCTCTCTCTCTCTCTCTCTCTCTCTCTCTCTCTCTCTCTCTGTCTCTCTGAACAACAGCAGCCTTTTAGCAAACTAGGACCCCATTTGTATCCAGGCACATCCACAGCCCTCTCTGATTGTAGAATATCTTCTCTCCTTAAAGACTATCAAACTTAGACAGACAGATTTTAATTCCTAATACTTCTGCATAGGAGGTTAGGAGGGCTGGCCCTGCCTAAATTGATTTTGGGAACATGGAAGGCAAAGCATGTCCTCTAAGTGAACATTTAGGGAAAATCCCTCTTTATCATCTTATCTATAACTGGGAATGGACATGATTAAAATCAGATGCATTATGGAAAGGGACATACACAGTGAGCAAAAACCTACATAATCCAAGGTCATCAATCAAAATAGAGAACCACCATACTATGTCTCTTAGAAACCAAACCCTTCTTTTTCTTTAACCTCATAAAGGAAGCCCCCCCAAAACCAGGGTTCTTGAGTGCACTCATTCATATGGGTCACTGTCACTCCCAACAGTGTATTTGACCAGTTCTATCACTTTGTTTTGAATAAATCTTCCTTAGAAATCAGTATGAGGCTTTGTTCCAATCATTTGACTAAAATGTTAAGAGGCCAGAAATGGTGTCATCTTAGGAAGAGGAGGAGTTTAAGCTGTGATCTCGCAAACAAGCTAAAACAGCCTTCTCACAAGCTTAATAGGTTAGCTTGACTATTTGGTTGCATTAAGAAATGGTTAGGGGCTTAGTGGAGTACACTTCTAGGCCATCTCTGAGGGTATTTCCAGAGATAATGAGATTATGGCCATCTGAACAGATCCTTAGATGTCAGTATTGGAGTTGGTGGAAGTTGGAAGTAGGGCATTGTCTTAGGGTTTTGCTGTTGTGAACAGACACCATGACCAAGGCAACTCTTATAAGGACATTTAATTGGTGTAAGCTTACAGGTTCAGAGGTTCATTCCAGTATCATCAAGGTGGGAGCATGGCAGCATCTAGGCAGGCATGGTGCAGGTGGAGCTGAGAGTTCTACACCCTCACCTGAAGGCCACTAGGAAAAGACTGGCTTTTAGGCAGCTAGGTCAAGAGTCTTAAAACCTATGCCCACAGTGACACACTTCTTCCAACAAGGCCATACCTCCAAGTAGTGCTGCTAATGGGGCCAAGCATATTCAAACCACCACAGGCCTCATTGAAGGAAGTAGATAACCAGTCCATCCTGGAGGGTATTTCTCACTCTGGCTTCTTACTGAATTTCTTTTCACTGCTTCCTGATCAACCATAAAGGAAATGGTTCTCCTCAGTACATGCTCTGCCACTCTGATGTTAGGGCCTGGGGCCAAGCAGCCATGACTGAATCTTAGGAAAACATGGCCATAATAACTCCTCCTCTCTTGAACTGACCCTGTCATATGATTTTGGCTACAGTGATGCAAAGCTTCTAGTCTCCAGCTCCATCCTACTAAGCTCTTCAGATGTCTCTGCTAGACGTTCAGCCTGAGGCCATAACCCTGTCTTTAGGTGCTGACTGCTGATCATGATACTCATTTGAATCCTAGCCCTATTTGCTATGTGACCCTGAGAAAATCCCCCTGCCTCTGTTCCCTCGTGAGGATGGCAGCACCTTGTTCGAGGATTAAAGACAACTGTTCATGTAAGGTACTGAGAACAGTGCTTTCCTCATTTTGAGCTCTTGCAAACACCAGCCCTTACAGAGTTTTGTCATTCCTTCAAGGCCCCCAAGGCTCTCTTCCTCTGCAGTCTCCAAGGGCTGAGAATGGCATGGTTGGTATCAGGGCATGTGTAAGCTGAAGCAAGGGGCTAGATCCTTCTGTAAGATGGAGTGAATGACTAGGGACTTGTTGGTGCCGCCATAGTATCTCAGACATCCACAGTCACCAGCAAAGAGTGGAGAAGGGAATATTTAGAAAAGGCATCTCAGTAGACAATGGGGTGCTTTCTTCTCATCACTCCAAGCCAGGTAGGATGAGCACCAAAGACCCCATGGTAGTAGTGAGGCTGGTCTTCCAGAGACAGGAGTGGAGGCCCTTGTGTTGCCCTTGTGTCTGATTAGTAAAGGCGACAAATCCTGGCCTTCCCTCCAAGAGTCCAGAGTAGGCTGTACTGGGTAAGATGTCTTTTCAGAAAGGTGTGCCCAGTAGGTGGGTTTTCTGGGATGTGACTTAGATGGGTAGCCTGATAACATTCTAAAAATCAGGGATAGGAGAAACCCTAGTAGAAGGATAAGATAATCATGTCCAGTGGCTACTATAGCAAATAGTACTCATTTCTTACACTATGTAAGTGCACTGGTTAGGTTTCTTTGTTTCTTTGTTTTTTGATCAATTTGACACAAGCTTGGGATATCTGGGAATAGGGAATTTTAGTTGAGAAAATCTCTCTTATCAGATTGGCCTGTAGACCAATCTGGTACATTTTCTTGACTAATGATTGATATGGGAGAGTCCAGCCCATTGTGTATGGTGCCACCCGTGGGTTGTATAAGAAAGCAGAGTGAGCAAGTCAAGGGGAACAGGTCAGTATGCAGCGTTCCTCCGTGGCTTCTGTTGGAGTTGCTACCTTGGCTTCCCTCAGTGGTGGTCTGTGATTGGGATGTGTAAGCCAAATAAACCTTTCTCCAAGCTGCTTTTTGACTTGGTCTTTATCTCAAATGGGCCCACAGGGCTGTGTTACTTCTGGAAGCTTCAAAGGAGACTTCATGTCTTTGTTTCTTTCAGGTCCTAGAGGCTTCCTGCATTTTGGGCACCGAACTCCAATCCCCTTCCAAGCCAGCTATGTAGCATTTCCCCACCTTTCTTGAAGAATCACATCTTCTCTTTGCCTCTTCTGACAACATTGGGCCCCACAAGACAATCCAGGCATATCATCTCAGGATTCTTCATCACAGCATCTGAGTCCCTCTTGCATTGTAAGAGAACAACACACTGATGCTATAGGATGTTGGGAGGGGCCCATATTTATAGTGGACTATAGAGGGTTGCTGGAGACCAAACTAATGCTGGAATGTAAGGCTATAGGAGGTACAGTCTAGAACAAAGGAGAGTAATATGTATTATTCCTCCAATAAGTGGGCAACGGGTTGGTGAGAAAGCACTTGGTTGTTGGTCCATTCGGAGTGTACCAGTTATGTGACCATGCACAAACAATACTTATTTTCCTTCATTTCTTTCATTTTTGATATAACTCCAGAAGAACTGGAAGTTTTATCTAGCAAATACCAAAGGTGCGCTGGGTGATGGCTTTTATTATGTGACTGAAAAATACAAGCCATCTGAAGCACCTGCTTGATTATCCTGAGACTGAAGAAAGTGGATCAGAGTCCACAAGAGACTTGAAAGTCACAGAGGGAGAGAAAAGGAAACTGGCCTTTGCTTCCATGTCCCCATCTCCAGCTTGATGGATACATAGGCTGCATCAGGATTTTAGGGCTTCTGGCACCATCACTGGACCTGAAGCCCCCAAAGAGGAGTAAAGACTCTTTCTGTTTTCCCTTCAGTTGGTGCCTGGCCCACTTGACCTAAAGAGTGACTCTTTGGAGATGAAAGCCATGTGCCTTTGGGAGTTGGAATCCAAGTCTATTTTAAGTTCCTACCTCTGGCAATGTTAAGGATGCCAAGTTTTTGTACCTGGAAGCCACCAGAAGCAAAGCAATGCAGAAGGGTGTGACCTACAGCACACAGTAACTGAAGGAGATTTCACTGTGTACTGAGGTTATGTGGGCTTCAAAATACAGATGAATGTGACCCCCCAATGCTGACCTACGATTGATCTGCCTTTGCCAGAAGTAGGCGTGAGTAGAGGGGCTAAGCGAGCCATCCTGGCTTGTCACTGGTAGGCAGAGTAATGAAGCCTGGAATTAATCTGTATGATGAACCCAGAGTCTCAGGTATTCATACTTGTACACTTCTTCTCTGTTATCCCCACTGGGGAGCATGCTGTCAGGAGCCCTGCAAGCTGCAACATTAGTTGGTAAAGATTGTGGTCAGAAGTCAGACCCGCCCTGGTTTGACTTTTCATTAGCCAACTAATACTTCTGTGACCTTGGGCAACATAGTGTCTGCTAGAGCCCCAGTTCTTTCTTCTGTTAAATAGAGGTGATGAGAGAGTCTGTAGCAGCAATTGATACAGTGCCACCAATCAGTAGGTCCCAGATATGTAACTGCTACTACTCTCATCAGAACATGTCCTAAACTAGAGGGGACACCTTAGGGGATGGCTACAGAAGGTGTAAGCATGCACAGCAGGAATGCAGAAGGAGAAGAAATGAACAAAGGAAACATTTGAAACAATACTGACGGATGTCTCACAAATTAATGTCTCCATTAATGACTCCCGGATGCTCAGAGAACATCAAGCCAGATGAACTGTTCACAGATGCTACTTTGCGACATATCACTTGCAAACTGTAGAAGAAACATAACTTTAAAAATCTTTGAGTGTTAAGAAGGTGAAATCCCTTCGCAGTGATGTCAGCTTCCAGTTATGAAATCAGCTCTGTCTGCTACAGGAAATAGAGGAAGCAATGTGCCTACCTGATCCAGTGTCCTATCCAAGGTAGTCCAGGAGGCAGAGGAAAGTACAGACCTCAGTAGCCTTCATTCCCGCAGCTCTAGTGACCACTACAGGAGACTTCCCAGCCTTTACTAACCCAGGCTTGTCTGGGGCTGGAACCACAGCTCTAATAGCTACTATGTGCACAGACCCCCATACTGGAGTCGGAGTCACTGCTCTCCCATCAGCTCCTGCCAGTGTATGCACATCTATGCTACAGAGGAACACTCAGGTATCTCACCTAGTGTGTGCAGACATCATGTGTGCCACAGGGATGCTCTAGTCACTGCTGTGCATAAGCCTGAGGGATTGGTGCTCACTTCAGTGTCATATGCATGGCACAGGACTGAACATCCACCACAGCTGTGCCTGCCAGATCTACCTTAGCTAGCTCCTGACCAGGAATCTCTTGTCCTGTGTATGTCTGTGTGTCAGAAGACATAGCCTTTATATGCACCCCTGAAATGGCTTCCCATGCTATCCAGTATAAACAATCCTGATCTGGATTTGGACCTGAAAGCTCATGGTCTTTACTCTGCTGGTACTTTTGAGTCCTGTGGGAAGGACTTTCTTTGCCCAGGCCAGCCTGTGAAGTTTGGAAGCAGAGATTGAAGAAAACAAGGCAGAGCTGCAAGAAACATGGAAAACCAGAAAACCACAGTGCCAGGAATAACAGGCTCTGCAGTAACTCAGCAGAAAGAAACAAGGGTCTGCAAACTATTGGACAAATATTAAGTGTAATTATTTCAGAGAAGCTCAGTGACCTAGGAGAGAACACAGACTGGCAAGCAAATGACATAGAAAGATGTGACAATAAAACTGAAAGATCAACAGAGAAGAAAAATAAAATACCAAACAAGCAGAACTTATGATTATGTTCTATAATTCTATAACTGAATATCATAATTACTGAACTTTTAAAAAGCAAACAGATGAGATTGGGCACATTCAGGGTGGTATGGCCATAGACTAAAAAGCAAACAGACAAGCAAAAAGTCCAGTGAATGTCAACAGCAGAGCCAATCTGGCAGAAGAATATGAATTCCAAAACTGACTAGGTCAAATAATACAGATAAGGAAGAAACTGAAAAGCAATGGAAATAGAGTGGATAAGCTATGCATTGTATGGATTTAAGGAGAAGAGAGCAAAGGACAGAAACAATGACTGAGAAGCCATTATTTTTGGTGGGAACTCAGCACCCAGACCACAAAGCTCAAATATCTGCAGTAGACCACCATATAACCAGTAGGATCACCATAGAACCAATAGGACCTCTAGTACCACCATAGAACCAGTAGGATCACCATAGAACCAATAGGACCTCTAGGACCACCATAGAACCAGTAGGACCACCATAGAACCAGTCGGGCCACCATAGGCTCATCATAAGAGCAGTAAGACCACCATAGGACCAGTAGCACCACCATAGGACCAATAGGATCACCATAGGACCAGTAGCACCACCATAGGACCAGTAGCACCACCATAGGACCAGTAGGATCACCATAGGACCAGCAGAATCACCATAGGAGCAGTAGATCCACCATAAAACCAATAGGACCTCTAGGACCACCATAGAACCAGTAGGACCACCATAGAACCAATAGGACCTGTAGGACCACCATAGAACCAGTAGGGCCACCATAGAATCAGTAGGGCCATCATAGGAGCAGTAAGACCACCATAGGACCAGTAGCACCACCATAGGGCCAGTAGGACCACCATAGGAGCAGTAAGATCACCATAGGAGCAGTAGCACCACCATGTTGTCATTAAATTGACAGAAGTCAAGAACACAGGAAAATCTGAAAGCAGCAAGAAAAAGTGACATGGAAGGGGCAACCTACACGAGACTATTGGTGGCTTGCTCATTCCCAGACAGGCAGACGGTGTACTCAAAGTGCTGAAAGGAGCTAGATGCACACACCTGTAATCCAGCACTCAGGAGGCCGAGGCAGAAGGTGAGTTAGTTGGAGGCCACTGTGGGCCAGGTAAAGAGACTTTGTCTCAAAAATCAACGCTCTCCCCTCCCCCACCAAATTTGACCAAGTAGGAATTCTGTGGCAGGCAAAGATCTGCTTTCTAAAAAGGAAATAACAATGACTCCTGTCCCAGATAACACCTGAGGTTGGCCACCATGAGACCTGCCTTCTAAGAAATGCTTCAGAGAAGAAGTTCCTGAGACCTGCAACATGAATGCAGATGTAGATCATGTGGTCAAAGGTCAGAGTGTTGCCGCCTCCCAAAAAGGTCAACTTTAACACGTGTTGGTGGGAGTACAGATAAAAGCTAATTTTCAATATTATCACTGAAGACATAAACTGGTAGAGCCAGTATGGGAAACAATATAGAAATTCTACAAAATGTTATAAATAATATCACACGAGATGAAGATGAGGTAGACCACGAAGCGGGTAAAGTACTTGCCATGCAGGTGTGAAGACCTGACCTTGAATCTCCATATGTCTAGTATTCCTGCACTTCCATGGTAAGTAGTGAAGACAGGAGAATGCCTGTAAGCTAGCATGCTAGCCAGCCTGGCATAGACAGTGGACAATATTAAGAGCCTTTATCTCAGAAAAAGGCAAAAGGAACCCAAGTGTATCCTTTGATTTCCACATGCTTATGTGTTGTGACTCATGCCTGCCTCCCTTCACACAGTGAACACACACACACACATACACACACATGCGTGCACACACACTGTACACACCATTCATACATATAAAGATTATAAAAAATTGCCATAAGGTCTAGCAAACCTCACACTGCGTATGTTCTCCAAAGATATGTAATCAGTATTCCAAAGAGGGATAGAATACCTATGCTCAGCTCAGCATTGGTAACAACAGTCAAGATGGGAAATAACCCAAATTCCCACTAACAGATAAGAAGTGTGTCACGTGCTCAGTAGAATAGTATCCAGCCGCTAAAAAGAAGGATAGCGTTCCATTTTAGTAAGCTTTCCAACTCTGTGGAAACACCAAGAATGAATTATGAAGAGAGAAGCTTGATTTTAGCTCACGGCTCCATAAGTTTCCGTCTGGGGCATGGTCTCCTGCCCCTTGCCTTTCAGCCTGTCATGAGGCTCAGAACATGACAGAAAATGCAAAAATAGATATGATCTTGGAGAACATTATGCTACGTAGGAAGAGTTAGAATCGGAGGACAAGCATCACACGGTCTCACTTACTGATGTGTAGTATTTGAAAAAGTCAACAGAACAGAAGCAGAGAGCGGAATGGCAGCCGCTAGCACCGGGAGTGGATGGAGGTGGAGGAGGTCAGGGTGCGCAGGCTCTGCTTTGCAGGGGGAGGAAACTCTGGTATTTTCCTATACGGCATGGTACCTATGTGTTCTTGACTAGAATGACTTCTACTTCACAGTAGTCCTGGTGGGGGCGGGGGGGGGGGTCTTTAAGGCACGACACCTAGTTAGAAGGGGCCTGGAACCCCAACCTGGGTCTTTCTTTGCTTTCTCAGAGCCATGACGTGAGCATATTTCTGCTCCATACTCCCTGCCATGCTTGGATTCATCACAGGCCTGAAAGCAAGAGGCGGGAGGTTCATGAGGTAAAACATCTCATCTGTATAATGATCTATTCCATGTTTTGTCACAATGGTGAAAAAAATGACTAAAACCAAGAAGTTAGGAACACTGCAGTGTATAGCGTGTCCTTGAAACACACTGAGGGTAGACATAAATCTTGAGGTGACATGAGTGGAGGGATAATTGATGTACTTACCACTTCTCATCATGTGTGCATATCACAATATCATGTTATGTATTTTATATAATTTTTGTGTTAAAAAAGTTTCCAAAGAAGACATAAGAAAAAAGTTACCATTTTTTTTTTGTTCAAGACCAAAGAGAGTCATATCCTACCTCTCAGAAACCACGGATGCGATGAGTTCTGCATTTGATACAATTACCTTTCAGAAGCAAAGGGGAAATGAAGAGTATTTTTATTTTCCGGAAAAAAAAGTTTCAGGAAATGTGTGGCTGTAGTTATGCCTTACAAGAAATGTCAAATAAAGTTCTTCAGAGAAAAGAGAAGGAATACGACATAGGTACCTGCACGAGGAGAGGCAGGTAAGTGAAGGTTGGGTCAGAAGAGGACGGAGGAGAGTAAATTAAGACAATTTCATTTGCTTTTAAAAGTTTTTATTGCATTTACTCATGTGTGTGTGTGTGTGTGTGTGTGTGTGTGTGTGTGTGTGTCTAGGTTGGAAGTTTTCTACCATGTGGTTTCCAGGGATCCAACTCAGGCCATCAGACTTGGTGGCGAGTGCCTTGATCCACTGAGGATCACTCTGTCTTGTCAATCCTCACTTGATTTTCTTACTCTTAACTGATGTAGTAATTTGTTTGAATCAATGATAGTGACTCACAGTTATTTATGCACGTGTATTTCGGCATGCCCTCATGTTTACGTGTGCATTCGTAATTATTTATACTGTTATTCAAGTGAGATAAATGAGCAGTGAGTTGAGGGGCTAGAGAAGGAGTTAGGTTCACTTTGTCACTACACCGTGTTCTTACACGACCCAGGTTGTGGAGTACGGTTAACTCAAAGCCGCTGTGCACCCTGACAACTGTAGGACAACCCTAGAGCAAAGCAAAAATAATAAGAACACATAAATTTAAGTATGTATTTTCTAAGAAAGAAGAAAACTGAACTACATAAATGCAGAAAACTAGCAGAAGACAGAAACAAGAAGAGGTAGGGCCTCTGTTTTCAGCAGAAAACAGGACACACATGCTGGATAGAGCCAGTTATGCTCAAGTCACCTTAAAGATTGGTGTAAATACGGCCACTCACAGACTTGGCCAGCAAACTGGAATCTAAGACTCAGCTATGAGTTAAACACAAGAAAACCCAAATGTGCCTTACATCTGTGTAAGCGTTTGACCATAGATCACAAGTAAATGCATGGATAAAGCGATATGAACACTAATCATCAGGAAGTGGGGCTGGGGTGAGGTTGATAGAGTGCTTGCCTATCGAGTACCCAGAGCCCTTGGGGTCAGTCCCCACCCAGTGCCTGCAGAGAAGCACATGTGAGGGTTCACACTTTGTAACCCAGCACTCAGAGGTAGACACAGGAGGTCCAACAATCAAAGTAATCCCCAGCTACATTGTTTAAAGTAGCCTGGGCTACATGAGACCCTGTTTAAAAACTATACATAAATAGGTCAATTTAATTCTGAATTTCAGAACAAAAAAGTTACAAGGACAAAGAGGGTTATGATGTAACATTAAAGGGAGACTTCTCCAACAAAATGTAATTCTGCATGTATATGCACATTAATAGCAGAGCATCAAAGTATATGAGGCAAACACTGGTTGAGTTTCAAGGAGAATAGAAGGAATATGCTCAGGCAATTGGCAACTTCAGCATCTCCATCAGAAATGCACCAACCTAGCAGGCAAAAGTCAGTAAGGACATCCTGGAGTTAACAGAAGCATCAGTCAAGTGGACACAATGGACATCCTATAGAGTAGTTAAATTCACAAAAAGCATAATAGATGTTCTTATCCAGCTCACATAGATCATACACATTCTCAGTCATATTAACATATCTAAGAGACAGAAGTCATGTGATGCCTGTTCTCAAGCCATAAGTAAATTACCTATAAATCAGTTACAGAATGATAACTGGGGATTTCTTATTTAATAACACGTGTTTAAATAACATCTGAGTTAGAAAGCAGATATCAAGAGAAATTTAAAAATATTTTGAACTAAATGAAAAGAAAGACACAAAACATAACTTGAAAAAAAGGAATAAATTCTCTACAAATTTTTTCAGAAGACAGAAACAGAAGAAGTATTCTCTAGTTCATCCTATGAGAACAGCATTACCCAATGCCAAGGATAGACAAAGATACAATGAGAAAGAAAACATATGAGTAATATTTCTCATGAAGTCCACACAAAAATCTGCAGCAAAATATTGACAAATTGAATACAATGTTGTTTACAAAGATTTCTAAGTCGAAAACAAGAGGAATTTATTCTAGGCATGCAAGATTGATCTAACATTTTAATATTAGCCAATGTAATTGACACCATGTGCAAGCTAAGTAGAAACACCATATTACTGTATAATAGATGAAGAAAAGATAATTGGCCAGGTCCAACACTCATTCGTGATTTTAAAAACTGTAGAGAAAGAAAATATCTGTCATCTACTTTACAAGGCATAGCTACAACACCTCCAGCTGGCCCCAGTAATGCCAACAAACCAACTTTTCTACTCACAACAGAACAAAACAAGAATTTTCAGTCTTGCTCACTCCTTCTCAAAATTATCCTGATAAACCTAATTCAATATAACAAGACGGTAAAGTAAAAGATATACTATTGATCAAGAATTTAAACTGTCATTGTTCATAGATTACTAGATTATCCATCAAAAGTCTAAAAGAATAGAGAAAATCTTCCAAGAAAGCATCAATGATCTGCGGCAAGGCTTTGGGATATAAACTTAATGTGTTAAATCAATTCTTATCTATTATTACTAACAAACAAATGTAGTTTAACATTTAAAAACATATTAACACACATAAATGAAATACTTTTGCATAAATCTAGAAAAATATAAATTTAGCTGTCAGAACTCTGTGTATTTGAGGCCAGACTGGTTTACGTAGTGAATTCCAGGCAAGTCTTGGTTATCATGAGACCCTGTCTCAAAAATATGTGAAATGGCAAAAGGCTCAGTAAAACCAACTCAACATCAAAGGCAAAAAAGACAGAGGACTGGAGCTATGTGATTTCAAAATGAATTATTAAATAACACTGGTCACAAGATAGTGAGGTATTGGCGAATAAAGAGATAGACAAATAGAACGGACTAGAGAGCTTTTAATAGATACACAGAGATAGACACTTCATTTTTGACAAAGAGCAAAAGGTTTTGTCAGTGGAAAAAATATTCTTTTACAAATAGCACCAAAGAGCTGGCTATGCATGTGTAAACTACACATCTGGGCATAGATCTTACATCTGTCATCTAAGTTAAATCCAGTGGATCATAAACATAAATGTAAACCCAAAAATTGTAGGATATGATATAGATTATTCATATTATGTTGACACCTTTTATAAAATGCAGACTCTCATATAGCTTCAGCTGGCCTCAGAGTCACTATTAGGCAGGGCTGGCCTTGAACCCCTGATCTTCTTGCCTCAGTCTCTCAAGTACTGGGATTAAATGCATGTGTCACCATGCTCAGCCATGGATGGGAAAGACTTTTGAAAGATAATACCGAAGGCAAGCTTTATGAATCAAAGAACTGATGAGCAGGTCTTCATTACAATTAAGATTTTCTGCTCCATGGAAAGAAGAAAAGGAAATGACAAGGTACAGTCTGGAAGGAAGTATTTTCATAAGATGTATCTAATGAAGGACTGTTATCCAAAAATATAGAAATAATTCTTAAAAAGCTGATCAACCAAAATAGAAACAACCCTGTTAAGATCAGTTAAAAAGATATGCAGATAGCTATACATATATAAAAAGATAATACATGTCATATGTCCTTGGGGCAATGTAAATTAATGAGACACTAACACGCAACTATTGGAATGACCAGATCTAGACAGAGACCATATCAGATGCTGATGAGAACACGGTCAACAGGAATGCTAGCTTGTTCATTGATTAACTTCTGTAAGAAGCAAGCATGTGTTTACTGCATGTGATAGGCAGTGTCGACAGAGTGACTGGAGCTAGAATCACCTACGACACCTGTGAGGACAATTGTGGACACACCTGTGGGCACACCTGTGAGGGATTTTTTTATATTAAGGTTAAAGTTAGTGAAGGGATTGTCTTGATTAGGTTAGTTGATGTGGAAAAACTATTCTGTGTGTGTGTGTGTGTGTGTGTGTGTGCATCTTGGTGTATCTATGTGCATGCAGTGCTTAAATAGGCATCCGAACTCCTAGAACTGGAAGTGAGCCACCTAATATGGGTACTGGGAACTGAACATAAGTCTTCTTCTGAGAGGAGCTGCAGCAGGTCCTCTTAACAATTGAGCCACCTTTCCAGCCTCAGAAGGCCATCTTAACTGTGGTCCACACTATTCCATGTGCAAGATTCAGGACTGCATGTAGTGGAGAACGTGAGATGAGCACTAGTATCCATTGCCTTGTCCTTTCTGATGGCAGAGAAAACATGATTAGCTGCTTCAAGCTCCTACTGCCCCAGCCTTCTCCCCGTGGTGGGCTCTGAGCCAAATAACGCCTTCTTTCCTTAAATTGTCCTGACACAGGGTTTTTTCCCCTCACACATCAACTAAGGCATATAATATATAACTCAGTAATCAATGTTGGTGTTCTTCCAAAAGAGCTTATCTGTAATTGCCAATATTTAGATGGAATCAATGTACCCTTCGGTAGGCGGCTGGGTGAATTAACTGTGGTACACCCAGACGCTGGAATATTACTTAGCAAAAGAGAGAAATGAGCTACTGAGCAATGCAAAGATATAAAGGAATCTCCACATATCCCAAAGTAAAAGAAGGCGATCTGAGAGTGTATCACTATATTACACCAATTACATGACATTCTGGAAAAGGTAAAAAATAAAAAATGCTACCAGTGAGTTAGAGGGGCAGAGCATGGAAGATTTGGAGGGCAGCGAATCCACTCTGTGACAAGGTCTTGGTGGATACATATTGCACATTTATTCAGGCCCAGGGAACGCCTGCCAAGAGTAAACCTGACATCCGGAGTCGACAGGCTTTGAGTGACAAGCGATGTGTCAATGCAGCTTCACTGCGTGAGACTATTCAGGCAATTGCTTGCTGAGCAGACAATAGAAATGTATTGTTCCGCAGCCTGGAAAGTCCAAGACCAACGCCCCAGAAGATCCATTGTCTACAAGTGCACATCCCTCACAGCTGGCATCTTCTGTGTACAGTCATGTGGCAGAGGAGGCAAACATAGATCCCTCAGATCTCTTTTATGAGAGCACTGTGAAAGCCTCAAAGCAGAGCCCTCGTGACCTTGATCTTTCAAGGTCTCTGCTTAATTCTATTATATTGTAGATTGGCTTCCAGTATGTGAATTTCGGTGAGGGCCTCAACCATTAAGAGCATGGAAACTGTAGAAATGCACTACTGTGGTAGGTGCTGGGTATGGGGGAGGCTGTGCGCATGTGCAAGCGGAGGGTGTGTGAGGAATCTGTGTGCTTTGCTTAATACTGCTAATCAAAAACTGCTCTCAAAACAAGAAAACCTATTTCAGAAGAAAGAAAAAGGAAGGGGGAAAAGAAAGCCCAAACCAGGATCCTTGAAAATGTCTACGTTGTTAAGCTAAGAAGTGAATCCAAATTGAATCTGTAACTGAAGCAAACAATTCCAGAAGAAGATAATAAAGACTAAAATATCCTCTTAACCCATGTCACTCTCCAGGAGAACATGGATGAGAAGGAAAGAGAGGAGGAGGAAGACCCAGTGTTCTGGTCTCCTCTTTCTTCAGCATCAGGGCAATTCTCCAAGGCACCAATATCTCCAAGGATAGAGGTTTTTGGACCTTGGCTCTGGTTCCCTTCAGGTGGCAGCATTCAGTGGTTATGCATACGAAATGATGATGACCACCTACCATTCCAATCCCATCATCCAACCACAACTTTCAGGCCTCAGTTTCCCCATCTGAGAAATGAGGTGATTGGATTATAGACGATCCTCAACCCACCGTGATTTGACTTAAAACTTTTCCAGATTTGTGATGTTAGAACAGTGATCCACATTCAGAAGAAGTTCCCTGAAGTTTTGAAGTCTGGCCTTCTCTAGGCCAGGGAGGAGAATGAGATCATGAAGGCAGATACCCAACGCTCTGCAGCGGGCTCTGCTGTCTGTCAGTGGGCTTTGGATGCTGTGGCTGTCTTTTTGCATAGCTTGTCTATGAAACACTCATCTCTGAGAACAGAGGAGACCATCAGCTGGTAGAAAGCCGGCTTTGCATTACTTGGTTTTGCCCAGCTGTAGGTTAATGTGAGCCTTCTGAGCAAGTTGAAGCCAGGCTAGGCTATGATATTTGGTAGGTAGCTATAGTAAATGTATATCATGATCGTGTCTTCAATTTACCATGGCTATCTATAATCAGGTAACTCCACTGCAGCTACGATCTGATCTGCCTTTTGTCTCTTCTGCTTTAACCCACTCTAGGGTTGACTACAAAGTCGCATCAACAGCTGGTGGCTTTTTTTCGTCTGTGTAGCTCCTCTGCTCCCCTGTGCTTGTCAAGGTTCTGGCCCCTGCTGTGCTCACCCCAGCTATCTGCTTGGCACAGCAGGGACAGAGTTCCATCAACTAAGGATGTTCACAGGGGTGGGCAGACAAATTTACAGCCTTCCCTCAAAAGGATCGTAGAGCCAGGGGAGGAAAGATTTATGCCGCGGAAAGTCTGAGTTTCCTGCAATCATCCTCTAGCCTAGGTACTTGATAGAATCCATCGTTTTCTTCTGGGTCTGGTGAAAACACTGAGTGTGATGTCAGGAGCGGGAGATGCTGAAGTCAGAGGTCAGGCACAAGCCCTGGCTCTTCACTATTAGTGTGCAAAGGTGTTTCCTTCACAGAGAAATAACAACAGCGTGCTTCGTCGGGGAGCTGGCAGATTTTACTGCCCTGGAATTTCTGGGACTGAATAAACTCAGAAGGCACAGTGGTCCAGCCAGTGGCACAGAAGCGGCATCCTTTGGCCTGGGAAGGGAAGGGCAGACCCAGGGAACGGGATGGGGGTGGGACAGCCTAGGCAGGGAGAGGCCGAAGCCAGGCGTGGTGCCTGGCCTCTTGGGGCTGGCGGGTGGCTGTGGGGCTGGCGGGCGGGAAGCCTGGACATGCTCCGCCGCGGGCCTGGCCGATTTAGACACTCAGCTCTAATTGCGCCGAGCTGAGCCCCGGCACCCGCGCTGAGAGGATGTGCCTCGCTGTCACCAGGCCCAATTGCTCTCACTTATCGGGCTTTGCCGGCCCGGTGGGGAAGCACACAGCGGCTCAGGCCATCGATCTGACGCCAGGGATCGAAGGGACCACGGAGACCTCAGCCCCACGGGACGCGGTCGATGTGTCTCCAGGCTCAGAGAGCCAAAGGACACCTGTCTGTCAGGTCGCCACGCCCCTGGGACCCTGGATGACCTGAATGATGGCATGATCAGATGACCCTGGGGATGGGGACCTTGAACTCGGTTCCCCCAGTCTTTTATTTATCTTCCCTCGGGTGTCAGCCATCTTCCTCTTCTCCCTCTGCTCTTTCCTCTCCACCTTCGCCTCTCTGACAATCATTCTCCAACTGCTTGGATTTCAAGACTCCCACTGCACGTGTCACAGCCCTTCCTTCCCAGGGGCCAGATTCGGAGAGTTGTCGCCGCCAGGTTTGGGGGGGGGGGTGTTGCAGGAAGATGGGAAACCTCCCCATCCTCTTCTCAGAGAACCAGAGTAAGGCAGCAGCTTTAAACTGTCAGAACACCCTTCCCCCACACTCCCGCCCGCACCCCTCACCCCCACTCAGCTCCCCAATTCATGTTTCCATTCGAGTGCATGCTCAATAGGTCTGTCCCAGAGAATCATCTCCACTGGCAGCTACGGAAATACAAAGGACAGGGGTGAGGAGACCTTATAGTGTTTAGATTCCAAAATCCTTCAGGAAATCCCTTCTCAGTTATTTACTCCTTCCCACTCCAATGCTTCTTCCCTCCCTTCCATACCCCTGCACAAAACCCTGGGCCGTTCGGAACAGCCATTTCCTGAAGACTCCACCTGGAAACGCCCCTCCCCCGCCCCTAGAGCCCAGGGCTCAAAGCCTCTGTCTACTCCCTCCTCCAGGGAGAAAGAGGTCTGTTACCACCAAGTGTTTCTCCTGGCAATTAGTGCAGGAAGTTCAGCTCTGCACTGCACTCCCTAATGTGTCCCCATTAGGAACCTTAAAGCACATCGTTGAAGCTGCTGTCTCTTCTTCTTGGAGCTGAAGCAGCCTTGGGCTCTCCCTGTGTTAGATCAATCTGTTTCATTATCTGCAAACCTTGTGGCTTCCCTGGCTGGAGAGGCTGGCTCCGTCAACCCTCAGGGTCACCACTGTGTTCCGTCAGACATTATGGGCTTCTTCCTCATCTTGCCCTAGCTTTTTTTTTTTTTTTTTAAACCTTGCTTTAAAGAAAAGAAGAAAAGAAGTAAAAGAAAAACAAAAACCACAGCATTAGTGGCTAAAATAACACTTGGCCAATAAGAGCACTGAGGAGGAGCACAGTCCTCCGTCCTCCCCTTCATTACCAGCCGAGGTCTCTTCCCATCTCTGAGAGCCTCAAAGAAGCTGTGTATGGTAGTGCTTACTTGTGTCCTCCATGTTCTGAGATCTGAGGCAGGATCACAGCTTCCTGGCCAGTGTGGATTACATAGTAAAATCCTGTTTTTTGTTTTGTTTTGTTTTGTTTTTCCCTTTTGTTTTGTTTTTAAACAAAAGAAAGAAGAAAGAAGAGACTCGAAATTATACTTTTGGGGGGGGGGCGCAGATTCTGTGCCCTACTGGCATCCATGTATGGTCTTTTGAGACACTAGCCTGGAACCCATGACCCTTCTGCCCTCACGTCCAAAGTGTTTAGATTACATGTACTACTACTCTGACTCTGAAGTCATACCTTTTTTTTTTTTAAATTTTTTTTGGGGGGGGCGGGTGGTGTTATATTGGTGTTTTGCAATAGTGTATGTCTGTGTGCCAAGTATGTGTAGAGCCCTTGGAGGACAGAAGAGGGCACTGGATCCCCCTGGAGTAGATTCACTGATGCTTGTGAGCCACCAAAGGGGTGCTGAGAATGGAATCTTAGTCTTTTAAAAGAGCAGCTCAAGAGTGGTTTTTAACCACTGAGCATCACGCCAGCCCCCAAGCTGTGCTGTTCTTGGAGCTTAGTGAGATTACAGGTGCACTGCTATCCACTCACAGAACAGCATCATATGATTGTGGAAAGGTCTCGCGTTCGCACGGCGGCAGTGTACACCCAGCTGTCAGAGGTTGTCAGTGTGTGGCATGGTGTTCCCAACACTCAAGAGGTTGAGCCAGGAGGATAACTGCAACTTCAGTGCCAGTCTAGGTTACGTAGTTCTAGGCTAGCCTAGGCTACTGTGTGAGACCCTATTTTAAAAACAAAGAAAGAAAATTGTCACAAAACCCAGGTGTCTCCCCAAGAGCTTCCGACAGCATTGCCCTGCAGCTTGGCCACAGGTGGGGGTTTATCCACACCAGGAGGAAATATGCTCCTCCCTCAAGTGTAAATGAGATGCGTAGTTTGTAGAACTGTGTGAATTCAGGTTTCCAGTCAATTCTGCATCTACTTTGTGGTTAGCAACATTACACTGTGTTGGTGTCTTGGTTGGAAATCATCACTTCATTGAGAGTTTGCACCAAGACTACCACAGTATTTATTGAATAATAATTGATTTGTAGGGTTAACTGAGGAGTCTAATGACGGAGGGATGAATAAAGTATAGCACACACATATACACATATATACACACATACATACACATACGCACACACACATATATAAGCACATGCACAGATATACATATATACATACACATACATATACACATATAAGCACATACACCATATACATACACATACACTTATAAACATATACATACAAACATAGGCACATACACACATACACATAGGCACATACTCATACATACACACACAGGGTTTTTAGTTATGAAGAAGAATGAAGCTATATTGTTTACAGGAAAATGGATACAGCTGGAAATTACCATATAAAGTTTACTAGCCACCGAGAAATATGTTTCCACTCATTTGTGGATCCTAGATTTTATAACTACATTTGTACATTTATAATATATACATTTGACATGGACATAATAGCTAAATTGTCCAGGAGAAGAAAGGAAACAATGGGATGGGGGAGGGGAGGGTAGAGAAATATGAGGATACTCAAAATAAAATATATACCTGTATGAAAATGTTCTCATACAACAGCAATATACCCAATGAAGACAATTTAAAAACTAATTTTTAAATGGAAAAAAATATGCCGTTGCTATAGTGGTTTGTGCCTATAATCCCAGAACTCAGAATTGCTTAAGTTTGAGGCTAGCCTGGAGACCTCCCTGGCGACAGAATGAGACTCTATGCCAAAGAACCAAATGTGAAAGAAAGCAACGACAGACCCTTGTAACTTTTGTAGCAATCGTCTGGCATTGTCCGTCTGTTTTAATAACACAGAATTCCCACAGTACCAGCTCTACCTGATGTCTCCAACTCTCAGGACCCCGAGATTTATTCCTTAGTCTCAGGAAATCCAGGATCCATCCATTCTGGATATGTACTAGAGAGCTTCCTTTCTTGCCTCCATATTGTCTTTCTTTGGGGGATGTGTGGTTGAGACAAAGCTGTACTCTGTAGCCAAAGCTTGCCTTAAACTTCTGGAAACACTCCTGTCCCAGCCTTTGAGCACTGGGGTTACAGTCAGAATCATGCCCAGCTTTTGTTTCTGTTTTTTTTTTTTTTTGTTGTTGTTTTGTTTTGTTTTGTTTTTTTAAATCCAGTCTTGAAATAGCCAAGGCTAACTTCAGACTGGCAATTTTCTTGCCTTAGCCCCCTGAGTGCCAGAGTTAGAGACATGAGCCATCATATCTACTCTGTAGAACCATCTGCTTCCCAATTTTCAGCCTATGAGGCTGTGGTATGGGTGGGTTTTGTCATGGCTCGACAATCTGAACCTTGAATTTCCCCTTAGCATGTGACTACATTTTCTCTCAAAATGTGTTGATTCAGATGCATCAGTGATAACGCCAGCACACCCAAAATGTGTTTGGTGCCACACGGAGGGAAGAAAGCAGTGCATTTCCTCTTGGGGTAGTTTGACCAGAAGTGAGTCCAGATGTGAACTCTCCCCTCCATCTCTGTAGCTTACAGCTTCTGGCCTGTCCATAATCTGGCCTGGTATGAGTTTGATTCTGTGTCCCTCTGCCTTGCTAAATACTGTCTGTCTCCTCTGTCTGTACCTAACATGGGGAAGGAATGAATAACAGGTTTGGTTGTTGTTTTATAAAGGATTGAACTTTCCTGAAGCCAACTGACCCCAACAATAACAGTAGCAGCACACAGACTTGTCAGCTGGTATCTATGATGTTGCTTTCAGCACTTATGGTGGGTATTTGCTTTGTACAGTTTCTTTTCAACCTATTTGTTGCTTTTAGTATTTATATTACCATAATACATTTGAATGTGTGCGTGTATGCGCTCGCCCCCCCCCCACACACACATACACACACACATACACATACATTATTACTATTACTCCTGGGTCAGAGGAATGGAAGAGTCCCTATTTAAAGACTACAGCTATGCATTAGCTTAGGGTGTAAAAGCTGATTACATGGGAAATCCAATGCTAGTAAAGTTGGCTGTTACATTGTTCTCTTAAAGGCAAGTTAAACAAACAGGCTGGGTAAGCAGTAGGACAGCAGTCTTATGTTTTAAGGAGCACTATTAACTCCAGCGGTGAGGTCCAGCAAAAATTCTAGTCTTTTAGAATGTCGGATATTTTCACAATAATATACTGTTACAGCATTTACCCAAATCTACCTTGGAGAACCATTGCTTTCTAACTCTCAGCCTATGGGGTTGTCCTATGGGTGGGTCTTACTCTTGCTGGCCAATCAGAACGTTGGAGTCCCTAAGCACAGACTAGATAAGCACACAGGGACTACATCTGGTGCTTGGCTTTACACCAAGCTCTGGGTAGCATCCTGTCACCTCAAAGTGAACACTCTACTGAAACTGGATCCAGCTATAAAAGGGTCAGAGAGGAATCAGTCTCTGGCATCTTTCTCTGAGCACTGTGTGGGTCTCAGTCTGAGGGGCTTGTCTTCTTAGCCTGAATGACTTGGCTGGCAGATTTTAGAGGTCAAAGTGTAGTAGCCTCATTTTGTAGATGAAGAAGTCAAAGGCCCAGAGACCGGAACTTTAGAAACAACCAGAGCTGCTTTGAGTCTGAGTCTCTTTTCTCTGTGTGTGTCTGTGTCTGTGTCTGTGTCTGTGTCTGTGTCTGTGTCTGTGTCTGTGTCTGTGTCTGTGTCTGTGTCTGTGTCTGTGTCTGTGTCTGTGTCTGTGTCTGTGTCTGTGTCTGTGTCTGTCTGTCTGTCTCTCTCTCTCTTGCAGGAAGTTCAGACTAACAACTGAGAAAAGGAGCTTAGGAAAGTCTGACTGGTGTGATGCCTGGCATTCAGACATTAATTACATTAAATTCTTCAAACTTTTTTTCTTTTCTTTTTTTACTCGATATATTTTTTAATTTACATTTCAAGTGATTTCCCCTTTTCTGGCTTCCCACTCCCCGAAAGTCCCATAAGCCCCCTTCCCTCCCCCTGTTCCCCCATCAACCCCTTCCCACTTCCCTGTTCTGGTTTTGCCCTATACTGCTACACTGAGTCTTTCCAGAACCAGGGGCCACTCCTCCGTTCTTCTTAGACATCATTTGATGTGTGGATTTTGTTTTGGGTATTCCAATTTTCTAGGCTAATATCCACTTATTAGTAAGTGCATACCATGATTGATCTTTTGAGACTGGGTTACCTCACTTAGTATGATGTTCTCTAGCTCCATCCATTTGTCTAAGAATTTCATGAATTCATTGTTTCTAATGGCTGAATAGTACTTTATTGTGTATGTATACCACATTTTTTGTATCTATTCCTCTGTTGAGGGATACCTGGGTTCTTTCCAGCTTCTGGCTATTATAAATAGGGCTGCTATGAACATAGTGGAGCACGTATCCTTAGTACATGCTGGGGAATCCTCTGGGTATATGCCCAGGAGTGGTATAGCAGGATCTTCTGGAAGCGAGGTGCCCAGTTTTCTGAGAAACCACCAGACAAATTTCCAGAGTGGTTGTACCATTTTGCAACCCCACCAGCAGTGGAAGAGTGTTCCTCTTTCTCCACATCCTCGCCAATACCTGCTGTCTCCTGAGTTTTTAATCTTAGCCATTCTGACTGGTGTAATGTGAAATCTCAGGGTTGTTTTGATTTGCATTTCTGTAATGACTAATGATGTTGAGCATTTTTTAAGATGCTTCTCAGCCATCCAAAGTTCTTAGAGTGAAAATTCTTTGTTTAGTTCTGTACCCCATTTTTACTAGGGTTATTTGGTTTCCTGGGGTCTAACTTCTTGAGTTCTTCGTATATATTGGATATTAGCCCTCTGTCGGATGTAGGGTTGGTGAGGATCTTTTCCCAATTTGTTGGTTGCTGATTTGTCCTTTTGATAGTGTCCTTTGCCTTCCAGAAACATTGTAATTTTATGAGGTCCCATTTGTCAATTCTTGATCTTAGAACATAAGCTATTGGTGTTCTGTTCAGGAACTTTCCCCCTGTACAGATGTCCTCAAAGGTCTTCCCTAGTTTCTTTTCTATTCAGAGTAAGCCCTGCTCCACCCAGGAGTACAAATCTCTGACAGCTTCCTAGTTGTACTTCTTCAGAGATGCTCACACATGTACCCCTGACAGACCACTCCTTTTGCGGTCTTGGGGTCTGTAGTCCCTGTGGCTTTTGGAACCTCTGGGGGAGCTGAGATGCCCCTTCTTACCCCTCTTCTCTTATACATATCTGTGACAGCCATATGTTGAAGGTCAAGAATGTGCTGTGCCCAAGCAGTGTGTGTGCAGTAATAACAGAAAATAGACTCAAATGTCAGAGGTCCCAGGCTATTGAAAACAGCTGTATGGGTTGCCCACTGCTCAACTGAGGGAGGATCCCCAGGCTCTGGTGGAAACGGCACACCCTGGCATTGTGCAGAGTGGAACAGAACACGGCTGCAAGGGCTCAGGCCAAGATTCTTTTGATCCCGAAACCTGGCTATATGCTTAGCAATGCAGAAGACACAGAGACTGCCTGAGCCCCAGGGAAGTTTGCTCTGTCTCATCTGCATGCCTCTGTGGTCCATTCACAGGCTCTACCGTCAGAAGGTTGAAGGCCCTGCCTTTAAAGGCACCAAGGGTAGTGCCAGGGGCACAGGAAGTAAGCTTTGCCGTGTTCTGCTTAATGCCAGGCTTTCTTAATAATTTCCAGTCAGTGGAAATGGGTGGTGTGGGGGAGGAGCCGGGAAGGGCTATGTGAGGGGCTGTGCTCAGCCAATCAGCAGAAGCATTACAGTCAGCACCCCAGCCTGAGGAGCCTGTTAAGCCTCCATGGTCTCTGTTAAGGTCCTCTTTGCTTCCCATGCGTGGATAGCATTGTGCATCTAAGCATGTAGGTCTGCCTGTTTCTGGACCCTGCAGCCTCCCTGTTTGCCCCCTTGGAGGGGGTCTCCTCCCCTGAAGTCTTTTCCAAATGCCAAGTGATTTCCTGCATGCATGGATTGCATTTTCCCCTTGAAAGTTTAATCGGAATGCTCAATGTTCAGTTGCCAAGGGCTGTGAACTCATTTCTCTTGTCATTGCCACTTGGTGAAAATGTCATCATTAGTGAAGTAGATATGCTAAAGGGATAGTAGAGGAGTTTGAAGAGACATCTTAGCTCTCCCAGGGGCTCCGAAAGCCACAGGGATTACAGACCCCATGACAGCAAAGAGAGGGTCTATCAGTGGTGCCGGTGCGAGCATTGCTGAGGAAACAGAACTGGGGAGCTGTCATCCATCTGTGCTGCTGGGTGGACCAGGGCTTATTCCATCGGTCATTGTGCCCTGGGGACAGGCAGCGGAAGCCCGGAGTGACCCCTGTAATGAGAAAAGTTCCTGGATGATGGTTCTTCATTTTGCTAACTCACAGTTCACTCTGTGACCTGGCTTATGTAAGGGTCCTTGCAGCTGGTTGCCTGCAGAGACTGGACAGGCGGCCGTGTTGCTTGTTACTGGACAGTGAGAACTCTTCCGCTTGCCAGGGCAGACTTCAAGCTTACTTCCACCTTCAAACGTGCTTCCTGTCTCGAGGCTGCCAATCCTGCCATTTTCCTGCAGGAAATTTTAATTGCTTTGTGCACACTGCCTTTCATTTTGTGTGATTTTTTTTTCCCCTTAGCTTTAAATTATGACAATTTAATAAGACCAGAGCAGTGAGAACAGAAGCAATGGCACTCTCCCACACTCACCTCTGTCCTTGTCATGCGGAGACTTGCTAAGCTCCACAGTCTGCCTCACATTTGCTTTGGGGGGAGACTGGGTTACCAGACACAGCCAGATTCTACACACCTGTAGAAATGTGCTAGATACTCCGATACTCCCATACCTATTCTTGCCAGGCCTTGTGGATGCTAGCCAGGGTCCTAGCACCAAGCCACAGCCATAATGGCTACAGCCACAGCCCACAGACAACCCTAAGAGGTGGGGTCTGTGGTCTTCACTTTCACATGAGGGTTAGAAATGGTCAGTGATTTGTCTCAGGGACTGTAGTCAAGTAAACAGCTGATCTGGGATTTGAACCTAATACCAACTGACTATGCTAGCAGTTATAATGAGATCTGGCTTCTTTCCAAAGCTTGGGACATATGCTAGGATGAGAGACTCTTTGGGCCTCAGTTCCTGAATCTATGTAATGGGTTCTGATGTTCTTTCTGCCTTTTGGCCTTCTGTGCAGAGCAAATTGGAGAGGATATGAGAATGTGTGGAGGTTCTGCATTAGTTCCAGGGACGTCAGGAGTGCAGTGTTGTCTCTCCCTCAATAATTTTCCAACAGAAAAGGTTGCAGCATCAACAAGGATAGCATGCTCTGTTTTTCTTCCATGTCAGTTTTACAAAATGCACTTGATTCCATTACTGCCTTAAACCCTCTTAACAACACTGTGAGCAAACAGGGATGAGATTTCTCCTCATTTTAGGTTACAATGGCCCTGCAAAACCAAGTGACTTCTGCAAGGTGACAGCCACTTAGGGACTCAAAGCCAAGGCTTTAATGTGTTTGAATGTATTTGTCTATCTCCAAGTTCACTCAGGGCCTGCCTCCAAGAATCAATTTTGGAGTATTTTAGAAGTGCTCTAAGAAGTAAGAGGGGGATATGTGGGGAGGAGGAGGAGAGAGAGGGGGAGGGATATCAAGAGAGGTAGAGACAGAGACGGAGAGACAGAGGGACAGAGAAAACAGTGGTACAGGCACTTCAGAAAATCTTGAAGGAGATACCCAGTATGGGCCTTGGACAAAGAAGAGAAACAGACAGGCAGGGACGCACGACCTCTCAAGGTCATTCCCTGCCCAAGGTCTCTCTGATTTCCAGGATCCAGATGCCATCCTTAATTCTCTCTCCACTTCTCTCATCAGGGACCAAAGGCTCAAAATTAAAAAGTCATCATTTGCCGGAACAAGGCAGCTTTGGGCCCTAGGGCTTGGCCGATGAGGACCACACTTGACGCTGCCTGTTCACAGCCTGCCTGGGCTGTGGGGAAGGAGGAATCTTTGCCATCTGGTCACTGAGCCACATTGGTAGGGGAGGTCACAGCACTTGGCTGGGGTCCTTGACGGTGGGGCTCAGGCTGCAACCTGTGCCTGGGTTTGTCTTATAGCAACACTTCCCACTTACTTCTTTTTATGTATTTTACAGATTTAAAAGATCTTTAATTGTGCATGTGTGCACGTGTGCATG
Organism: Apodemus sylvaticus; assembly: GCF_947179515.1. Taxonomy (NCBI): domain Eukaryota; kingdom Metazoa; phylum Chordata; class Mammalia; order Rodentia; family Muridae; genus Apodemus; species Apodemus sylvaticus. Next base: position 43,400,496 of record NC_067492.1, on the reverse strand, counting down.
GGTGTTTATGTTCATATGAGTGCAGGTGCCCTTGGAAGCCAGAGGCCTTGGGTATCCATGGAGCTAGAGTTACAGGGGTTATGAGCTCCCCAACATGGCTATTGGGAATTCAATTTGGTCCTCTGCAAGTGCAGGGCATGTTCTTGAACCATTTCTGAAGCCATTTATTTGTCTATACATTTATTTATTTTGCTGTTGTGCATGTACATGGTGTGTGTTGAGGGGACACACATGTACATTGTGTGGAGGTCAGAGGGTAACTTTGCAGGGTTGGTTATTTCTTTCCACCTTTTTATGGGAGCACGATATGCTTTATCCCGCAGAGCCATCTTGCTAGCCCTTGCCACATCTCTTAAACTGCGATCTAACTTGCTTTCTAGCTCAGGCCTGAGCCAGGGCCAGGCCTGAAAAGAGTCAGTGGATCTATCTATAGAAGGAAGCAGTGGGGGTGGCGTTGCATAGATAAAAAGAAATAGAAATGTGTTTTCAGTCACAGGAGAGAAATCCCTATTGTTTTTGTTATGGTTGTTTGTTTGGTTTGGTTTTCCAGCATCATAGTTACCTGAATGGACCACGCACATTGTGCAGTTGAGGGATTCAGAGTGAAATAAGAAGCCATGTCTGTGATGTAGCCATGTTTGTGATGTAGCCATGTCTGTGATGTAGCCATGTCTGTGATGTAGCCATGTCTGTGATGTAGCCATGTCTGTGATGTAGCCTTGACTGTGATGTAGCCTTGTCTGAACTGAATTTTTTGGCTTGCTGGAATCTGGGTTTAAGATCTCAGACACAAAACAAGAGTCATGGGCAGAAGACACACCAGCCAAGACATTCACAAAGCCCAAGCAGGGAAGATGTGTAGTGACGTGTGCCAGGCAGAACTGTGGGAACCGGCAAAGGAGATCCATCCCCAAAGAGGACACCAACCCTTAGCTCTTACCTCATCTCACAGAGGGAAGCGACCTCAGATCGACATATCTTCTAGTTTTTCAGGAAAAGCTAGAAACCTGGATTTTCAAAACACCTACGTCTCTTAAGCAGTCAGCAACCAATTCAAATGAGTATTTCAAAAACACAGGGAGGGAAGATACACGTGACATTTGTACTGAATTGGCCTGGTTGTCTCTAGAGTAGGGGAGAGTTAGTGCAAAGAAATGGTGAGAAACACAGCTTTGTCAACAAAGGAAAGGTCCAACAGTGCCTGAGCTATAGAAAGAGGAAACAGCCTGTCAGCTCTTCAGAGGAAGGCCTGGTGGCTTATAAGACATTTTGCAATAAGAGTTAGGCACAATCAATGATGAAATGGAGGTGTCATTATTACTTTTCTATTGCTGTGAGAAAATACCAGGACTGAAGCAAGTTATAGAAGAGGTCATTGGGGTTCATAGTTTCAGAGGGTGAGTCCATGACATCATGGGGGGAGTGAGGTGTTGGGCAGGCAGGCAAGCATGACATTGCAGTAGTTGTTGGGAATTTACATAATCCTAATCCTTCCCAAATAATTCTACCAACTAAGTATCAAGCATTGAGCCTATGGGGCTGTTCTCATTCAAACTATCACAGGAAGGAAGGGGATTCTGGTCAATCTTAGCTTGATGTTATAAATTCCATTACTTCCATTCCATATGTGATACTAGTGCTGAAAGCCATGTTGACTCCTCAGGTCCAGCTCAAGTAGTTTGAAGAGGAACAATTTTAGCAACTAGGCTAGAGACGAGACAATGTGATATCTTGGCAAAGTTTGTAGCTGCTTTCTGCCCTTGTCCTAAAAGTCTGCCTGAGGCTAAATTGAAAGTTTTGGACTAATTTTGTTGGCAGAAGAGATTTCGAGATGATCTAATATTGATTTTGTCATGTGGTTATTAGTAATCACTCTTATGCAATTCTGCAAGGCAGAAGGGCAAACAGGGCAAAAAGAGATACAAAATGTAAAGTTTGGAGAGAAAAGGGGCACCAGAAAATCTAATGTCTTGTGCTGAAAGAGAGAAAGAGAAAGAGAAAAACGGAGGGGTGCCGTCAGGGCAAGGCACCATCAGGCTAATCTTGAAACTTGTAAAAAGAAAAGGCCTGAGAGATTTTCTGCTCCTAAAAAGCAATATCAAGTCAAAGCTGTGGCAAATGTGATTTATGAAGAGGGAAAGGCATTCCAAGTGGGCAGCTGAACTTGGCAGCATTAGCTATGTAATTCTGGCTTTAGAGTCATGAAGTAAAAACAAGGGAAGGGGTTGTAGACTCTTCCTCTGCAGTTAAGTAGATTCTGAGGCCAGGCATGTGTCAGGAGAGTCCTTGCACAGAGGTCCTGAGAGACCATTGCATGAGGCTGTGAAAGTGAAGCCTGGATTGCAATCGAAGCCTCGGGATTTTGGAAGTGTCAGAGTCATGAGATGTCTGCCAAGGAGAGATGCTAACAGGGTGTGGAACCAGCCCAAGAGAGAGAAACGTGTTGTAGCCAGCAAAGCCAGAAGGGTGGAACTGTCTTAGCCCTTTGACATCAGATGCAGAGCTACAGGATTTAGAGTTTTCTCTGCTGTGGTTTGGTCTTGCTTTTGTCCCTATAATGTCCCTTTTCTCTCTTTTGGAATGGTAGTGTATATTCTGTGCCATTGTATGTTGAAAGTATATAATTTGCACTTTTATTTTATGTGGGATTACAATTAAGATATTGCCTTCAGTCTCAGAGAGACTTTGGACTTTTAAACTTTTGAGGCAATAAAAAATTATAGGGACTTTCGCAGTTCAACTAAATGCATTTTGCATTATGGATGTGCTCAATTCTCAGCTGGTGAAACCGTTTGAGGAGGCTTAGGAGATGTGGCCTTCCTGGAGGAAGTGTGCCACTAGGGGTAAACTTTGAGGTTTCAAAAGCCCACAGCATTCCTAGTTAGTTAGCTCTCTGCTTCATGCTTGTGGATCAAGATCTAAGTTCTCCGCCACTACTGCAGAGTCACGCCTGCCTGCTTCCTACCGTGTTCTCCATGATGACGGTCATGACTCTAGCCCTCTGAAACTGTTAGCCCAAGAGATCATCATCATCAACTTCTCCTCCTTCTTCCTGCTCCTCCTCTTCCTCCTCCTCTTCCTCCTTCACCTCCTCTTCTCCTTCTCCTAGCTTCTCCTCCTTCTCCTTCATCTTATTCTTCCTCCTCCTCTTCCCCCTTGACCTCCTTCACCTCCTCTCCTTTCTCCTTTACTTCTGCCTCTTCTTCTCCTTCCTTCTCCTCCTCCTTCTCCTTCTTCTTCACAGTTTGACTATTTGTGTGAAGGCATCAGTAAATACTTATTGGATATTTACAAAACAAAAGTAAGAAGGGAAACCCGAAAATATCTGGATCCTTGGTTTATTGCCACTCCTTCAATCTTCAGGATGCATTAGGGTGCATTCTAAGTAACCATAGACAGAAGCTTGCCAGTCAAGCCATCAATAGTGCAAACAAGCAGCTGAATATCTGCTTTGGTCTTCATCCTGTGGTTGATGGTTTCTGGAGAACAACACCTACATCTGGGCTGCCTACTCGGTCAGAAACCTGCAGGGACATATGCTAAGGAACTATATTGTCCTTCATGCCATGGAGCAACCACAGAGGATAGGTCACAGGAACAGGCTGTGTAAGCAGTGACGCTCTGCTTCTTTAATGAAACTGTATGGAATGCAGTAAAATCCTTTCTTGTTGTATTTAGATGGCAAGGACCACCCATGCTTCATTTCTATTTTCCTTTGTGCCTCAACAGGAAGTGAACAAACCAGCCCCCAGGCCATCTGCAGCAGTAGGTATGACCTTTGCTGGCTGTGCAGTTGCAGGGTGCAGCATGAGCCAGCCATCAACGCTTAGATCCAATCAGTATCTGCAGCCCTCAGCTACATCTTCAAGTATAGAAAGTACATAGTTTCTCCACTTTCCCACTGTTCATTCTGCCATGTTACTATCTGGGTTTCTAACTCCTGAGTAGTTAAACCTTATGACTTAGAGATTTGCAAAACTCCTCAACTACCAGTGCTTTTTTTCTTTAATCATTCATAATAGAAAGATAAATAAGGATAAAGATAATTCCTGGGCTTTTGCTTTTTAGTCTCTTATAAGCCAGGCTTGGAAGGTCTGGTCAGTTAAACAACGGGAGTGTTATCTTTTATCTCCAAGCTGGGAGCCACCATGCTCACGGGGGTTTTCTAGCTATTGCTGTGTTTAGGCCTTGATATTGGCTTCAGGACACAGCTTCCTAGCTCCACCCCAGACAAGGTACCCAACCCCCCATCTTCTAGCTACCCCTGGGCAAAAGACACTCTTACAAGTTGTCTTACCACAGTGTAGTGGTTTAAATATGCTTGGCCCAGGAAGTGACACTATTTGGAGGTGTGGCCTTGTTGGAGGAGGTGTGGCCTTGGAGGAAGTGTGTTACTGTGGGAATGGGCTTTGAGAGCTTCCTCCTAGTTGCCTGAGGATGGCAGTCTTCTCCTGTTTGCCTTTGGAACAAGTTGTAGAACTCTCAGCTCCTCTAGCACCATGCCTGCCTGGGGGCTGCCATGCTCCCACCTTGATGATAATGGATTGAACCTCTGAACCTGTAAGTCAATCCCAATTAAATGTTGTTCTTATGAGAGTTGTCTTGGTCATGGTATCCGTCTTAGTCAGGGTTTCTATTCCTGCACAAACATCATGACTAAAAAGCAAGTTGGAGAGGAAAGGGTTTATTCAGCTTACATTTTCCATATTGCTGTTGATCACCAAAGGAAGTCAGAAATGGAACTCAAGCAGGTCAGGAAGCAGGAGCTGATGCAGAGGCCATGGAGGGATGTTTCTTACTGTCTTGCTTTCCCTGGCTTTCTCAGCCTGCTCTTGTAGAACTCAAGACTACCAGTCCAGGGATGGCACCACCCACGCGGGGCCCTCCCTCCTTGATCCCTAATTGAGAAAATGCCCCACAGCTGAATCTCATGGAGGCCCTTCCCCAACTGAAGCTCTTTCTCTGTGATAACTCCAGCCTGTATCAAGTTGACACACAAAACCAGCCAGTACAATTGATCCCTTGTCAACTCGACACACAAATACATCACTATTAAACTTCAACCCTTACTTTCTTATTCATCCCCAAGATCTAAATTACTTTAAAAGTCCTGCAGTCTTTACATATTAAAAGTTCAATCCCTTTAAAATGTCCAATATCTTTTAAAATACAAAGTCTTTTAAAAACTCAAAGTCTCTTAATTGTGGGCTCCACTAAAATAATTTCTTCCTTTAAGAGGGAAAAATATCAGGGCACAGTCACAATAAAAAGCAAAATCACACTCCAACCATCCAATGTCTGGGATCTACTCACGACCTTCTGGGTTCCTTCAAGGGCTTGGGTCACTTCTCCAGCTCTGCCCTTCGTAGCATACACCTTGTCATCGAGGGTCCAGCTGCCTATACTCCACTGCTGCTGCTGTTCTTGATGGTCATCTCATGATACTGGCATCTCCAAAACACTGCTGTCCTCCACTGTAACTAGGCTTCACCAATAGCCTCTCATAGGCTCTCTTCATGGTGCCAAGCCTCAACTCCTTTGCATGATCCCTTCAGTCCTGGGCCATCAATTGCAACTGAGGCTGCACCTTCACCAATGGCCTTCCATGGCCTCTCACAGTGCCAAGCCTCAGCTGCTCCCCATAACCCCTTCATGCCTTCAAAACCAGTACCACTTGGGTGACTCTTACACATTACCAAGTCCAGTCACAGCACAAGGTACAACCTTGGCTTTCTCTGGAACACAGCATCTTTGTGCTCTTAGAAAACACTTCCCAGAAGATTTCACCTCAATGATGCTGGTCTCTTCATAATTACCACTATTTTCTTAGCTCCAGCTAACCAGCATCAATAGTTCCAGTAATGCAAAAGCTTTGATTTGGTAGTTCTGGTATCTTGTTAATCATAGCTGATTCTTTAGCCCCAGCCAAACAAAACCACAGAATCTTCACAATTAAAACAGCAATGGCCCTGATAAGTCTTTAATCTTCCCTCTGAAATTTCACAAGCCAGGCCTCATCTGTACTGTTCTCAACACTATCTTCCAAGCTCCTACACAGAGCTCTTAACACTGCATAGATCATCTAGCCCAAAGTTCCAAAGTCCATCCACAGTCCTTCCCAAAACATGGTCTGGTTGTCACAGGAATACCCCACTATGCTGGTACCTATTTGTCTTAGGGTTTTTTTTACTGCACAAACATCATGACCCAAAAGCAAATTGGGGAGGAAAGGGTTTATTCAGCTTACATTTCCACATTGCTATTGATCACCAAAGGAAGTCAGGATTGGAACTCAAGCAGGTCAGGAAACAGGAGCTGATGTAGAGGCCATGGAGGGATGTTCCTTACTGTCTTGCTTCCCCTGGCTTGCTCAGCCTGCTCTCTTGTAGAACCCAAGACTACCAGTCCAGAGATAGCACTACTCACAAGGGGCCCTCCCTCCTTGATCCCTAATTGAGAAAATGCCTTACAGCTGAATCTCATTGAGGCACTTCGTCAACTGAAGCTCCTTTCTTTGTGATAACTCCAGCCTGTGTCAAGTTGACACACAAAACCAGCCAGTACAGTGTCTGTTCACAGCAGTAAAACCCTAACTAAGACATACAACAACAGAAAAGAAACTAAGACAATATGCCAGAGAAAGTCATTATTCTGAAGGAATTTCTATTTGACCACAGCCTCTAGCTGTTTTAAAGTTTTAAATAATATTTATCTACTTAGTGTATGTATGTGTGGGTGTGGCTACCATGGTGCAGAAGACAAATTGTGAAGTTATTTCTTTCTAATATGTGGGGCCCGGGGACTAGCACCAGCTCATCAGGCTTGGATTCAAGCAACTTTATCTGTGAGCCATCTCTCCAGTCTGGTTCCCCCCACCCCACTTTAATGTAAATTCTGACAAACCTAGATTACATAGAATCCTAGCTTAAATTTAGGTTGAAGTAACATGCATGATGTATCAGGAGCTATATCTACATTCACTATTATTTTTGGTGAGGTAGGTGGGCTCTGGAGATTGGTTTAATTGGTGAGGGTGATTTTGCTAGCCTTTCTACCCTACAGCTCTAGGGGAACATGAATAAGGGGCTGAATTTTTGCCCATTTGTTTGTCTCAACTCTTCTATGCCTCTCTGCAGTAGATGCAGTTTCAGATACGTGTGTGGATTGTGTGATAGAGATCCTGAACATGGACCGATTATTTTTATCTAGCACCCAAATAAAAAGTGATCTGCCCTAAAACTGAAGGAAAATGTGATTATTGAATGAAGTAGGAAACATACCATAATTATATCCTTCTGAGGCACCATAAGGTGAGTGGGGGAGGCAGGAGGCTAGAGGTTGTGGATGAGGTTGCTTTTCCACCTTATGTTTTTGAAATAGGATCTTCTACTGAACTCAGAGCTCACTCATTGGCTACACCCAGATGACCCCAGCGATACTCCTATTTTGACTTCCTTAGTGGTGGCATTACAGACATATCCACTGTTCCTGGCTTCTTATGCAGGTCCTGAAAGCAGAATCTACTTCTTCCTCATGTTCTTACAGCAAACATTTTTACCAACTGAGCCATCTCCATAGCACCTTCTGAGGCACTTTTCACTGGAGATTTTTACCCTGAGTGAGTTTTGCCTTGTTGCTAACGTTGTTGTTAACCATGCACATGCTATGCATTGGGATGCTAGAGAATGCTAAGAACAATATTGTGACTGGCTCAAGGGCATACTGAGCTCTATAGAGGAACTGAACTCCTAGAGACACTGTAGAGAGCACAAGGGTCTTGTGCTCACAGACAAGCGCTGGAGAAACCAGGAATGTTAAACACACAGTGTTGTCTCTTTAACAAAAGAGCTGTATAACCTGTTTTCCTCCCAGAAGACTGGGAATGGATGTAGTTGACAGCCTGGTGATCTGTTTAGTCTGGAGGGCAAGCCCACACCAGAATCTTTCCAAGTATTATATTTATCCCACACTCTTCCTCTCTAGACCTTTATCTTGAGTACTGCTTCTCAGTGAAAAGAATCCATTTTTATGGGAGATGTCACATGTGCTTTATAGCTTGGCATCTCTGTAAGACCAGACCAGATCCTCCCCTAGGCCCTTAACCTATAGAGCCCACTTTCATAGAAAGTGTCACATGTGCTTTGTAGAAGAGTTTCAATGTAATCATGCCTTGAACTTCGTGTGTACACGGGATTGAGTTGACTGTTACCAGGAAACTTTTTCCAAATTGTACTGTACTCAAATATATCTAAAATACACTGGTGTCAGACTCTAGAAGTTTATACCAACACCAGCTGCTGAGTTGTATTGAATTGGATTTCCTTCTTGCATCCTGTGGATCAACCCTCTACTGGCTGTGGTCTCTGGTTTGCAGAGTCCTTTACAAGACAGTAAGTAGAAGTTTCTGAGAAGCTGAGGAAGGAACTGATTGTATAGGGGTGAAATCAACTGGAGTTTGGCCTAAGCTGTTTCCATACAGCTGACTCTTACACAGCAAACTGCAACTTAACAGTGTGTAAACAAACTGGAGCTGGGCAAGAGTATTTCTTACTCTCACACAGCAGAGTTTGGGCCAGTCATGGATGCCAACTCACCATCCTGCTTCTGGGCCATTTCTTATCCTGTCTGTGAGTACTGACCCTGGGTAGGTCTCTCCTGGTGCTGGGTACTGCCTGATTCATGAGTACTCAGACTTACTCTGCTAAATATAATTCACCTAAAGTTTCATAATTAGTAGTAGTTATTAATAATTTTAACACAGGGGAGAGTCATCACAAGCAGAAGGAAGATTGCGCAGCACAGTGTGAGATAAAACAACAATCTGACTTTATCTGGGAAATACCATGTCATTTGCTGTAGATGGCAGTGACAAGTGTCGTGATTACCTACTACCATATACTCTACTCAGAAGTTGTTGCTTTATCTCACAAATCTTGTTCTGGAGCAAAATGGGAGCAATATGACGTTCCAGACTTTAGAGTTCAGCTCAAGAGACTGGAAATGTGGACAAGATGGTTTTAATTAGAATTTCTTCACTGGCACATCGACTGCACATACTATTGGTTTTCGATGTGATAGATCCGTGTGTGTCCGTGCGTGCATGCAGCACACACCTTTCTCAATGTTCCCAAGTCTCTCATAATCCTTGTTCTATTTCCAGGTCATTTGGCTTTAGCTTCCCTTTGTATAAGTGAACACACAGCATCTGACAAGATGATGTAGAAGGTTCCACGCTTCTTCAGGTTCCCAGATTGTTTTCAGAGTGCCTCTTCTTCTAAGAAGCCCGGGAAGAAGTGAAAGGACTTTCCCATTGGCAGAGCCGTAGAGACAGGTTTCTTATCTGTCTGCCTGTGGAATCTCCCTTGTGCCTTCATTGTGTATCCAGCATGAATTAATCTCATTTATTTACTCACTTGGAAAATATTTATCCAGTATGTTCTCTGTGATGTACAATGTTAGATTTTTGTGACTAAAAAGGCAAACAAGAGCTGGTCATAGGGGTTCACCTGTGTGAACCCAGATCCCAGATCCCAGATGCCAGATCAACTTAGGAGGCAGGGTCTGACAGAGATTTGCTTGGTCCACACAGCAGGACCCAGTCTCAAACCCAAACAAGAACTGCAAGCAAACAAACAAAAACATGGATGTGATAGGCATGACACCTGTTTTCATAGGTTTATTAGGATAACAATCTAGGGACAAATACATTGGGAGGAGATATATAGACACTAGGCATGGGTGACTTGACAACTTTTGCAGAGTAGGGGACCAAAGGTGACTTTCTTCTGGTGCAGTTTTTGAGCTGAGATTAAAAAAAAAAAATAATAAGCAGGGGTCATCAGTAGAGGGTAGAGTGTTCCAAGTGTCCAGAAGAGTATAGGCCAACCATTGAGAAGGGCTTGTACAGATGGAAACTGGAAAAGGCAGCCTGGCTGGAGGGAGAGAGAGGAGGGAGGAGGGAGAGAGAAGAAGGTGGGAGTTAGATGGTACCATCTTATAGATCATGGGAGGGAGGAGGGCACATCTTTGGGGCAGCAGGAAGTCTTTGAAAAATGACACCATTCAGTGGGAGACTAGCAGGAGCACTTAGGAAGCCATTCTTGGAGTTGAGAGTGAAGCAGATATAAATAGTGAGTTTTAGCTGTGGAGAAAGAGGTGGTCAAAATGTTTGCTCTTCTATAGCACAGGAGAAGGAGGGAAGGCACAAGATTGACTTTCCATTTGAATGTAGATGTCCTAACCCACCAAAGGACCAACAACTTCAGAAACTCTTTTGTCTGTGTAATAATTCCACAGATTACCAGTGCTTAGTGAGTCTTAGAAAAACAACAACCCAGATTTACTTGAATATTATTTCTATACTATATAGTTCTACCATTTAGCTTGTGTGCAGGACCCTCCACCCTATGAGCAGGTATTGAACCCAGGGTCTTGCATATATGTGAAGCATGTGTTCTGCCATGATCCCTATAGCAGTTCTGTAGGTACTGTAGATACAAGCTCTTTATCAGATATATGAATTGGGATATTTTTCAGCTATGTACCTTTAAAAGAACGAAAGTTTTTAATTTTGATGGAGCCCACGTTGTCTATTTATGCTTTTGCTATCACATCTACAAAATGTGATATGGCACTTATCCAAGGCCACTAAGATTTATACCAACTCACTTCTAGGTATTTTGAACTTTGAGGTTTTATATTTAAGCTTTTATATTTTATATTTAAAGGGTCACTTTGAGTAGGTTTCTATGTGCTATGACATAGGGGTTTTGTCTCATTCTTTTGTATGTGACTATCCAGTGATCCTAACACTGTTGAAGTCTATTCTTGTGTGTGAATAGCTTTGCTACAGGGTGTAGGCTTATTTCTGGAGGCTAAATTCTATTTTTTACCATGTATATACATGTGTGCATGTATACATGTGTGTATTCCATTATATAATAAAATGCATGTCTTCTTTACACTTAAATGATATGGGTCAAAAGACTGTTCACCAGGCATTTGTAGCAAAGTTTAAGTCAGAAAGGATGAGTCCTCCAACTCTGTTTCTTTTTTTATTTTTAAAGACCAATGTGATTATTTGGAGCCTCTTATAATTCCTTACAAATTTGAGGAACAATTTTTCTAAATTCTCAAAAAAAAATGCCCTTTGTAAATTATGACAGGATTGTTTTCATCCCACGGGGAATAACAATACTTTTCTTACCACTGAGGTTTTCTGAGCCATGAGTTTAGGGTCTTTTCTATTTACTTAGGTTTTGATTTACCCTCAGCATTTTGTGGTGGATGGAATATGATTTTTAAACTTCTTTTATTAAAATAATTCCAAAGAATTTTGTTCTTTTTGTGTTATTATGAGTGAAGTTCTTGCTTTAACTTCTTGCTGAGATTGCTCAGTGTAAGTGCACAGCGCTACAATCAGCTTTTGTGTACTGAGCACATATTCTGTGACATTGGTGACCTCTTCATTGGTTCTAATAGGTTTTATTTGGTCCCTTAAGGTTTTCTGCATGCAACGTTGTGCACAGACAGAGGTCGTTATGTTTCTTTCTTTATAATTTAGATACCTGTATTCCATTTTATTGCCTACCATCCCCGACTTTAACCTTTAGTATAATAGAAACGGTAAGAGCTTGCATGTTTGTTTCACTTGTAACAAATGTTTTGTTGAGGAAAATAAATTATTGGTGACAAGCTTCCTGAGGACATCTTAAATAGAAAAATAAACAAAACTCAATAATTAACAATAATAAAATAATATCCAGACCTGCCAAGCTCACTCGATTCTGGATGATTCTTCTGTCCGGAAGTCTCTCCATTGTGGTAAATATTAAGTGTTTTAGTCACCGTTCTATTGCTATGGAAATACACTGTGATCAAGGCAGCTCTTTTAAAACACAAAACAAAACAAACCATTTAACCAGAGGCTTGCTTACAGTTTCAGAGGTTTAGTCCATTATCATCATGGTGGAACACTGAGGTACACATGGCACTATAGAAGCAGCTGAGAGCTAAACCCTGGTCAGCAGACCGAGAGAGGGAGACCCTGGACCTGATATGGGCTTTTGAAATCTCAAAGCCCATCCCCAGGGATACTCTTCCTCCAACAAGCCACACCTCCTAATCCTTCTAGTCCTGGCAAGCAATTCTACTTCCTAGTGACTAAACATTCAACTACTGGAGCCCATAGGGCTCATTCTTATTCAAATTATCACATTCAGGGATGACATAGGACACATTCTCTGAAAATGGAGGAGATTGTGATGCATGGCCAGGATTCTTCTTCCAGGAAGGATTCATTCTGTCTAACTCTGGGTTGTTCATCATTAATCCCTACTGCTGACCTCATCAGGGACTGTCTCACCTCAGGGAGCTGAATTGCCTGTTGTCACACCTTTTCCTGGGTGGACCACACCAGAGATCACCTGGGTCCATCCTTGCCAGCTCCAGAGTTCCTGTGGGCTTGGTCAGTACTGCTGTTAACAGTTATTGACACCATCTAGATCTTTCCACTGTCTGTCCTGATTCCTCCTTTCCTTCCCCTTGTGTTGGTTCCCAAAGGCTTTTCAAAACATTGTACAGGCCAAACGCTACTTCTGAGTCTACCTCCTGAAAACTCCCATCTTTATCACACACACACACACACACACACACACACACACACACACACACACACACACACGCTTGCTCATCCCTATTCCAAAAGATCCCCAAACTCATGGCCCTCATAAGAAATATGGTATCAGAACAAATATGACAGCATCTTGTGACACTGTCTTTTACCACATGTGGCTCTGGGTCATCTCTCCTTCATGAGTACTTGTTACTGAACAGCACTTGACATGCTCTTGGGGTGACTTCCTGGTCAGCCCATTTGATATTAGGTGGAGAGACTAACACTACCTTCCAGGATGTTGACTGGAGAGTGATTATCCCAGGAAGGTAGGTTGTAGTACTGAAAGGATAGAAAATAATACAGCCTAACTCTAATGACCCCAAGAAGTCAGAAGTTTAAAATGTTATCTCGCTTTGTTAGAAACTAGGTAAAATGTCACATTCCAGAGCCCGCCCTTTGTTTAGAGCTAGCAGAAAGGCCTTGAATAGGTGATCCTGGCCCCATAAGGTAACTGGAAATGGGCTAAGCTTATCTTGCTTCTGTAAACTGCTTACGCCATTACTCCTATGCAGGAATCCATGCAGCTATAGACATTCAAGAAAATAGGAAACTAATTGGTCCACAGTCCTCTAACCCTGTGCGGTATACAGCTGTGGAACCCAGAATTCTGGAATAAAGAAATCCTCATGTTATTGCATCGAGACCGTTTCTCGAGAGTGATTTGGGTGTCGCCTTCCAGGGTGTGGGGTGCTGGGGCACCCTTGGTTTTTGGGGGTCTTACATTTTCTTGGTGCATTGGCCTGGAAGTGCGACTTCCCTTCACACGCGAGAACCACTTGGAGGTAAAGGGGACCTCTCTGGAATGTATGTGTGCTGGCGATGTCTTTGTTCTTAATGTCCTGAATGCCTGAGTGCGGTGCCGCTGTGTATGTGTCTTGGTTTCTATTTGTTGACAGAAAGGAGTAGACATGGAATCCTACTCTGTGGTTTGTTTGCAGCTGCCGCTGTGGGCCGTGAGGACCCAGTGGCTGCGGAAGGGGACACCCTAGGGCCGCAGGCTGCAACCCTGGAGGATGCTCCAAGGGTGAGAGACAGTCAGGAGAGCCTGACTGTGGTTTTTCGGAACATAGGGGACAGAGTGCTCCTTCTACCAAAAAAATGAGTGGACGCAGAATCCTACTCCATCAGAGGTTACATTTGGCTGTTTGTTTAAGTCCAGACACGGACCAGTGTGTTTGGAATACTTGTTAGTTTTGTGTGTCTTTGTCTACAGTTTGACCACTAGAGCCTTTTGTTTTTGCTTGCAAGCTTCTGGGGCTCAGAGAGCCTGTCTGGTGCAGTGTGTTCGACTGGCTGTGGCTAGAGTCGAGACTGTGGGGGTCTGGAGGAAGCTTTAGACCTGGGAGAGAGCTAAATAAGGCTCTCCCCCATCTGTCTTCTGGTCCCTGCAGTTTGTGCAGGGACACCTGGTATCTGAAACTGGGCAAATCGTGTGATTTTCCTTGCTCTGTGTTCTTGAATCTAGAGGACTGATGCTGGCAGGGTCAGGCTGTCTATGTGGTGTTGTTTTGTATCGTGTTTTGTGTTCTTGGACTTAGACAGACAATATTATTTTGACTTTGACTGAAAAGCAACTCTGCTGCGCCAAAATCAGGTCATGTGACTCAAGCGTGCCAACTTAGAACAAAAGGAGAGACAAAATACTTGGACTCTGACACCCCTGGTGGGGAAAATAAGTCTTGACAAGACGCTCAATGTGGCAGGTGCCAGAATTTGGGGTTTAAGTTGGTACAGATGGTTTATTTCTTTTATTTTAAATTGTTTAAATTATTATGATAGATGTGATGTTAAACTTTGTGGTTATATTGTTCCTCTGGGAGAGAGGTCAAAATAAGGGAGACCTCCAGAAGACTAGATTTTAAAATATCAAATGAAAAATCTGTCTTTGTGATACTAAAATCTTGTTTTGAGATTTCCATTACAGAAAATGCCACTCCCCTTCATATCTCAACATCCATGTTCAGATTGAAGAAATGGTCTTTCTAGAGAATATAGAAATGGTCAGATTTAAAACCGGGAGAAAATAAAATTAATTTCATTTGATAAAAATCTTTATAATTGGTAATAAGTTCAAGGCATAAGTTCTTATTTAATACAGGTTTTATTTTGATACAAAGTCAAGGTTTTCATTGGTATAAATACTAAATTTGAAAGTACAGAATTTACACCCAGTTCTTTGTTATTATTACTGATCTGAGATATTTAAGCCAATGAGTTTAGGGCTAAATAGAAATATAAGGCTCTGAGTTTATTGTTGGGGTGTTTTCTAGGTTTTAATCAGAAATAGCTGAAGATAGTTTAACAGACAACAGTCCACATTACTTTACAGTCCACATTACTTTACATAGATAGTTGGTTTTCAAAAATGTCAAAAATCCATGGACTATGATGTCTAAGTCTTAAAAGCTGTGTTAAGCTTTCTATATATTTTCAGTTAATATTGGTTACTCTTAGATTTCTGATGATATTGAAGACTGTTAGTCTCATAGACAGCCCAAGCTATTTAATCCTGAGAAAGCTGATATAGATTTAAATAAATGATTTTCAGGTGACATAAAATTTAAAGCCAGGACATAAGTCAACTCTTACAATGTTAATTCTTAAGTTGTATTGTCATATTCTTAAGCCATATTGGGGAGTCATGCCACATGGTAGGAACTTGACCTTGGCCAAGGACAATCCCTGGCTTTGGGCAGGAATCTGATGTTAGGACATAATAGGGAAGTAGGTTACAGTAGGAATTTTTATCCTAGGGTGGAGCGCAAAGAGTGTACTTGACATTGGTCAAGGTGAACTTCTCCAAGCCTTAGTTGAGCACGGATTCCTGAGCTAGGCAGGATCCTGCCCCACCTAGGGTGGAGAAGCACAGAGTGAAGGTTAAGCTCCTTGTTCTTCCAGATCTACGAATTCCTGAATTTAGCAGGTGACCCACCCAGCTGCCTGAGCAGTAGAGTCAAGGACCTCCAGATGACTTTGTTGGAACTCAGCCTGGGGTCTGGGGGGAAGGGCTTGCCCAAACTATTCAACCCAGTTCGTAGTAGCTGCAGTTAACTACGCAATACAATAGTCTTTTAAGATAATACAGATGAAAAGTATTCATCTGTACTTAAAGACAATACAGTCTTTAAGATAATACAGATGTTTAATTGACAGGGATGATAAACTAGGTGTTATGTCTATCTTATAGTTTATAATTTATAATTATGCTCAATTGATATTTAGAGAGGACCACAGAGTGGAGCAGGAGAGGACCTGAGACCACCTATCCTGATACCATGGTAGCTCTCTCACTAAGGGCATATTTCCCAAGAGAGTAATCAATCTCTTTGAGACTGTTTTATTTGTAATACAGGAAGCCAAAAGGATTACCCCCTCAGACAAAAGGTAAGAGGCACCTAAAAGACCAACACACCAGACTCCATTGGCAGGTCTCAAAGGCATGGCAGCCCACAAATTTGGCCAAGGTATGTAAGGTTGAGCAGGGACCTGATAAGTCACCTACAGCTTTTCTAGGGCAGCTCATAGAGGCATTCTGCCAATATACATGCTATGACTCCAGGGGCAAGGAATATAAAGCTACTATGACAATGGCTCTTATAGACAGGGCTAGTAGAGATATCAGGAAAAAGCTTCAGAGGCTAGAGGGATTTGGTGGAGATGCTGGGGAGAGAAATCCGCCAACTCTCCATCCTGATACTATGTTTTAAAATTAATCCTGATCAACATTTTAAAATTAATTCTAAGTGTGAAAAACAGTCAGGCAGAAAATAGGAGGGCTCAAGTCCCCCAGAAATCTGTAAATATGATCTTAAAAGGAAAAGAGTTTTATCAATGAAATTAAACATTTTTCCATAAGGAAATAATCTTGCATTTTCTAGGTGGTCCTAACTTCAAACATGAGCATCTTTATAAGAGAAACAGACAGAGTCCTGGTACCCAGAAGAAAAGATAACATGACTTCAGAGGCAGAGATTGAAGCCATGTGGTCACAAGCTGAGGAAGGCCAGCAGCTGGAAGAGGCAGGGATGACTCCCAAGGGAGTGTGCACAGTCTGGCATCTTGATCTGAGCTCAGTGTGGGCTTTTTATCCTGAACTCTAAGAAAACAAATGTCTGCTAGCTCAGGACACAAAGTCTGGAGTAATTTGCTCTAACAGCCGTGAGTAGCTAATATCCTGGGTTTTACTCACTTGTGAGGATGTTGGCCACATTTTCAAAGATGTTACCTCAGAAGAAAAAGGTCAACCATTTTCTGATTCAGTTTCCTTCTGGGCAACTTGATGGAAGATATGGATGTACAATTGATTTATCGATAGGAAGAAGTTCAAATCATCAGGGAAACAACAATAATGGGCTCAGCAGGATGTCAGCTCATTTTATCTCTAAGGTATGTAACTTAAATGTTTGCCTTTATGTCTAGGAATTGAGTTCACACAAAATTCACTAGAATGAACTGTACAGCTTGAATCTCCTCCTTAGCATGCTTAATAAATCTGTCTCACTGTTGTGTGGTTATTGGTAGCTGAGATTCTGTCTCCTGGGCAACTGAATGATTACCAGTGGCTTATCACACAATCTTAACCTTGCTAGACAAAGCTAGCAGTGATCTTGACATCTTGAGTACCCTTGCTGGTGGCCATATCCAACCACTTTCTCCCTTGTGATGGTTTGAATAAAAATGGCTCCCATAGGCTCATATATTTGAATGTTTAGTCATCAGGGAGTGGCACTATTTGAAAAGGATTAGGAGGTTTGGCCTTGTTAGAAGAAGTATATCACTAGGGTATGCTTTGAGGTTTGAAAAAGGCCAGGTGTCTCTTTCTTCCTTCTGGCTGTGGCTCTAGATGTAGAACTCTCAGCTTCTTCTCTAGCACCATGTCTGCCTGTGTGCCACCATGTTTCCTGCCATAATAATGGGCTAAACCTCTGAGACTGTAAGGCAGCCAGCCCCAATTAAATGCTTTCTTTTATAAGAGTTGCCATGGTCATGGTGTCTCTTCACAACAATAGAACTGACACACTCCTTTTTGTCTGCCTTCACCTATATGGTCTTAATAACCTGTGGAATTAATAGCTTTCCTTGTCGCAGGGTTTACCCAGATTCACAATCTGCGGGCATATAATTATCATGACAGGGAATCCTTTGTAGCAAGTGGTCCCATGGCAGCCGGCAGAGCTCTACATCAGTGGAAGGAGAAGGTGATTTGGGCTTTTCATCTACTCATATTTCAGCAGATCAGGAAGCAAATAACAGGCAGAGGGAAAAAGACTGGGCTTGGGATGGTTTGAATGAGAATGACCCCCAAGGGCTCATAGTTTAAATACTTGGTCCCCAGTTGGTGGAACTGTTTGGGAAGGATTAGGGGGTGTGACCTTATTGGAGGAGGTGTGTTATTGGAAGCTGGTTTGGGGGTTTCAAAAATTGATAAAATTGATATCTTCCATATTAGCTTTCTTTGCCTCGTGTCTGTGGATCAGATATAAACTCTTAGTTACTGCTCCAGCACCATGCCTGACTGCCTGCTACCAGGTTCATTGTCATGATAATTATGAACTTTAACCCTTTGGAACAATAAAGCTCCAAATACCAAAAAGTCCTGGTATTTTATCACAGATTACAAAAATAACAAATAGCACTATGAACTCCTGTTTCCTAGCAATCCATTTCCTCCAGGTACGCCTCATTTCCCAAAGATTCTACGCTGCCCCCCCCCCCCAAGCAATGTCATTAGCTGGGTACTAAGCATTCAGACATGAGCCTCTAAACCATATTAACACTTTTATTCATTTTAACAACTAATTTTATTTCCATTGGTCCTGGTATCTTCCATTGCTTGGATACAATGGATTTTTTAAAATTAGGTCAATGTTGTCAGTTCAATACTCTTGCTCAAGACAGTGAAGGTTTGGTTAATAAACTTCATGGATGCTACAAATTTGTAAGGCAGAGCTTCCCAAACCTAGGGTGAGGTGACAGACTTGGGGTTTATAAAGATTTTTCATGGATAGAAAAGAAAGTTTCAAAATGACATACTGAACAAGACAAAAACATAAACTCACACATTTGCTTTCAGAATAATCAATTGTGTAGAAATGGAGATCCTTTTAATTTTCCAATGAAAGCCATTTATGTGAGAAAGGGTCTATAACATGTCATATCACCCTTTCCAGGGGTCACATATCCTGCATATCAAATATTTGCAACTCGTAACAGTTACGAATAGCAACAAAAATAATTTTGTGGTTGGAGGTCACTATAACATGAGGAACTGTATTATAGGGTTGACGCACTAAGAAGGCTGAGAACCACTGGATTATAAGATTTAGTTGAGCACAAACTCAAAATGAGACAGCTGAGTTCTGGGTTCTCTGAATAGTTTACAGAGTCATGGCCTGTACAATAGGAGTGATCAGACTGAGGGACACCTGAACGCGAGTCCCTGTCTGAAGTCTGGTCTGGGCAGCTTGCACAGGAATTACGTTCTCTTCTGGTGCCAGATGGGTCTGCCATCCACGCAGGGGAAGTCCTGAAGAAGAAGGAAGGAGCAGAAACATGAAGAAAGGCTGTGTGGCTGGAGGTCGCTGTCCTGGAGACGTTGAGTAGACCAAAACCAGGCAGAACTTCACGTTCTGTTTCCCATAGTGCCATTGTGTGGACAAGATGCAGCCCAGAACCTAGACTGCGCAGAAGTTAGCTCGCATACAAAGGCCGACTTAGAGCTGTCACATTAAAGGACACTCTGAGATTTCTTTATGGAGAAGAAGGATGAGCATCAGGAATGCTCTGAAAAGGTTTCCTGCATTTGGAAAGACGTTGGGGCAGATAAGAACCCTGGCTTCTTTGAAGTCAAGTCAGGCCTCACAGAAAGTGAGAGTCAGGCAATAAGATTTCTGCTGCAAAGATGAGAGCTACCGTGCCTTGTCCAGAGGACTGGCTATGCAGAGTTCTCTGACAGAGGCTCAGCAAGAACTGTGTGGAAACCTTTCAGATTATGCCTTATGTCTTGAGCAAGACTGAAGAAGGCTGCTGGGATCTTTGGGGGAAAGATCTGCCACCCCATTGCTTGGCTTTCTGGAAACTGGGTTTCTACCTGTGTTTGCCTGCCTATATTTGTCTGGAGGAGCCACAAGAACAGACTAGCTTCATTCATTCCCCCCTGGGGAGAAATTTGAGGGAGTTTGCTCAGGTTTATCAGGCTGCACCACGGGAAGGAATAATTCACCTTTTAATTAGTATCACTTTTGAGTTGTCTTCCTACCCTGCATACCCTTCTGCCTTCAGGAGGCAACCAATCAGGAAACAGATGCTTCAGAAAGCCCTTTAAGTTTACTTGGCTCCCAGCAGGACCAAGAGACTGTGACAGGTTGTAGAGATGGCTGTTCCGGTGGATAAGAGGTCATGGCGACAGGAGGGAGAAAGAGGATTCAACTAATACTGAAGATTCATTGCATGTTTCCAGTTATCTTCTTAGCAACTGAAATACCTAAGGGTTTAACGTTTTTTTCAAAGCCCTTGGGAGGCTGAGGTGGGAAGATTGTGAGTTCAAGGCCAGTCTGGGCTACATAGCAAGCCTCTCTTCCAAAAACACAATATAAAACAAATGAAATGAAGTCAAAATCAAACCTAATCTACCGGATAGATCCAAACAAACCAACCCCCAAAATGATCGTTCAAAGGAGGGCTATCAGACCTCATTGGACCATGATGGTGGTTGTTTTTCTGACTTGGCAACCCTTGCTCTGCCTTCAGTTTCTCCTGGGTAGATGGGCATCTTTCATGGGGAAAGCATTTGTGACATCCTTCTGACAGAGCCAGAGGGCTGGGAGTCAACTCTGTGTTGAGTGCAGGTACATTAACCCAGGCCTAGGCCGCAGACCTGTCTCTTTCAACTTGCAAAGACTGAGGTGGCATCAGAGAACACCTTCATTCCACACTCTTCTCTGCCTCTGTTACTTTTTTTTCTAAGCGAATATCTCACACTTGACTTCTAGCCCAGGCAGACGCCATCTACCTCTCCCATAAGACGGCTAAGGGTTGTCACCAGGCTGCAAATGAGCAGCTTCGATTGCTCAGGAAAAGATATTACAATTTTATCTCCTTGTACTGTTCAATAAAACATTAGTATCTCAGCATTTTTATTTAACAATAGGCAACCTTAGGCCAGTAATTATGCAACAATTATAATCATAAAAACTGTCCCCTGCTGCTCACCTAGAAACACGAATATATTAAACCAAGACTAACCATCTAAAAGGCAAGCGGCAAAGCCCCCTCATTTTTAATGTCCCTGCAGTGCACCATGGGAAGCTAATAATTCACCCTCTAATTAGTATCCCTTCTGCTGCTGTTGGCGCAAGGACAGACAAAGAGGGAGCGGCTTCGTTACAAACTTGCCTTGGTAATCTTTAAACGTCGGTCCGCTCTGCGGGTTGGCAGAGTGGAGCCGGGCGAATGGGGCGTGCAATTAGAGGAGGCCAGCAGCTCACCTTGTCCTGACTGGGCATTCTTGCCCTAACAAGCTCCGGGCAAGCACCCCACCGGCTTGTCCCTTTCTTTTTCAAGCCATGCCATGCTCTTGATCCTCCTCTAAATCCGGCTGTGTCGTACTGGCAGTGGTGGTTGAAGGGGAAAACCAAGGACTCCTTGGCCCTGTAAGCACGGCTGTTCAGAGACCTCACCCTGGGGCTGTTGTTAGCGGTGGCTGCTTTAGCTGGCTGGAGAGGGGCCGTTGGGCAGGGACAGACAGATACACACTGAGCCTGAGGGGACTGACATCTCCCGCCCTCCCCCAGCTCTTCTAAAGTAGACAGTCTGAAGACTCACTTAATTGCACTGATTCTCTGACCTCAGCCCCAAGGATCATGCTTGTGACTTCAGGAGAGCTTGTAGAATTATGTGGGGGTCCTTAGGGAACACCGAGTCTGTCTTGTGCCAGAGTTCTCCAGGCCCATCTTAGAAAGCAGTCATTGGGGGTCATGTCAGGAGTGTCAACGGCATAAGTATCAGGGGCAATAGGGTGCAGTGGTGACTGTGGCTAACTGGAGCACATACCCTGTGTTCATAGAATTATTTCAAAATTCTAGCTAATTAGTGTCATAATCTACGAATCTACGGTATAACGGGGCTTCTGTAGAAGAAAATAGAAATCTATGTTTTATTGTGTGAAATCTGAAGTAATTTTTTTTTAATGTCCTGGGATTACACAAGGGATTAGGTAAAACTATAGAAAAACTTTTTTTAAAAAACTTCAATGCATTGACTATTTCTGAAACAGGTCTAGCTGGAGCACCTTTAGAGGGGGATTCTCGGTTACTGACCAGCATCTGTGGACACTTAGTCAGATGACATCAATTTCTCTGTGCTGAGTTCCAGATTCAATGTGACCAATAATTGGCCTTCCCTGTGTGGCCCGCTTGTGCGGCCAGCCAGTCAACTCCCCCACTGGACAGCTGAAAGCGGGCTGGGAGGGCTTTAGAGAAGAGCTGGGTGCAATTAAGCAGCCAGGATTAAACCCGAGCCTAAAAGGATAGGGCATTTTTTCTCTCCATCACCAACTCATTAAGCTCCCGCTTGACAGCCGAAGCATTCGCAAGGCTGGCCACAGCAGATTTCCTTCCCCAGAGCCTCAGAGAGCACCTAAGATTGGGTAATGAGATGTGCAGGAGCTGAGATGAGAGGGCCTCCGGAAGGCTGAGTCATGAACTCTCGGGACTCAGGACCGACTCTCCCAGAGACCCAATCGGGCCAGAACAGAAGCAGGGAGAGAGGCAGGCTGGGAGGACAGGACCCCTGGCTCTAAAAGGGGACAAACTCCCAGGACCGGCTGCTGCTCAGGATCCCCTAGTCCTTGGCCACAACATCAGTCTGAAGACCGGAAGGAATGCTGGGAAGGGAGATCAAGTTTAAAGCGAGTGGTCCTTCCTGGAGCTCTCAGGGACCAGAGATAGAAAATATTTTTGGTACAGTCCTGTCTGCTCAAGGGGATCTCTGATTTCTTTCCCAGGGACTGTTTATCAGAGGGAGGATTGCCTTTTATTTGACCTTTTAGTTTTCTTTCAAATAACAAAGGTGAAAATAGTCTTCCTTCGACCACCCCGGCAGGGGGAGAAGCCCACACTGTGCAGCCGAGTCTGGCCACCGGGCAGGCGGCTGCTGCAGTAACTGAGTGAACGCCATTGGAACCTCTCTGTGGTTGCTCTGGATAGGAAAAGGTGAGAACTCAGGTCTTAGGGAGCTGTTTTTATTAGTTGTTGGTTTTTTTTTTTCTTCTTTTGGAACATTGCATTTAGACAATCTATGATAGGTTTTGATTCAAGAGAACAGCTGCTTTTAGTAATCGAGGAAGTATCTATTGCACACTTGAGTTCTTTCAAAAAATATAGTTGCTGTCCAGCGTACTTAGGGTTGTGTTCATCAGTTTGCTCTGACAGGAATTGAGTTACATTTTTCTCAGCACATGGTGCTGATCTGATTATCCCTATTTGCAGATGAGGAAACTGAGGCCTGAGGTGAGGTGACTTTTGAGTCATACTGTGACAGCTGACCTGGCATTCAACTTCAAAGCCTCCTACAGTCCTGCCTCCCATTAGCTTCTGATGAGTGGTTTTCAACTTAGAACATGCTTCTTCCTCTTCTTCCTCCTCCTTCTCCTCTTCTTCTCCTTGTCACAGCAAATTCTTAACTAAAAGGCAATAATAAATAAGCCAATCAACAAGCCTTGAATGGTATCCATGACAGAACATGAGAAAAACCTCCTGAAGTTTGTGCTGCCCTCATACCTACCTACCCAGCAAGGATGGTGGTGCTCATATCATTGGCTTTTGTCTTAGTGTCCTGTGGCTGTGAAGAGGCACCATAACCAAAGCAACTCTAATACAGGAAAGTGTGTAGTTGGGGCTGGCTTATAGTCTCAGAGGTTCAGTCCATTGTCATCATAGCAGGAAGCATGGCAGAGTGCAGGCAGACACGGTGCAGGAGAAGGAGCTGAGAATTCTTCAGGCAGCAGAAGGAGAGAGAGACAGAGAGACAGAGACAGAGAGAGAGACAGAGAGAGACAGAGAGAGAGAGAGAGAGAGAGAGAGAGAGAGAGAGAGAGAGAGAGAACTAGGCCTGGGCTTGGCATGGGCTTTTGAAATCTCAAAGCCCATCTTCACTAACATACATCCTCTAACAAAGCCACACCCACTTCAACAAAGCCATACTTCCTAATCCTTCTCAAGTAGTGCCACTCCCTGATGAGTCAGCATTTACATATATAGGCTTGGTGGGGAGCATAAGGCAAAGCAGCATCCAGAGGCCCACAGCTCACCCTGAGAAGGGCTGTCACAGAACAGCCACTTGGGACCTCCAGAGAACCTGAGCCAGTATGGATTGTCCATATCCCACACTATCTGTACAACATCAACTGATCAGCCTCCCAGGGGTCCCATGGGGAGGGGCTTACCTAAATGGTCTGTACAGCACTTTGCAGAGTGCGGGGATGCTGTAGGTGGAGAAACAGTTCTGGAAGAGGGGACCTTAGGGCTGGCTCTTCTGAACTTTGTCAGGAAGCTGGCAGGCAAGGCCCATCACTGCCTTGTCCTATGGCTTGATAGAAAAGTCTTAGGTCTGAGTCTGGAAAGAACTGATGGTGGCCCCTGAACATTAATCACCCTGAACACCGAAGATGGGTTCTCTGAAGGAAGAAAGGAAGTAGAATTTACTCCCCTTTGTGAAGTTTTATCTTTAAGACACTGCATAAAAGTTTTCTGGGCAGGGATTGCCTACTGATAACTGCTATCATAACTAACCTTTACCTGGTTAGTCAAAGACAAAGGGCCCACTGAACTGCAGGTCAGGCCAAGAAGGCCACATCTCAGCCACATATATTCCCACCAGGCATGGCTCCTGCTAGGAGGGATGTGATGCTCACAGGCAGGACCCTAGCCCCATGACAGGAAGAGAACAGAGATATCCATGAGCACCCAGCTCTAAACCAGGGGTGGAGGACAGGGAGGAGGAGAAAGGTCATCTGGGTGATGGCTGAGACCTTCCCATTCACTCCAATTCCAGGTGATAGTTGGGAGATGCTCTGTCCCTTCATTGCAGTGGAGGGATTAACTAGGGCAGTCGTGTGGGGCTGGGCAGGCTGCCATATTCTTCTAGTTGGGAGGTTCTGTTCAGCCTCCAGCATAGCGACTGGGGTTCTTTCTCTCTGAATGTCTTTTGGAATTAAAATTCCCATTGCTTGATGAACCATAAAACCAACAAACAAACAAACAAAACAGCCACAACAACAGCGAACCAGACTTGAGTCCTGGATTCAGAAAGATGGAGGTGTGAATGGAATTGGAAGGCTTCATTCAAGTCCCGGCTATGGTTCCTTCTCATGTCTCTCATGTGTTTTCCCATCTTAAACCAGATTTTTTTTTTTATTATTTGATATAATTTATTTACATTTCAAATGATTTCCCCTTTTCTAGCCCCCCCACTCCCCGAAAGTCCCGCAAGCCCCCTTCTCTTCCTCTGTCCTCCCACCCACCCCTTCCCACTTCCCCGTTCTGGTTTTGCTGAATATTGTTTCACTGAGTCTTTCCAGAACCAGGGGCCACTCCTCCTTTCTTCTTGTACCTCATTTGATGTGTGGATTATGTTTTGGGTATTCTAGTTTTCTAGGTTAATATCCACTTATTAGTGAGTGCATACCATGATTCACCTTTTGAGTCTGGGTTACCTCACTTAGTATGATATTCTCTAGCTCCATCCATTTGCCTAAGAATTTCATGAATTCATTGTTTCTAATGGCTGAATAGTACTCCATTGTGTAGATATACCACATTTTTTGCATCCACTCTTCTGTTGAGGGATACCTGGGTTCTTTCCAGCATCTGGCAATTACAAATAGGGCTGCTATGAACATAGTAGAACATGTATCCTTATTACATGGTGGGGAGTCTTCTGGGTATATGCCCAGGAGTGGTATAGCAGGATCTTCTGGAAGTAAGGTGCCCAGTTTTCGGAGGAACCGCCAGACTGACTTCCAGAGTGGTTGTACCAATTTGCAACCCCACCAGCAGTGGAGGAGTGTTCCTCTTTCTCCACACCCTCTCCAACACCTGCTGTCTCCTGAATTTTTAATCTTAGCCATTCTGACTGGTGTAAGATGAAATCTTAGGGTTGTTTTGATTTGCATTTCCCTAATGACTAATGAAGTTGAGCATTTTTTAAGATGCTTCTCCGCCATCCGAAGTTCTTCAGGTGAGAATTCTTTGTTTAACTCTTTAAACCAGATTTTAAGAAGAACATGACAGAGAGAATGAATCATTTTCTGCACAGGGAGACACTTCCCAAGGGCTGGAGTCACTAAGCAGATGTCAGTCATCTCCCGAACAGACTCAAACCCAAGCTCAGCCTTTCCCTCCAGAATTACTGGAAGTTCAGGGTCACACTGGAACTGTCGAGAGTCCTCTTCTGAGACTCTGTCTGTCCCACTTCCTCTTCCTGTAGCTGTTTGTTGATGATTAAATTATTGTGAATAGGTTCTACTCACAGTATAATAAAGCATCATTAGCATGACTAATCACACACCTGATTGGATAACCCACTCTTCCTCCCCCAGCCTATTTTCTGCATCCTACACTCAATAAATCCAGTGCTGACAGAGAGCTCTTGTTAAAGCTGATGAATGGGAATTGGGGAACTTTGCTGGGGGTGCCTTATTCCTCCCACAATAGGAAGGACCTTTGGAGATGGCCGCATGTATGAGAGGGATCCGCAGGTGCCAGCTTGCCCCATTTTGTCCTGGGTTCTGGTGGTGTTGTTCACTGATATTCATCTGCCGGTTCATCTATTACAGCTGCTTGCTAAAGCCTCCCTGCTTTGGCGTGATAAGCTTATGTTCTTTTTTTTTTTTTTTTATCTGTGGGTGTTTTATTTTTACTCAGGGCCAATGCCTAATCTTAGGAGGTGTGACTTACTATTATCATCCTCATTTTATGAACGAGGACACCGAGAATGAGAATAGTTGATTAACTTGACCACATGTGAAGTAAGTGTTCCTGTTTGTTTTCCCTTGCTGTGATAAAACACCCCAATTAAAAGCAACTTGGGGAGGAAAGGGTTCATTCATCCTTACAGGTTACAGTCCATTATAGAAGGAAACCAAGGCAGGAATCTGGAGAAGGAGGAGGAGGAGGAGGCAGGAACTGAAGCAGAGACCGTGGAGGAGTGCTGTCCACTGGATTGCTCCCTCTGGCTTGTTCAACTACCTTCCTTATATGTATAGTAGGCCCACCTGCCCAGGGATGGCACTGTCCACAGTGGGCTGGACACTCCTACATCAATTAGAAGTTAAGACGATGCCTCACAGACTTGGTCACAGGCCAATCTGATTTGGGCAATTCTTCAGTTGACATTCCTTCTTCCCAAGCAACTCTAGGCTTGTGCCAACTTGACAGCTGAAGCCAACGATGACATCGAGTCAGAGTTGGTACTGAAGTCAGTTTGATTCAGAAGTGTTTTTCTCATCATGTGTCCCGTGCCTTCCCTGCACTGAGAAGCACTTCACAAGAGCAGTTCTGCTGGGGGTGGGGAAGGGGGAGGGCTGGAAGTGAAGGGGCTGGAAGAGTGGTGAAGAGGGTACCAACCATAGCTTTAGGGAGCTGACAAATGTATCCTGAGTTGCCTGGCCCTCTGGTTATTGGTCATGGGAAGTGGTGGGTAGCCTGGTGATGCGGCAGTGGCTGTGTAGATCCATGGGCGTGTGGTGTGACCAGGGGCCACGGTTTCATCGAGCAGAGTTTATTCCTGCCATAGCCCTACCGCTTGTCTTTGGCCCATAGGCTGTCACCTTCCTGTGCTGGGCCTCAGTTTTCTCCTCACCGGGCTGTGCTGACGATGAAATGAAATTGAGATCATGAAGGCTTTATGTAAGCTGTGAAGTGATTTCCATTTGCAAAGCGTCATGCCCAGCCTTCCTATGAGAGAGGACCCCAGCATTTCAGATGTAAATACTTGAGTTCTTTCGCAAGTGGACATGGACCCTCCAGTTAAGCAAGTGGGTAGGCAAACAAGTTCTCTACTATCCATACTCTGCTCATCCATAGAGTTTTGTCATAGCAGCAGAGATAGACTAAGACAGGATATACGGGTGTTACATCCCTTATCTGAGATGCTTGAGACAGACATGTTCTTGGTTTTAGCCTTTGTAATGTTTTAGAATACTTCACATATTTAATAAGGTATTTTTGGGAGGAGACCCAAAACTAACCTAGAAATTTGTTTCACATAATCTCATACACTATATCTAAAGTAACTTTACATGTTCCTAGTGCTGCTCTTAGCCGTGAAGTCAGTTTCTCGTGTGTACCGTCATATTTATTGTTGGCTTTATTTTCTGCTCGTTTACTTTTAAGTTTCAGATGTTGAAATGTTTTGGATTTTTAGATCAGTGATACCCAGCCTGCATGTACTTCTCCATAGCAAACCACTCCCGACATACTCTGCAGTGTTGCCCACTGGCTTTCCTCTTAGGGCTGTAACTAGCTTCAGGAGTGCCCCTGGTGCCTCCAGAGACCAGGCATCAGAACTGGCATTGTGAGTCAGCCTCTCAGCACTGTGTATGACAGATTACCTGAAATACATCAGTTTGAAGGAGGAAGAGCTTCCTTGGGTTTATGTTTCCAGTCCATGACTACGTGACCATCTTGTTCTGTACCTGTGAGAGCACAGTGCTCTGTGGAGGGGATGTGAGGCGTAGGAAGCTTCTTGCTTTACAGCCTCCCATAAGCAAAGAGGGAGCGAGAGAAAGGGGCCAGGGGCCAGGGGCCAGTATCTCCTTCCAGAGCATGGCTCAATGGAATAACTTTCTCCCATTAGACACCACATCTTAAAGGTTCTACCACTACCAATAGTACTACCAATGGTCCAGGCTAGGGACCAAGCACTCAGCACATGCTTCAGGGGACATTTACTATGCCCTGGCCCCCCAAGATCACTCCATGAGTACAATGTCACTTCTGCTATATAATGCTGTCCAAGGTAGCCATGAATAGGCTGGGACTGGGATGAGGGAAGAAGTGTCCCAGGGCACATATTTGAAGGTGACACTGACTGTCCCCAGGGTGAGCATTTTCCTATGTTTTGAGCCTTGAGTACATTGATTGCCTCAGTCTCAGGGTTGAAGAAACAGGCCTCATCCTTTAGTGGGAAGACCTGTAAGGCCATGTTGTTCAAGTTGCTAACCCAAGGGGGAGGAGCAAGGCTCTCAGTGTAGTGAGCCAACAGAAGAGCTTTGCAAAACATGAGCGGATGTGGCAGTCAGAGCTTCCTGGAGGTAGGCGGCCTGAAACTTGTATCACTGAATAGAATTCTCTTCCATCACTGGGGAGACAGTTTTCTCAAGGAAGCCTTTGTCCTATCCCTATTTTCTCATTTCTAAACACTTTGCCCATATGTCATGCACAACACTACTAGTTTCTATGTTCCCTTGGTTATAATCTACTATACTTGAAAGCTGGAGGGTCACTGTTGATCTTGAAAATAAAGTGTTGGATTTTAGTTCTCCAGGGACAATCAATATAACTACTGATATGGTGTGTGTGTGTGTGTGTGTTGTATGTATATGAGTATAGTGTATGTGTATGTGCTGTGTGTATGTGTACGTGCTGTGTGTATATGTGTGCATGTGTGTACATACACCTACGCATTTCTGTGTGGAGGCCACAGAGATGTTGAGAGTTCTGTCTAACCACTCTCAGCTTTAATCCTTTCAGATAATATCTCTCATTGAACCTGGATCAAAGTTAGCAGTCAACAAACCCCAGCAATCCTCCTGTCTCTACCACTCACAAGACATGGGTAACAGCCACACTCACAGCCACACCCAGCTTCTTACATGATTCCTGGGAACAAAACTCAGGTCCCCACACTTGCGTAGCAAGCACACTCTTACCCACTGAATCATCACTCTTATCTCCCTGCATTGTTTTTAAATTGACTGGTAATGACACCTTTGCACAAAGTCACAGGTTATTTTTAAAGTATGCATTGTTTGACGTGTTTGTTAAATCTAATCTAAAAGCTTTCTCCACTGGGATTCTAGGAATGAAACAATTTAAGAGTTTTTCAGGAATTTTCCAAGGATACTGGTAGTTGGATTCATGTTTATGTCTAGACCTGAGAAATGTGTATCCTTTGGGACCAGAAGAATTGTCAACTGAATCAGCCATTGGAAGAGTTTAGTATGGGCCAAGCCTATTATCACAGCACTAGGGAGGTAGAGGAAGGGGGTTGCTGGTCTGAGGCTAACCTGGACTACACAATAAGGCCCTGTCTCAAAAACCAAGTCAGCCTGCAAACAAACACCAAAACCAAACCAGAAGCAGAGTTAAATTTGTGGCTGTGGCTGACAGAAACTGTTTCCCACCTGGGATGAAAATCCAGCCTCTACTTCGGCTGTTATTGCCATTGGACCTAAGGCCAAAAATCAATCAAGGGCAACAGGTTAGCTAATGTGGGTGAAACTTACAAGGCCACTGGCTCAAGTAGTGACATCAGTTTACGGGCAATGCCCAAGCTCTGCTTCCAACCCTGACACATTTGTCACGGAGGCCTGGAAGCAGCTTCCAAGTTTCTTCTCTTCCTTTGCCACTTCATTCCCAGCCTTACCCTCTGACCTTTAAGGCAGGTCAATAGAAGTTCATCTAAACTATAGCTCCGATAATATCACATCCAATGGCTCCCAAATTACTCCACAGAGGTGGTAGTGATGCTCTTCTCTGGCCCATTTCCCTGTGCCTCCTGCCTAAGGAGTGTGTCTCACTGTGATCTTGCCTTGCTTGTGTGCCCATCTCCTTAGCACCAGCTGTACTCTGGACTTCTCATCAGATGCTCTCCCATACTACTAAAGCCCTAAGCCTATCCTTCATCAAGGCACAGGCTAGCTTCCACCGCAGCTATGAAGTCTTCCTTGATCTCGTTGTAGGACTCTTGCTTTGAGACCTTATGGATCTTTGGGAGCAATAGGAATATGGATTAAGGGAGAAAATTGGAAAATAGGGTTAAATATCAGGTTTGTCACTTCCTCTGTGCCTAAGTTCTAGAAAGAATACAAAAGCAGACTTACTTCCTAGGTTATGATAAAAATCCAAATCTTCATTATGCACTGAAGTGGAAACTTCTGGTTTCTTTGAAAGTCAGCTATGTCAAATGATGTTTTGCTAGGGCACACAGGATGTTTGCTAAAGCAAACAAGTGAAAAGACACATGATGTGAAGAAGGAATATAAATATAACCCAACAAATGGTGGACAATGCTTGATGGTATTGGTATGCCTTGTTATTCCTAACTGCTCATCATTTGTCATGACTTCGTAGAAAAAATGCACCAAAAACTTCCTTGGACTTGGGCTGATTGGCAGAGTGAAGTGGTTATAGACTCAGAATCACAAGGTATTTTTCTGAGGCAAGACCCTTGGGAGGACAGATGATGTTTAGAGGGAGTATAAATAGGACTCAACAGACAAGAGATGGTAGGCTTGCATAGCTAGTTTTACAGTGCTTTGGTGCTCTTAAAGTCTTTGTCTTCACCAATCTTAACTTCCTTGAATGAGGCACAAGAACTTCTCCTGGCACCCCTGCTGATTCTGGTCACTCCTGCTGACTCTTGTGGAGGTCTGGCTGTTTCTGCTGGGTTGTGCCCGCCTCCCCCCCCTCCCGCTTATTCCTGTTTGCTCCCCTGACACTACTGATCTGGACCACTGGTAACCTGACAATTGGAGATTGAAATAGCCCCAAAGGAACTACTTCTAAACAGATTCATTGTCCCCGTATTCTGATAACCTTTCTTTTCTACTACCTCTGGTGGGTGGTGGGATAGAAGGGAAGTTAAAGCATTTAAGAACCCTTATTAAAAGTAGCTAATGAAAATTTTAAGCCTACAGTGCACTAACTTCCAATGGGAATGATACATTATGCCAACTCTTAAGTTTTTTAAGATTAAAAAAAATGTACAGGCATAGTGGTACATACTGTGGCTGATGACGGATAATAGTAAGTTGAAGACTAACCTGGAATACACAGTAAGTTTAAGACTAGCCTGTGCTACATAGCCATACTTCATATCAATAAACAAATAAATATCAAAGGTAAAGTTATTAAGCACCTACTATGAGCCCAGTATCAAGGCACTGGAGTTAACAGTAGAACCAATGCTTTCCAATAGAGCTTGTAGTACAGCAGATGGAAAACACCAGTTGAGCCTTGTGTTATGATATTAGACTGTTAATTTAATTTTATTTTTTTAGAGTATGGGGCATGGATACTGTTCCTTTAAAAAAACAACAACAAGGGTTTGGCATCTTATTCAGCATGCTTAGTGAGTTGCGGTATGCCAATGAATGAAAACATGGTAATAATAAAATCAGTCACCAGTCCAGGCTGTAGCTATTCCTGCCAAGAGTTGCTGGGCATGGGCTCCACCTCCGATGGGAGAGGTCCAGAATGAAACACAGAAGCAGAAATGATGCCTGGCATTCATAGCTAGTAAGAAGCATGAGGCAGGGGACGTTTGTTCTGGTGATGTCTTGGCCTAGACTCCCCAATTCTTCTAGTGTGGTGAAACATAATCGTGTCTCTAGAACTGAAAATGACTAAGGGGAATACCCTGGGGACATAGTATCTTGGTCACTGAACCACCTGCATTTGGGCACAGGTTCTATTGTTGACCTTTTTCTGGTATTAAGAAATCTCTCCCACTTTCTGAGTTTTAGTTTCCCCATTGGAAAAATAAGGGCACTGGACTAGATGAGTCTTCTTTCTATGTCCGATTTATTTATTTACTTATTTATTTATATTCATTTCTCTTTCCTTGGAAATATTATAACTTAAACTATTTTTCTAAGTAAATGCATATTTGGGAGTTTCTAGTTTTGGGGGAAAATGAGACTAGAAACTGGAGTTTCTGTACCCAACTCTCGGGTCTTGCTGCTTTCTGCCAATGCCTGATAGCAGTCCAAGATGTTCTTCTAAGAGAGCCCAGGATTTCAGTAAAGCCAACGGGAAGACCCATGATCCTCTGGCTCAGCCTTGTGCTAAAGCATCTATGACTCAGGGCAACAGAACCCACAGCCTTTAATTAAAATCACTTCAACGTATCCCCATTAAGTATGATTGATGCACCAACCAGAGAATAAGTGCATTAATGCTATAATTATCTGTTAAGGATGTTTTATTGATTCTTCAATGATATTCTAGTCAGTTTGTATTATTTAGTTTCTGGCTTAAATCAGGAAGAAATGGCTATTGGTGAAGAAATTAATCATCTAAATCAAATTGCCATTGATGCTTTTAGAAATAACACTCTGGGATGCCTTAGTCAAGCGGTTCACTGGCTACTGTTGCTTACTGCGCTGATTGATGGTGTGGGCTGAGAGGGCTAGAGCGTAGCCCAGGGCTGTGGGTGAAGTGCCAGGTCATCCCGGGCATCTATCGAAGTCTTTCCTCCAGCTCAGTCTTCAGACTCTGCTCTCCAGTCGTCTGGGTCTAGTCTTCGAATTGAGGGTGAGGAGATGACAGATCCTCAGGACTGTCTTGGGGATCTGTCAGCATTTGGTCCCTGGAGCATTACACTCTAGGTAAGGTCCCATGGCTCCTGAGTCCTTTGGTTCCTTCATCTCTTGGAGGAAAATGGTCGAGGCTGAGAAAGAAGAACCCATATTTGGACCTGGTTTCAAGCAGAAATCTTTTAGTTACAGTTGACAGGAACTCTGATGTCACAGGTTAAGAAGTTTCATAAGGTAGAGTCTGTTTTTCAGAGGTCTTGGCAGGGGCCAGAGATGCCACAAAGGCAGGCTTCTATAGACCTCAGTAAATGTCCTTCCATGTCTGGGCCTTGTCTTAAGCTAGAGGGTAGCAAGAAACGGAAGCAGATGCAGTGCCCTGTCCCACCTCCTATCCTATGGAGAAAGCAGCCACCCCTGCTGCCTCCGCGATGCTTTGGCTCCCTGGTTAAACGTGGACAGCTCTGGTTGTCCCCTCGGCTTCCTACACCAGGTCTTCTTACTCGGACAACATGAATAGTTCCAGTGTGTGCTTAAAGCTCTCTGAGAACAGACTGAAAAAGCAGAAAATAAGGGTGACAATCAGTTTAAAGCTTCTGTTCACACATGGTCTAGTCAGGACCACCCGTGTTCTACTGGCCAAGGCTAGTCACGTGACTAAGACAAGCGGCAAGGGCTGCTGTGTGCATGGCTTCACTGAGATGAGGTAAGTGGCACTTGAGAATCCTCAGATCTACCATGACCCCCTACTCCAGAGAGGGGAAGAGGAGCTTTTCCAAAAGAAAGGCTGCTGGACAATGGACAATGGACAAAACCAGACAGGCTCCTAGACAGTAACATTCCCATTCAGTGTTTGAAAACTCTCTACTGCCCCCTGCATGGGGGAACAAAACCTGCAGGGGCAAGATTCCCCGCCCCCCTGCCCGCCCCCACTATTCCAGAAAAAAAGGAACAGAAAAACTTCCTTTCCTTAACTTACTACTATAAAGCTAGTATTGTAGAGGAAAGGGGAAGAGGAAACGAGGCTGCTCTGAAAGAAAACGGGAAGCAGGGCATGGAAGAGGTGAACAGAAACATCTCTCAAGCCCTCCCCACTCCGACCCACACACAGTAATTTAAACACCCGCCACGCCACCCAGTGCTTCCTTCCAGTGGGTGACGGATTTGTGACCCCAGCAGAGCGATATCCCGGATCAGGACAGAGAGCAGAGTCGCCAGCCAACAGGAACACGAGCTGCTCTCATTCATGCCTTTGGAAGAACTATTCACTCACATTAAGCTTTCAATTTACCAGCCAACAATTAGAGCTGGCTAACAGGCCAACGAGCCGGCGTGGTGCTCCCAATTATCTTCTGGAAATGATTTCTATGACTGGGATTTTGAATCGTCATGAACCCGGTGGTGGTTGAGGGAACCGGACCAGCTGATGTGATGATAATGAGGCCTCTGACTCCAACTCAGAGCCAAAGGGACATGGGAAAAGATAGTGCTCTTTTTTTTTTCTCTCCCACTTTATTTCTTTTTTAAAAATTGCCCTTGACGACAACGATACCCAACATCTCATCTTGAGGCAGCGACGTGGCAGACTGCAGCTTTTTTAATGGTCCCAAAAGAACAGGAGCCCTTTAGCTTTTAGGACTTCATCCAGCCTCTGTCTGCCGTGGTTGGTATGGGCACCTAGTCTCCAACTCAGATCAAACTCCCCACGCTGAACAGCTGCAATCCAGAGTCCAGAGTCACAAGAGGAAGAGGAGGAGGAGGAGGAGGAGGAGGAGGAGGAGGAGGAGGAGGAAGAGGAGGAGAAGGAAGAGGAGGAGGAGGAGGAAGAGGAGGAGGAGGAGGAAGAGGAGGAGGAGGAGGAAGAGGAGGAGGAGGAGGAAGAGGAGGAAGAGGAGGAAGAGGAGGAAGAGGAGGAGGAAGAGGAGGAGGAGGAGGAAGAGGAGGAGGAGGAGGAAGAGGAGGAGGAGGAAGAGGAGGAAGAGGAGGAGGAGGAAGAGGAGGAGGAGAAGGAGGAGGAGGAAGAGGAGGAGGAGGAGGAAGAGGAGGAGGAGGAAGAGAAGGAGGAAGAGGAGGAAAAGGAGGAGGAGGAGGAGGAGGAGGAGGATGAGGATGAGGATGAGGATGTGACCCGCAGACTGATTTGTTTATGCAGATGTGGCTGAAGCCCAGAGCTCAGAGCCACAGGCGCCTTTCTGCTCCCTCACAGCACTTTAATTCAGATTACTTCCCTCTTATGAAGAGCCAATTTGCCAATTATCCCTGAACTGCCTGATTAGGTGGCGTTCACCTAAGATGTTCTGCCACACGCTATGGGCTTCTGAGGTCAGTTCTCGTTCAAAGACAGGGGCGAGGCTTGGCTGAGAACTACCAGATCCAAACAAGTCTCTCTTCCACAGGGTCTACATACCTCGGAGTTTGCACCTAGACTGTGTGCGTTTTAAAAAGCAACGGCAGTGGCCATAAAGCTCCCATTTCGCTCTCCTGGCTGCTAATTACAGTCACCTTGGGACTTCTAAAAAATTGTTCACACAGAGGCTCCCACTCCCAGGGATGCCAATTTTGTGTTGGGGCCCAGACATTCACACTTTTTAAAGCTCCCAAATGAGTTTCACACAATCCAGTTATGGGAAGAGCTGATTTTATGCTTCCAGAATGCCAGGGATGGGGAATAGATTCACAAATAGGAGCTCAGGGATGAGGGAAGGGCTGCCTTTTGTAGCCAGGGGAGCCATGTCCAGCAGGCTTAGTAATTCATGGAGGGTGGTTTGGAGAACAGTCGGGGCTGGAAAATTATTCAGATTAGGCATTCTATGGGGCAAGGGATACCTAAGTGTGTTTGAATTGCAATTATGTAACGAGGGTGGTGGCATGCTGAGGACATCTAGGAGGAACCAGGGAGTGGTGGCCTTCCCTTTCTCCAGAGAAAAGTAGAGGCCTCAGTGAGGGGTTGACACCTGCCTCTGTGAGAATTCATGTTTATTAATATTCAAAGTTATTTTATTCATCTCAGTACTAATTTGCTTCTATGTAGATAGAAACTCTACAGACATATACACACATTTAGCAATACACACATCTATCTATCTATCTATCTATCTACCTACCATCTATCAAGGAAAAGACATATTTATATATATATACACACACATACATATATATGTATGTATGCACACACATCATATACATCTACATATATGTCTACATCTACATATGGTCTCTCCTGGACTATAACCTCCATGAAGTCAGGGAGCTGTCAAAGTTAGCCCTCATTGGGCCCAACAGAACTTAATCATTGATCTATGTGTGTCACCAAACCTCTTTCTCTGGACTCCCACAGACCCGTTAGGTCATCTTCCAGAGCTTCTAAAAGGTAAAAATTTTGCTTATAGGTTGATAAGGGATTCATTTGACAATAGAGTCAAAAAATCAGCCATATAAGCAGAGCTGACAGCATCCTTTTAAAAGCTGGCCCACATCATTTGGTAAGAATACAGGGGAAAAAAATCAGGGCACAGCGAATCATATTTGGGAGAAAATCTCTTTTGAAAAGCTTAGGATAGATGGTGTTGTTTTGTTTTCTTCTTCTTTTTTTTTTCATGCTTGTCAGCTTGGCTGAATAATTTGCTTAAAATAAATGACTGAGAACGGAAGGTTGCACATAGGGGAATCACGCAGACTCTGGGCTCTGTGGGCAACATGTCTACTCTGGAGGGCCTGGCTTGGGTGGTGCAGATTTTGTGGGTGGGGAGATAGATTATGCATTCAGGCAGGTTCAATGTCTTCTTGGCTTCCGCACAAGATTTCTGGGGTGCCAGCACATTAACCAATTTCCAATGCAAACAGACACCATCCATCAGCAAGGCTGAGAAGAGCCCTGTATCTACGGAGTGTCAGGTTCTCAGACATGAGCCAAATGAGTTAATATCTTCTCATTGTCATCTTTATTAAGCCTTTGTTAAGCTAATCTTGGCTAATGATGTGTCTCTGTCAGAGGCCTTTTAATAAAGTAAGTGTTCTTTACATAACCTCTCCAGAGAGAATGCTGTAGCTCTGGAAGCACAGAGCATGGCAACGTCCAAAACATAAGTGGCTTGGCCAGTGCTTGCAGCACAGAGCCACTTGCTGGGGTTTCAAATAGCAAACCCAGGGAACCACTCACTAATCATGGCATGAGCTTTGAGGACAATATTCACAGGCAGTTACAGTTGGGTGTTCTTTAGTCTGTGTAAGGAGAGTTGGTGAGCTTTGGCAATCAAGTCCCACTCAGTACCAAAGTGCCATGGTACAAGGACAAACAGAGGAATGACACAGCCTGGCTTAATTCTCTCTTTCCTTCTTTCACAAATAGTGAAAATAGTGGGCTCAGGGCAGCCACCTTTGGTGGGCCAAGCCTCGCTGAGCTGGCTCGCCCTGTCATGAAGGAGCCAAGACTCCAAAACTTCCCTTTTCCTCTGTCAAAATCTTTTTTTTAATGGTCATCTATTTTTCTTTAAAAGGTTGATCAAACAACTTATGCTAATACCGTAATGACTTATGCAGTAAGTGGCTCTTAAATCACCTATGGCTGCCCGCCTCTCGGCAGCCACAGGGTGTGTCTTGGCTTCTGGACCATTTGCTCAGAGGGTGTCAGAATGTCTCAACCGGGAGGGAGGCCATCTTTGTGGTATGTTATGTAGGACTCTTAAGTTTTGTTTTTCTAGCAGACTCTCTATTGTACAGTCTTGGGGAAGCCCGTGTGGCTAGGGACTGAGGACAACCTTGAGGTGGCAGATAACAGGGAACAGAAGCTGTCAGTCAGTCATTCTTAGCTGAGTCTTCCCAGAAGACATGAACATTCTGGAACATTTGGAAGCAGATTTTTCCTGAATGGACTTTTGGATATGCCTTCAGCTCTGGTTGATTTGTAGTTCTTGACATTATTAATACTTAAAAAAAATTAGGACTGATCTATTTTAGTGTATGAGTGATTTACCTGCTTCTATGTTTGATTACTATGTGTGTGTCTGGTGCCTAAGCATGCCAGAAGAAGATATAAGATGCCCTAGAACTGGAGTTAGGATGCTTGTGAGCTACCACAAGGGTGCTGGGAACCAAACCCAGGTCCTTTGTAAGAGCGACAGGTACTCCTAACTACCGAGCCATCTCACCAGTCTCAATTATTATGATACATTATTTGTAGATGACAATAGCTTTCATCATGACATTTTAATGGTATATATTATGTATAGATTACATATATATTATATATAATTATATTCACTTGCCTCAGTTATTTCCCACTCTACCGCACTACTTTTCTTCCTCTTCCCCAGTAGTGTACTTTTTACTGTTTGGTCATTTCTTTGTTTATGAATCTAGGTTCTGCATATGAGGAGAAACAAGCATGACTTTGTCTTTCGGAGACTGGCTTACTTTATTTAACTTGATGATCTTCAATTCCACCCATTTCTGTGTAAGTGTCATGATTTTTCTTCATGACTGAATGACATTCCACAATGCGTGTGTATCATAGTTTTCTTTATCCATCCATGGGTTGGTAGGCATCCAAGATGGCTCCACATCTTGGCTGTTGTGGGCATCAAAGAGCACAGCCATAAACACAGATGCGCAAGTTGCTAGTGTGCTATCTCAGGAGAATCCTTGGGTGGTCTCTGTTCAGGAAGTTTTTCTGTTATGGTTTATTTGTTTTGAGACAGGTTTTCACTGTGTATCCTTGCCTGACTTGAAACTCACTATGTAGACTTAGCTGGATTTGAACTGACAGAGAACCATGTGGTGTCTCCTGCCTTTGGCTCCCACTTACTTCACACAGGTTTGTGGGTCTCTGTTCCTTGGTGCTTTCTCTTTCTGAAGAAGGCCTACCTAGTCACTATCCAAACCCTACCACCATTCTATGGAGGTAGGACAAATGCATCATCCTGGTTTCTCTTGAAGACAGCTATTTATTTATCAATTACTATCTCTCCTTATTATCCATAGTCCTTCAGGATGGGGAGGCATGCTCCGGACAGGCAATATTCCAACAGAGCTAAGTGCGCCATTTCAGAGCCAGGTTCCCTGATCTGCCATGTTTTCTCCTTCCAGTTAGGTGTCACGATCTCTCTGGGTCTCAGTTTTCTCACTGCCAAGTAAGACAAGAGTGTAGCTCTCTCTGTGTGGCTTTACAGGGACTGACCAAGTGACACTCTGAGTTGTTACTAAGTACTTGGTGCCACATAAGTCAATGTCAGGAATAGCTTAGCAGTTTTTCCCCTGAAATGCTTGGTTTTCCCCAAAGGTCTCACTGTAGAATTCAGATCCCACCTCTAGTCTTTGTGTCAGACTGTGGCTTTTTCATAGATGTCAGGAACTGGCACCTCAAGGTCACTGTCTCTTCCCAGAGCACCCTGCTGTCCTCCATGAGGCTCCCTTCCACCTCTCCTTGTCAGTTGAGTGGATCACTTTTTTCTGAACCTCAGTGTCCTCATCTGTAAGATGGGACTAAAAGCAGCTCCATCTTCTTGAAGGGTCTGTGATCAGAGCTAAAATGGGAGTTAGAGAAGGGGTGAGGGACTGAGACACCATCCCCTAAATAAAATCAGAAGAAAACCCTCCAGAATGAAGACAGAAAGTTCATGAGGCAAACAAATGAGAAGGATGTACCAAGGCTTCTCTTCTTGGTCACAGAAAGAATGTTGTTGTTTCTGCCTCCTCATGGGACAGTGTGTGTTTGATGTAAAGTGTGGGGTCTCATCCATGTGTAGGCCCAGAACACAGGCAGTGATTGGTAGGCATGTGTTAGATGAATGTGTGAGAGAGGGGTCTGGGTTTTTCTAAGTACTGGTGATTCACACAGGACAGTATTCCCGAAGTTCTGAAAACTGGAGGCCACCAGGATTTCTAAGTTGAACTCAGATCAAGCTCCCATCAGGCTCGCTAAGGGAATACTGAGATTTTGGTATCAGCCATGGCCTGTAGGTGCCAGAGGTCTGAGCCCAGAGAGTGGTGGGAGAGATGGGTGGATTTGTTAATTCTATACTATACTGGAGCAGAATGGGTAGTTCTGGTGACCGTTAGATCTCTGTGGGCCCCGGGGGCATTTTGATGGTGGCATGAGTTTAGGCTCACTCAGGAGTACTGCCTGAGAACCAATCTGTTCAGTTGACAACCCAAGGTCAGAGCAGAGAGAACTCTGCAAGGCCCAGACCGAGGTCCCAGCAGGCTGCAACCCTGCCCTTGCAGTTGTCATACTGAATATGAATAGTAAGTACCACATGACCTCCCAGAGCCAGGCCAGGTGTCCTGGAAGGCTAGAGGTCTTGCTTGATTCATCTGGATCCTCCATGGAAGGGCAGAGAAGATCAGGGCTGGATGAATCAGTAAGCACAGAGTGAATGAGCAAATTCACAGTGGGGTGTCAGGGAGCAAGTGCCAAACTCCAGTGACCAGAAACCACCAAATCAGGAGGCCAGACCAGTCACTTTGCCTTCTCTGATCCTTCAATCTATCTCTTGTCAACTTACACTGGGTCTGAAATCAGGGCCTTAGGGGCTACACCAGGTTGTAATGTATTTTGCTTGTGTAGCATTAAAATGTAAAATTACACACTCCGAATGCATTTATGCAAAGCACAATGATCCATCCCTGGATGAAGCAATCCCCAGCTAGCACGAGTGTCCTATGCACCCTTTGTGTGGTGTGCGTGTGTGTGTGGGGGGGGGGGTGGAGAGAGAGAACAAGAGAGAGAGAGAGAGAGAGAGAGAGAATGAGAAAGAGCGAGGGAAAGAGAGGGAGGGACAGAGAATGGGAGAGGAAAGGAGGTAGGAAGGAAGGGAGGGAGGGAGGGAAGAGGAGGAGGAAGAAGAGAGAGAGAGAGAGAGAGAGAGAGAGAGAGAGAGACCTCTAAGCTCAAGGACACTTGGCATCAGAAGCATCTAGAACTCATTTGCTCTGATGTGATGTGCTAAAAATGTATTAACAGAAGAGGGGCTAAATAAATGAAGCAAAACAGAGTAAAAGGGGCAGAGGAAGAAAAGAAAACAGAGAGAAAAGGGAATGACGGACTGGTTGGGGAAAAAAAAAAGTTTTGTCCCATAGAGAAACTCTAACCTGTCCTTTGAATCTAAAACAAATCCACCACCAATTAGGAGAAAAAAAAAAAAAGAATCAATTGACAGTTGCTGGGAGAGACTGCTATTCCGGATCATCCAGGCACTGCTCCCCAAACGCCTGGCCACAACTGAGCCCAGAAATGCACCCATCTCTGCTCTTCTATGCAAAAAGACTTGCCTTCAGGACCAGCAGCCCCCACAGACGCTGCTCTACGGAGCAGCCTCACCTGGCCTCGGTGGTTCACACCGACGGGGGGGGGGGGGCGGGGGGGGCGGGGGGGACGGGGGGGGGCGGGCCCGCAGGGTGGCTGGCCGTGCCGGCGCTGGCCATGGTCCTGAATTCTTAATGCTCATTTCAGTTATCCTTCGCTTCAGCAGAAATATGACAAAGCAATCCCAGATAATGAAATCAGCCACATTTCTGCTGTTCGCAGCAGGTTTTCAGGGGGCAAATTTTGCCCCCGCAGTCACAGCACTGATTGAGTTACATGTTTGTGGGTGGGGTCTGACTCCCCGTGTTATCGATTGGAATGTAGTACATAGATTAGAGGGACCTGAGACCCTTTATTACAGTGGGTCAGTGACTGCCCAGAGCCAGATGGCAGAAGAGAGACTCTGCAGAACCAGCAGCTGTCATTTCTGAGAGAAATCCTGAGGGATGTCAGGAGGCCACACAGCCTTAGTCCAACCTGACAAATCTTTACCATCCCTGCATCTACCTGTCATAGAACTGTCGTACTTTGAATGACATCTGAGCTTGTGGAATTGCTTTAATATGAAGAATGATATGAGATCCTGCAGCTTTTCCTGCCTTTTCTTCCTCTCTGTGCACCACCCCACCTATGTAGTATTAATTTTTTTCAAAATCTAAGAAACTAGTAATTAAAGCTATATTCAATCATCCAGAAACTCCAGAATCCCAATCCAGAGACAGTAAACATGTTACAGGCCAAGGAACACTCAGGCATGTGAGCGTGCTTTGTTTTTTCATGTTGAACAAATAGCTTACATGTGACTAAAGATAGTCACTTTAGTTGTCTATACATTAAAATTAGGGATGTGACAGAACCCAGAGTCAGAGGCTTCTCCTGACATATCTGCAGATCCGAAGCCCACAGACATACAATTGTCAGAGGTAGAAGCTCAGTTGTCACTGTGGTCCTCTCCACAGTGTTTTGTACAGTGTCATTGAGCAGAGCCTCACACACACACACACACACACACACACACACAAGACATAAGAAAGAGATAAAAAATTCACTACTTGCTGATTTCCTGATGCCAAAAAGCAGGCAGAAGAACTTGACAGATTTTTGTCATGACTGTAATTGGGATTTGCACAACATCATTTCTTAAGGCATTCATCTCCAGAGTGCTATTTTCTTTTGAGATGCTTCAACTGGGTCATGGGTATCTCACTACTCCAATCGTAAACCTGCTCAGGAAAGAGAAAGACTCCTATTCAAAGAATAGAAAATAGAAATAATTTCCAATCTGTAGAAGAGTGACTTAGGTTATTGTCACCCTGGACCATGGGGTAGAATAAAGTTGAGAGCAATCGTGGAGTGGCCCAGACACATTTGATCAGACCAGCTTCTGTGGGCTAGCCTGTGGCACCAATGGAGACATAAAGTAGTATTTGTTCACTATTAGCTACTGGGTAAAGCTAGTGACTAGTAGTTGAGAACTTGGCCATTGTGTGTTGTGTCATTCACATGGAGTTTGGGACACTCTCAATCCCATTCCATCTCTCATCCAAGGCCACTTTCTGAGATAGAGTGTCATGTGGCTCAAGCTAGGCTTGAACTTGCTATGTAGCCGAGGATGACCTTGGATTTCTGACTTTCCTACCTCAGCCTCCTTTCCACTCTGGACCCATGTTCACCCTGGAAAAAATTTATGGGTATGTATCTAAAAGCAGGTGGATAACCCAAATTCTTGCTGACAATAAATCATAAGATTTATTTTAAAACAATTCTTTGGTATGCCTATAATTTTTCTATTTCTTAGAGATGAAAGCAAATTGGCTTAGTAATGAATGTGCTTCTTTATTTTTACATAAAGAATTAAGTCTTGGATAAACAGTTTATACTGCAAGGCATAGAGCATCTTCAACGTTTTTCAAGTTGATGGGTATTTTGATTATATGAATGTCTGAGCTGAGAATGTCACTTCACATAAATACATAGTACAAAATGACAGGAGTTTGTTTGGGGCCATTTCAGAAATGGTTGGAAAATTTGTTCTAATCCCAAGTCAAAATTCATTTAACTCTCCCTCCCCCTCCCACTCTCTCTGCCCCCTCTGTGTGTGTGTGTGTGTGTGCATGTGTGTGTGTGTGTGTGTGTGTGTGTGTGTGAGAGAGAGAGAGAGAGAGAGAGAGAGAGAATACACACATATAAGTGTGCACAGGGCCTTATACATGCTGGCAAGAACTCTACCACTGTAATACCTCCCTAGTTTTCTTTATACCTATTTCTTTTGGACAGGCTCTCACTAAGCTTCCCAGGCTGATCTTGAGCCTATTCTGTAATTCACGCAGGCCTCAGATTCCTGAATGGTGAGTCTATTAGTTAGAGTTTCCATTGCTGTGAAGAGACACCATGACCAAGGGTATTCTCATAAAGGACAACATTTTATTGGGGCTGGCTTACAGGTTCAGAGGTTCAGACATTATCATTGAGGCGAGAGCATGGCAGTGTCCAGGCAAGCATGATCGAAAGGTTGCTAGAAGATTGATTCCCAGGTATCAAGGATAAGGATCTCAAAGCTCAGTCCCACAGTGACACACTTCCTCCAACAAGGCCACACCTCCTATCAGGGCCGAGTGTATTCAAACCACCATAGTGAGCTTCTAAGCCTATGTCACAACTCCAGACTCAAGCAAAAAGTTTTAAAACCAAACATTCTAGCATAATACAATCCAAAGAACATTAATTTGATACCTACATGGTGAGGGATGATGGTAGGAAAATATTGAAAGCGTTTGCTTTGTGTAATTATGTTTAAGCACATAAAACTTTGCATGTGCAGTAAAATCATTGTAATTTAGAACATACAGCGGTCTGGAATTTGAGCCCAAGTGTTCAGGAAGTCTTTGTGGGCATTGCCTGGAGAGACATGACATGCACAGGGCATGAGCATGTTGTGTGTTCAGAATCAGCGCTGCAGTCAAGTCCTGAGTCAACATGTGTGGAAAGTGCCAGAAGTGTCTTGAACCCACAACGCCTTTGGTTTTGAGTTAATTTCTGGCTATTGAGTGCTCAGAAAACTTAGTGTTGCCAAAATTTTAAAAATTAGTAAATTTTTACAGGAGTCTACCATCATTATCATCAGAGAAGCTTCATCCAGCTGCTGATGGAAAGAGATGTAGAGACCCACAGCCAAACCTTAGGTGAAGCTCCAGAAATCCTGCAGAGGAGGAAGAGGAAGGAGCCAGAGGGTCAGGGACACCACCAGAAACCCCACAGAATCAACTACCCTGTGTTCATAGAGGCTCACAGAGACTGAACTGACAATCAGGGTGCCGGCGTGGGTGTTGGTTTATGTGGGTTGTAATGAGATACACCAGGCCAAACAGTTCCATGTGGGACTTTATTTAAGATGGGGAAACGGGTAGCAGGCAGGAAGAA
The DNA here is from genome assembly GCF_947179515.1 of Apodemus sylvaticus. NCBI lineage: Eukaryota > Metazoa > Chordata > Mammalia > Rodentia > Muridae > Apodemus > Apodemus sylvaticus. The sequence continues at coordinate 43,355,562 of NC_067492.1, read as the reverse complement.
GGAAGGAAAAGAAAGGGGGGGGGAAGAAACGCTACCCATTTATATATGGGTGATGACTTAAATTACAGGTAAAGGTGGGCCATTGAATTCTGGGTATATGGCAGCTGTTACCTTGGCAACAGGCCTATAGTTCTAATTGTTGCCTGTATGATGTCACAGGCCTCGCAGATCTCGGTACCAACAGTGGGTCTGACCTGGGTCCTTGCAATGAATGTTATGGCTGTGTAATTTGGTTTTCTTGTGGGACTTCTAAAAGTAGGAGCAGAGGCTACCTCTAACTCTTTGCCTGTTTGGGGACTCTTTCCCTCCCACTGGGTCACCTCATCCACCCTTATTACGAGGGGAGGTAACTAGTCTTATTGCAATTTGTCACGCCATATTTGGTCGATATTCCTGGGAAGATCTTCTGAAGGAAAACGGAAGAGAAGTGGATGGGGGAGGAGAGACTTAGAGGAGGGAGGGAGGTGAAACTGTAATATATGCGAGAAGAGTAAATTTAAGAAAAAGAAAATCATACCATTTTTAATACTAAAAATAATAAAGTGCTTAGGAATATATAAAAACGTATTACATTTAATTACTGTGTAAATATAAATACATATGTGAACATGTACACCTCAGTACACATGCAAAGATCACAGGACCTTTCTTCCTTCTTTCCTTCCTTCCTTGAAACAGGGCCTCACTATTTAGCCCTGGCTGGACTAGAATTTGCTATGTAGATCAGGCTAGCCTCAAACTCACAGAAATTTATCTGCCTCTGACTCTCAAGTGCTGGAATTAAAGGTATGTAACACAACTGACCCATACCCAACTCTTCCGCCCTGTGAGATTCAGGGATGGAACTTGGTTCAGTCTTGGTGGTAAGTGCCTTCCCTGTGTTTCATAACCCTTCTGTTCAGTTACATGTCCCTGTCTGCAGTCTTGGAAGCTGGTGACTCATCTCGAGTATTTGTCACAAGGCTCTCTCTTTCTCACTCTCCATTGGGCTAGGGTTATGGATACCCTGTGCAACTAGCTTGGGTCCTACTATGTCTTTGGTTGGGGCTGAGCTGAATGGTTGATCTTGAGGCCAGGGTTATCAGGACTTCCCCTACATCATAGGATGTGCAGCCAAAGGACAATAAATACAAAGACAGCACCTTTCAGAACCTCAGGACCAGAGCTGGGTGCCGGAGCACTCACTTGTATCTCTCATGACTGAAGAAGATGAGGCAGGCAGATTGCTTGAATCTAGGAATTTGGGCCCAGTCTGGACAACATAGTCTCTTAGGGGAAAAATGGATGAAAGCTCAGGACTGGGCCATTGGCTCCCCGACATTGGATATTCTAAAAAAAATGGTTCTGGTAAAGTCATCAACACAGAGCAGACAAAACTGTTGGGGTCTCACATAAATGGCACTAGCCCACATCTCTCCTGGAAGGAGCTCACCCATTGGAGGACACATCCACCCTTCAGCCTCGGGCAGATGGGCTTGGGTCCTTCTTAGCTCCATGGGACCCTGCTCTCTTAGCTAAGCCTGTTTCCTAGCCTCCTGGGCTGGTATCTCTGTGGACATGTCAGGCAGGCCACAGGCCTTGGCCAGCATAGTTCTTTCTCTGTCTCTGGGTGGTGAGCCTCTGCTGGACCCTCAGAAGTGCCTCATCTCTTCTCTTCCCTGCTGTTGCTCTTTAGTGGTGAGTCAGAACATCTCTGGCTTTTTTTATTTTCTCCCTATGAACATTATTGTCCAGTTCATCCTAAAATAAACCAGGCGCAGCCAGCTGATAACACCTAGTCCCGGTCATTCAAAACAGGACTGACAGGGGCTCTGGGCTTCTGCCTGTTTCATTCTCTTTTGCAGTAAGTATATCTAACCCTGGTGCTACCTCCAGATCCCTGCGTCTGTCGGCTGCTTGTGCACTATCCCCAGATCCTGGCAGCTAAATCTCTGTGGAGCTGTCAGCACAGGCAGAGAGGAATGGCAGGGCTGAGTCCTCAGAGAAACAACTGCAGACATCACCAGATTTATCACCCAACTTGGCCCCTAGGGTGCCACTCTGACCTTCAGAATGGAGCCGAGGTCAGTGTGTGGGATTCTTTATTTATTTTTATAAATAGGTACTGCTTAAGGTGTTGCCTCGAAAGATCGTCTCTGTCGTTTGTCATTGGTGACAAATGAAGAACTCTGTTCCCCTTGTCCTTGGTGAGGATGAAGAGCCTGGTGTTGGAGGTTGGGAGGTGAGGGACACTTTGGCTCCCCAAGGAAGGACTGACTGTGCATCTAGCATTGTGGAGAATTCTTGGCCACTGGAGGGGAATATGAATTTCAGCCTGGCCTGCAGGGTTGCTTTGGGTTAATTTCAGCTGCTTCCATGCTCACGGACGGACCACACATTTTTCCTCCTTAGCCATGTCCAAGGCTCTCATCTCGCACAGCCTCAGCACCTTCCCAGGTGCAATTGAGACATGTGCTTATGACAGCGTGTCTCCATGAAGACAGATCACTCTCCCTCCAAGGTCAAAGCTCCCGCTGGCCAGGCTCTTTGGCAAACGATTCGTCAAAGAAGGCAGTGCACAGCAGACAGTCGGCAGGCACCGCGGCCTCTGGCCACTCCACTCGTCAAAACCTTTCTGTGGATTCCTGTGCCCTGTGGAACTTTTTTCTCTTCCCACTGTCTGTCTGTGCTGCCCTGACATCCCCAACCCCCAACACGGAAGGATGAGTTGGCACAATATCAGAAATGATGACGGTGACCCAGAAGGCAAAACAAATTTTCTGGGAAAAAAAAGGGGGGAGGTGGGGGGGGACAGGATTTCAGTCTTTCTATTAGGCAAGAATCCTGGTGCCTCACAGGCTTTTTAAAACAAAGCAAAGCAAAGCAAAGTAAAACAAAACCAAAACAGCAAAGACATTGCCTGCTGTGCCTACCCATTGTGTGTGCCACAGGCACTAATGAGGAGGGCTGGGCCTTTGTTTTCTTCCTGTCCCAGCCTATGGGCAACTCCTCACATTTGTTGTCCTGCTCCTACTATTGGTCTAGGTGCAGGAGCACGAAAACTGAGATAAATAAGCAGGAAATCAGGAGAAAGCCTTACAAAGGCTCCGCTAGCAGGGAGCCTCTTACGTGGCTGCCGTGCCCTTCAGGAATGTTCTCTCCTTTTAGCGTGGGACGGATATACTTCTCGGGAACAGACAGTGGCGAATGTGCGTCTTGTAACTTGTCTCCTCTTCTCTCACCTCACTCCCGAAAGCCAGCTGCTTTGAGTGTAGAGGTACCTGTGAGGCAGCTAAGGTTGGCAGACAACAGCAGGGGACACCCTGGGGCCTGGGGCCAACTTCACCAGTAACTTTAGAACAATGACCACAACCCAATACTTGGTTGGCTCACTCCTGATAGAGACACTGAGCTAAGCCCCGCAGAGACAGGAGCTTCAGTTAAGCTGTGGTAGGGATCCCTCCTCACCACAGAAACTGGATCATGTTTATTCATAAGCTATTTAATTTTCACACAGTTTGAAGTTTTCACACAGGGATAGAACGCAGGCATCAGGAGTTTTCTGATAAAGTCTTAAGGGCACGTGACTTTAACGGAGAGGCCAGAAGTCTCACTTAGAGAACACCGCTCCCCATGACATGATGGATACCAGTAAAGCTAAAGGAACAGCAATCTGGCAAGGAGGCAGCCTGGGTGCGGTGCGAGGAAGCTCAAGCAGCAGTTTGGCCCTGGAGGGAGCCCGCATGCGTGGTTTACTTCCTGTCTGTATTCCCCAAGCCAGCCTTGAAAAGTAGCCTTCGGAACTGTCCCACTGGCAGGAGCGCCAAGCCTACTTTTAGCCAGGGTCGCACTGCTGGGAAGAAGCAAGGCTCAGATTTGAGCAAAGAAGTTTCTGCGTATGGATGCAGTGGATTGGTCCCCTTAGTAATATCACAAGACTTTGTCCAACCACTTAGCAGACACCCTTGACCCCTGTCCTGTAGTACCTGCTTTCTGGCCGAGAGAGGGAGTGGCAACCACTAGGTTTTTTTTTTTTTTTTCCACTTGGCTCCACCCATTTGCGTCTCTTGACCATCTGAGGGCACTGGAGAAATCTGTCATTATCTCGTGTCCGCATGAAAATTGAAGCCTAGAGACGGAAAATGGCTAGCAGTGGACCACCGCCGTAAGGGACCCAACGCGGTGCTGACTCTGGGGCCTCTCTCTCTTTCCTCAGTCGCCATTGCTCTAGGGTTGCGACAGTCAGGGCACCGTCGTGAAAGCCAAGAGTCCTCCGTGGAGTTAGGAGTCTGTTAGGACTAACTACTCAGTTTTTGGGCAACCCCGGCTTTTCTAAATCACTGTTGCCGAAGTTGGGGTGCATGCGTGACATGAAAGTTCTCGCCTAACAGCTGAGTGGGGAATATTTATGATGCATGAAAGTCTTTAACTTCACAGTTTCCACTATTAGCTTCATTTAAATAACTAGGCTTTCTGGTTCATTACTCTTAAGAACTTGAGAGACAGCCGAAATTCGCAGGCTGTGCATGTCTCTCAAAGTGAGTGACTGATCTTGCAGCGTTTACTCAGGCTACTGCCATTTAGCCTTTGTTTAAACATGACTTTTCCAGAAAGGACTCGGTCTGACTTTTGGTCCTGAATTAGCCACCCCTCCCCCATACACTCTCTCCTGGCTCCAGAGCAGCGCAAACAACTCCCTCAGTGGTAGGGAGCCTGTTGTGTAAGGGAGAAGAGGCTGGAGTTCAGACTCCCAGAACCCACAGAAATGGCTGGTGGGCGGGCATGGCAGCCTTTAGACGGCGTGATTCCTATAGATAGCTGGACTAGTTGTGCCAACAAGCTTTGGGTTCAGTTGAGACTCTGCCTCAAACAGTAAGGTGGAGAATGATTATGTAGGTGTAGCTGTATACAGGTATGTTCACACACATGTAAATATACATACATAAAGGCACACCACACATAATATACACTCTCCCCACTCCGTAGGCTTAGCTTTTTCAAAACCTACTTTACTAAGGGTTCTCAAATGCTTCGACCCTGCTTCTAGCCCACTGTCCAAATGTAGAGGAGAAAAGATGGTGAATAGGTCAAGAGGATATGGACCTGTTTAGAAGTAGTGCTTTGGGGGCAGTTCCGATCTTTGTTGTCAGGATAGCAGCGGTCCAGTTCAGAGAGTGTCACCAAACACGAACCAGCAGCAGCGTCACCAGCACCATCAGAAGAAACAGGCCAGCGTCAAGTCAGCAGGAGTCATCAGGAGCAACCGGAACCAGCCAGGATGCCAGGAGAAGTTCTCTGCCAGGCCTCTCTCAGGGAAGTGAAGGTCAGTGAAGAGAAGGGACCAATGAAGCACAGATAGCTGTGCAAGCGCCCCGCCCATCTGTGGGTCCTACTTACACTCTCTCCAAACTTCATGTGCCCTCTCACAGGTCTTGCTTCAGCAAAACATCACGAATCTGCATCACATGGTACAACCAGATATGTCCTCTTCATCCACCACCACCCCCCAAATCCCCCCCCCCCCTGCAAATGAACCAGAGGCATTTTACGGTGGCGTTTCTCTGATACAATCAATCATACCTCAGATCTCCTCCTGTAACTTAATCTTTTTCCTGATATTCCAAGGAGAGAACACAGGACTGCCTGCCCACTGGAAGACCTCCCATTGGTCCTTGATGGTTGGATAAAGGAACTGGGTAGAAAGTCCTTCCCTGCCCTTGGCTTTGGAGAAGATGAGGGTAGAGAGTTGGGTGTATACCCAGATAAAGTCAGAAAGATCTTGAGGCCAAGTTTTTAATAAAGCACTCAGCACATCAAATGTCACCTTCATTTTCTGAGCCTCTGGAACAGTATTTTGGGGTGGGGGACATACTTGGATAAATTTTGTTGAATTAAAATGATACAGTTTGATGGAGTTGGGCTATAGCTCAGTAATAAAGTGTTTCTTTACTACACATTAAGCACTGGGATTCACTCTCTAGTATCTATTTTTAAAGAAATAATGTAATGACCCCATCAGAAACTGTTATGGTTTGGGGTTCATGTGTTGAAAAGCTGGTGTTTAATGTAATGTTCACAAATAAGGCTTTTAGGAAGTGATTGGACCACGGGGAGTCTGACCCGTCAAGGATGGAATCATGATTTACTATCATCTCTCCCTCCTTTTCTCTATCCCATGACCCCTCCCTCATTGCCCCACCCCTCCTACCACCATAGGCTTCTGCCACCAACAAGCTCTGTTTTCACACAGACCCAGAGCTGTGGAGTTAGCCAATCACAGACTGAAAACTCAAACATTGTTAATCAAGTAAACTTTTCTACTTTAATGTATTTATCTCAGGTGCCTTGTCACCCGAGGACTTTCTATCCAATGGTAGAAAGCTGTCTAGCCTGGAAGAAGTCCAGAGGATGGAAGGAATACCTCTAGATCCCATCACATTGGGACAAGGTAACAGCAATTGTAGCTAACATTTCCTAGGCATGTATATGTTTCCACAGGTTTGTTTTTAATAAAGAATGCTTCACAAATTTGCCTGTCTTCCTTGCATGGGACTGTCTTATGGTTTGGGTTACTATTGTTATGACCAAAGCAAGTTACAGAGGAAAGGGTCTATTTGTCTTAGACTTCCATATTGCTGTTCATCACTGAAGCAAGTCAGGACAGGAACTCAAACTGGCAGGGACCTGGAGGCAGGAACTGATGCAGAGGCCATGCAGGGGTACTGCTTACTGGCTGGCTACTCACAGCTTGGTCATGAAACCAGGACTACCAGCCCAGGAATGGTACCACCTACACTGGGTTGGGCCTTCCCTATTAACTAGAAAATGGTCCTACAGGTTTGTCTATAGCTCAGTCTTATGGAGGCATTTTCTTAAATTAGGTTCCCTCCTCTCAGATGACTTTAGCTTGTGTCAAGTTGACAACCAGTCAGCACAGGGACCATGCTAATTTTCTTTGTGTTGCTCTAGTTGTAGCATATGTGCTGTGGAAGAGAGACCCCGCTAAGGTTTTAAATGCATCACATGATAATTTCAAGACCTGACACAGAGATAGTTATTTTGCACATAGATTTTCTCACATGCAAATGACAGGGTGACTGATCTGCCCTGGTTTGCTGGAAACTGTCTAGTCTTAAAACCGAAAGTTCAGCATTCTAGGAACGACCTTTACAGCCAGCCAAATGGTGGTTAGTCACCAAGTGAGGGGAAGAGTCAAGGGTTGGGGGCCAAGAAATAGGATGCATGAGGGAGGTGAGAAAGGATAACATCGAGGAATCTAGGAACAATGATTTATGCTCACACTCTGCAGTGGTGTGTGTGTGTGTGTGTGTGCATGTGCATTCATGTCTGTGCATGTGTATGTGTCTCTGCGTGTGTGTTTGTGTGTCTGTGCATGTGTGTGTGTGTCTCAGTGTGTGTGTGTCTGTGCATGTGTGTGTCTCTCTGTGTGTGTTTGTGTGTCTGGGCATGTGTATGTGTCTCTGTGTGTGCATGTGTCTTTGTGTGTATGTGTTTCTGTGTGTATGTTTCTCTGTGTGTGTTTGTGTCTGTGCATGTACGTGTGTCTGTGTGTGTCTGTGTGTGTTTGTATCTGTTTCTGTGTGTCTTTATATCTCTATGTGTGTGTTGAGGAGAGGGATGTGATAAGGTAATTAAAGCAAGAAACAAGATTAGATTGTGCAGATTGAGAGGGCTACAATAGGAGACAACTTTATTTGCTTCAATTTGTCCAGAAACCTGGAGCTATGCATGGTGCAGCAGGGGCGTCAGGATATGCTGGCTGGATCCTTCTGTCAGCACTTGGATCTGACTTCCTCAGCTCCTCACCGTGGCCCTTCTCAGGATCACTGGTGGACAAGATGAGCCCTAGGCTTTGGGAACACTTAGCTCTACAGCAGGGAAAAGCTCAGGGCTGGGTGAGCGCTCACCTCCCCAGGACCTAGGCTCATCTTAAAGCTTAAGGACTTCTCCAAACAGGAAGGTCCAGCCCTCAGCACCCTGCCCCAAGGAGATGTCACTGTGGGCTGCCCATGAAGGCTCTGGGTGAGTCTTTCTTGGACTGGCAGTTTCTTGAGTGAGTTATGATCCCTTGCAGCATTGGAGAATGAGGGCCCTGTGTTTCTGATAGAAGATTCTAGAGATGGGCACTCTTGACTGCAGAAATACCCTGTGACCCCAGGCGGAAGATAAAAGCAACCTGAAAACCAGATTCTCAATGATCAATCCAGGGTTTTGAGAATGGTGGGAGGTGATGAGGTGGATTTATAGATAAAACAAAATACAGGCTCATCCTCATAGGACTACCAGGAGATCTCAGGTGTCAGAAAGTTTGTGCCTAGAGAAGAAGTGGGACCAAGGAAGACAGTTCTTCCTTCTTGGCTTCTGGCATTAAAGTTCCTCCTTTTTTAAAATTTTATTTCATTTTTTATTATTTTATTTTATTTTATTTTGAGACAGGGTTTCTCTGTATAGTCCTGGCTGTCTTGGAACTCACTCTATAGACCAGGCTGACCTCGAACTCAGAAATCTGCCTGCCTCTGCCTCCCAAGAGCTGGGATTAACGGCGTGTGCCACCTCTGCTCAGCAGTTCCTTCCCTTTTCACACATGCACTCATACAACTGCACAGAATCTTTCTGTATAGCAAGACTGGTACTGAATGTTTCTTGCCTTTGACTCTCAAGTTCTGGAATAGCTAGCCTGTACCACTGCACTGGTATCTTTCATTTTGTGGCCTACCATGTGGTTGCTGAAAATTGAACACAGGACCTCTGGAATAGCAGACAGTGCTCTCAGTCACTAAGCCATCTCTCCAGCCCCATATCTTTCACTTTGTAGCTGACACATTGTGCTTGTGTATGTTTGGGGAGTACCACATGCTGCTAGGATTTGAATACAATATAGGATGGTTTAATCAAGGCTATTGACATAGTAGTTGTCTCCAAGGAAAAAAATTTCTAAAAGGAAAAAAAAATTGACTAGAACATTTGAAATTCAAATGAAAACTTTCAACATTTTGCTAAATTCATCATGCTTTGCAACTGATCTGAAAAAAAAGACAAAACAAAAAAGGAAACCCCAACCTGCCCCGCTGTTTGCCAGTGCACCCTGGGATTGCTGCCTCCTCTTCTCCCAGCCTCTGGCGCCTTCCTTTCTGCTTCTGTGAGTGGAGTTGCACAAATAAGAATAGAAAGCACATTCTTCTGTGTTTGGTTTATTTCATTCAGTCCTTCAGCCCCATCTATATGGTTGCAAATGACAGAATCTCTTCCCCGGTCTCAAAAACATTATTAACATGTATCTGTTGTGCAAAGGAATGGTTTTATGATAGTCTGAGCCACGTGTGCCGGGTATTTTGATCATACCCATCCTCTTCGGCCCTTCCTGCATCTGTCCCTCCTTTCCTCGCCGTGCCTCCTTCCACTTTCACAAGGTGGGCAGTGCTTTCATGGGCCCTCCTGATTCCACATCCCTTCTTCCCCTCCTTATTCATTTGCTGGCTTGTTGTTTTTACGCATTCACGGGCACACACATATGTTTTAGCTGTTGTTCAGGTCTTCTTCATCCCTGTATGTTTTTACTATGTATTCTAGATCATAAGTGATCTCCACCTCAGGGGGTGCTTCCTCCATTGAGGTGACAGAACCTCAGTCTGTGTGGTGTATAGCACATGCATTGTGACATCAAGGGACACAGCCCATTGTAACTCCATAAAAGTCCTAGATATTCCATCCGGAATCTATGGCTCTTTTTGGTCACCCATGGGAGGCCTGTAAGATGGTCTGGCCTCAAAGTGGGTCTTCTCCTGGCTGCAGACATGGGGAAAATTGAATCTTCAATTCTTATTTGCCTTATTGTCCTTGTTCAAGGGTAATGACAGAGGCAGCGGTGGGTCGAGACAGCCTTGTCTAGAGAGCCCCAGGATTATGGAGACCCCAGAAAGAATTTTACTTCTCCTAGATTACTCAGATCAACCTATAGGAGACCGGGGCAGAGGGAAGTTTTTAAGGACCACACAAAAAACTTCCAAGGACAGTTTACCTGAGCTGTGCCACTGTCTTCTGCACTCTACAGAGTCCCAGCCATGCTGACAATTGGTCTTGGACGAGGCACTGTGTATGAGATAGGGCCTTAGCATCTACCAATGTCACATTGTTTAAAATGTGGCTCCCGTTGTCACCTCACACAGGCTAAGTGTGGAGGTAGGACTCCATTACTTGCACTCACAAAAGGCGAGAGTTGACCTATGAATTAGTTACATTCTGTTGCCGTGATAAAACACTGTGACCAAGGTGGCTCACAGAGGGAAGAGTTTAATTGGGCTTATGGCGCCAGAGGAGTAGTGTCCATGGTGGTGGAGCAAAGTCGTGACTGCAAGAACAGCTGAGAGCTCACAGCTCAAGCTACAGGCAGAAAACAGAATGCCCCAGGAATGGCGTTGAGTCTTTTGAAGCCTCGTAGCCCACCGTCAGTGACACACCTCCTTCAAACCAAGTCACGTGTCCTGATCTTTCCCGAACAGTTCCTTCAACTGGAGACCAAGTATTCAAGCATGCGTACCTATGGGGGTCTTCCCCATTTAAACTACCAATCCCATTAAAGAGGTAGAGCCACAGTTCGAACCCAGGTCTGTTTTATTACAAATGTGTGTGGGTGCCCGTGGACACAGAAGGAACCCTGTCACAGCACAGGGCCCAATCTTGGAGGCATTTTGTCAATAAAGAGAGGGCACTGTGACTGTGCTTAGCCAGAGATGGATGACTTCTTGAAGCAGCACTGGGTTGCAGAGTCTGAGCTGGACCTGAATTTAGCCTTCGCTTTCCTCCTCAGTGAAGCAGGAATGATTCCCCCTCAGCCCTCCCTGCTGCCGGGGACAGAGGAAACTGATCTTTTATTCCTCAGTAACACTGAGACCAAGGCATGAGACCCAAATGGCTCAGAGAATGTAATTGTTGCAGCTTTGCCTAAGAGCAGAAATAGGAACTGGCATGGGTCCTCTCTGTAGGTAAATATAATCAGCCTGGATTACAGGCCAAACTTTCCCTTAGCTCCGACCCTCCACAGCTAAGGGACCTGGTGGCTTTTGGGAACTCTCAGAACCCAGAACCTTTGCTGGGGCCACAGTAATTTGATTTATTTAGGAAACAAGGCAACATTACGAGGCAGGATTTGCAATTTCAATATGCAGAGATTAATTTACATGCAGAGCTAATTAGGCAAGCGAAACACCCATGAATTGATTATTATATGAAAAAGAACACATCTATTTGGAGAAACACGCTCTATAAGGTTGTACAATGTTTGCAAACTTAATTGCAGAGTAGAATTTTCCCCTTCTAGTGGTTAAGAAATTTTAAGCAATTAACCTTTGCTGGCAGGACCTTCTGGTCCTCAAACAGAACAGGAAAGCTCTAGGCTCTGTCTTTGCAGGAACATCTGGGAAAGATCGCAGCACTCTGGGCTCCACCTTAGCCCCAGCCTGGCTCCTGGTCAGAATGAATGCCTGTGAACAAAGGCTCCACATCTGTATGGTTAGTTCTTACATGTTTCTATTACAAGAACTTTGCAGTACAACTCTTGTGTAAGACACGATTATTCTTTCTTTCTAAAGGCTTTGTGGCTGTCATGGAAGTATATCAGCTGATCCAAAGTCACAATGCTAAGGGTGGAGTAGGGCCTTGAACCCCAGTCTACTGCTTTTTATCTAGAACTAATACATCTATTTACTGACTTTCCTTTCTGCTCCTTCGTGTGTCAGTGAACAAGATGACAATTTGTACAGTTAGAACAAGCCAACATCCATGGTATGGGGTATACCAGGTCCAAAGGCTGGTGACACACTCACTTCAGAATGAGCGTATGTCAGACAAACATAACCCCACACCAAGGGGGGTGGGGGAGAGAGAAAGAGAGAGAGACAGACAGACAGACAGACTGACAGAGAGACAGAGGAGACAGAGAGACAGAGTCAGAGACAGAGAGACAGACACAGAAACACATAGACAGAGACAGATAGTCAGAGACGAAGACAGAGACAGACAGATACACACACAGAGAGAGAGAGAGAGAGGGAGAGGGAGAGAGACAGATACACACACAGAGACAGACAGAGATGAAGATAGAGACAGACAGACACACACACACACACACACACAGAGGGAGAGAGAGAGAGAGAGAGAGAGAGAGATCAGCCAACCAAAAAATTAATAAATAAAGCAATTTCTGGGGCCCTTGATACCCACTTCCATGACTTAAGCTTTCATTAACCAGCCTACCATCTCTCTAACCTGTTCTATACTTTAGTATGGATTTTCTTTCTCCTTGAGGATTAGTTTTCATTCTGTGTGGAAGATACGGACACAGCTCACTGAGTGCAGGTCTCTTCAGAGAGAATCTGTTCTTTCTCACCACAAGCCTCAGTTCCAAGGGATTCTGATTGGTTCATTCTGAGGGGGGTAACTTATGTCCAATCAACTATAAGCTGATCAGTATGTGTGGCACCACAAACATGGCCGCTGTAACATGAGGGAAGGAAGGAGAGTCAGTTCCCAGAAGTGGAGAAGGAATCAGCCATCTTGCACGGAGACCAACTGTGGGGACATCTTGCACTCTGGGAGAACAGACGGCCTGAAGCAGGCTGAAGGCTCGAGGCAGCACGGAAGATCTGATTATTGAACTGAATGAAGCCTGGATAGCTGTGTAGTCATCCCCTCTGAGCCTTAACTTCTCCAGTGGAAAGGTGGGGATTCTGCAGGAATTCATCCGGGCTGTGCAGGAAGGAGCTCATCGGAGAGCCGTGCAGAATCTGCCTCCATGATGACCAGCCCTCTATGGCTCTGTCAGGTGGTCCTGGGCCTAAGGAGCCAGTGGGGCCATTTCTGGAGGCAAGCCTGGGAGGCCTCTGCAGTGCTCCCTTTCCTAGCAGCAGACCTTTGTCACTCACTCGCTGTCACTGTCACCCAGGCCTAAGGCAGGTGCAGAGCCTTAGCTCTGACGGTGCCTCTCAGCCACATGTTAGGTCTGTTGAGGCTTCAGAACGAACCGCCTGTGCCAGAGTTCTGGGGATAACTGGAACCCTGGCAGAGGTCATTCCCAGAATGCCCCTGGTGGGTTTATAACTCTGTGGGCTCAGGCTGGCTATTGGCCTGACTCTCTTCACATGGCGGGGTATCAATATTTCTTAGGAAACGGAGCCAAGCTGTTTGTAGCAATCATTGCTGGGATCCACAGTCAGTGTAGAGGAAGAAGGCTGCTCCAGACACCAGGCGGCCATATCCCCTCCCAGCCTTTGTTCCATGTCTGGGTCTTGAAGAAGCAGAAACTTGAAAGTCATTTCTGACTTCTTAAATTTAGTATCTCTGTGGTGTATGTGTGTCTGTCTGTCTGTCTCTGACACTCTCTGCTTTCTTCCCTCTGCCGGTTTTCTCTGCTCTCTTCTGTCTTTCTGTGTGTGTGCGTGTGTATCTGTCTCTCCTTCCTCCCTCTCTATCTCCCTCCCTCCTTGTCTCTCTGTGTCTGCCTCTCTGTCTCTGTCTCTGTCTGTCTGTCTGTCTGTGTCTGTCTGTCTCTCTCTCTCTCTTTCTGTGTGTGTATGTGTGTATCTGTCTTTCCTTCCTCCCTCTCTACCTCCCTCCCTCCTTGGCTCTCTGTGTCTGCCTCTCTGTCTCTGTCTGTCTGTCTCTGTCTCTCTGTGTCTGTGTCTGTGTCTGTCTCTCTCTCTCTCTCTCTCTCTCTCTCTCTCTCTCTCTCTCTCTCTCTGTGTGTGTGTGTGTGTAGGCACACACCTGCCACAGCACATGTGTGGTGGTCAGAGGGCAGCCTTCAGGTGTGTGCCATGTTCCTCTGGGGACACGCTGGGACTACAGAGGTATGCTTCTGTGTACAGCCTTTCACGGGTTCTAGAGATCCTCACTGCGGCTCTCTGTCTTTCAAGGCAAGTGCTACCTTTATTCTCTGAGCTATCTCACTAGACATGGCTTCTTTCCTTAGCCCAGGGTCCCTTATTCTCTAGGGCAGTGGTTCTCAACCTTCCTAATGCTGCAGCCCTTTAATGCAGTTCCTCATGCTGTGGTGACCTCCAACCATAAAATTATTTTGTTGCTACTTCATAACTGTAATTTTGCCACTGGTATGAATCATAATGTAAATATCTGATGTGCGGGAAATCCGACTGATATGTGACCCTTGTGAAAGGATCATATGACTCCCATGGAGTCGTGACCCACAGGTTATGAACCACTGCTCTCGCCCGTCTTTCTCTGACGATGTGTCCCCATTCCAGCTGCTCTGCTTAGACCGCCACTGTCCTTGTCTGCATCGCGATATCACACTCCTTTGTTTGTTTGTTTGTTTGTTTGTTTTGTTTTGTTTTGTTTGTTTTTCAAGACAGGGTTTTTCTGTATAGCCCTGGCTGTCCTGGAACTTACTCTGTAGACCAGGCTGGCCTTGAACTCAGAAATCTGCCTGCCTCTGCCTCCCAAGTGCTGGGATTACAGGCGTGTGCCACCACCCGGTGTGATATCACACTTCTAGTTGCTTCCTATGCCTTTCATTTTCTTCCAGATTCAGCTGTGTCACTCCCCTGATTAAATCTGTTGTGCGAGCTGTTGTGAGAGGCTTATTTAGAAATCTGTCTGAGCACCAGGAGCTGCTGGAGTTCTCGGGCACCATTGGTGAGAATCAAAAGACTTAGCAAAGCTGAAAAAGTAGCTGGGCTGTTTCCTAAAAAGTTAAGCGTTCATTGAACACAGCATTGTTACTCCTGTGTGTTCTTTAGAGAAGCCAACCGCTCATGCTCAGACACAGACTGCAAAAGTTTACAGCAACTCTATGAATCACTGTCTCCCGCTTGCAGCAAACCAAATGACTCCCATCAGGGAAATGCGTGAGCATCCATATAATTGGATCCAACACAGCAATAAAAATGAATAATTATTGATACACGCTGCCACATGGTTAATTTTAATGTATTATGCTGACTGAAATCAGTCTTACAAGGTTACATAAGGCATGGTTCCATTTATGTGACATTTGCAGGAAGTAAAACACACACACACACACACACACACACACACACACACACACACATACACACACAGTGCTGGCAGAGTAGCGATCCTTGGGAGGAGATGGAGAATGTGATTCTAGGTTATGAGATCCGTCATGACTGCCATAGTTACATGAATCTCTAGACATGCCTGAGTTTATGTTTGATGAAAGCAATGCTATACTACTGGACAATTCATAAAATATTCTTTGGGATAGTGCTGGGTGCCTGGTCTCACTGCCTGCTCCCCCATCCTCACCTCTGCTCCCTCTCCTCTTCTGTGCACTAGAAATCACAGGGACTTACAGCACCTTGAACACAATTTCCCCTTTGCTACTGCATTCCAGGTGATGGGTGCCAAGCTCTCACTGATGCCCAAACTCAAGTCACTAGAGATGCTATTTTCTCTAACATCTCTGAGTCTTAAATAGCCAGAAACAACACACTGAGATGCCTCTAGGGTACAGTCTCTGAACTGAAGGCTAGTGTGTATCCCCAGGAGTCAGGGAGTGAGGGAAAGTTTGAGGTTTTCTTAGCTGAGTCCCACAGAGCTGCAGCGCTCTTGGTGGAGAAGACTGGAGGATCAGTGACCTGTGAGAAACGAGGCCACATCTTCTCCTCACACCATAATTACACCATCCTTGGGGCTGGGGGTGTGGGACTGCAGGTGTTTGAGGTGGTATGGAGGGTCCTGACTACTCACCCTGCTAATGCAGCAGGCCAGGTTTTTAATTCCATGGGGTCAGGGTTCTGGTGGATGATTTCAATGGTGAGTATTGCCAGGTGGGTAACTGCTTAGGAGGAACAAGCTGGAAGCAGGGGATGGGGTAGAGGGGTGAGGACAGATAGATGCACGCATGATGGGTCCCCACAGATGCCACAAGTGCCCTCTGGTCAGGGAGGCTGCGCATGAGTGAGACCTGGAGTGTTGGTCAGTGGCTTACAATATGAAAATGACCCCTGCTTGTTTTACTCCTTAGAGAGATTGGTGAGGACTGGTGAGATGGCGAAGTCTGTAAAGCCACCTTGATGACTCAGTTCTGTCCCCTGAACTCGCCGGCGATTGAAGGAAAGAACCTTCTCCCGTACGTTGTCTGAACTCTACACACATGCACACACTCACATGCTAAACAAATAAACAAACGAAAACAAAAGTGAATGATTGACAAGGGCCCCTTGCTGTCTGGAGGTGGGGAGAACCCTCGAGAAGCTCTGGTTATTTCCAGCTAACCAGCTTGCATGATGGGTGCTGTTTCTGAGACATACTCTGTGTCAGCTGCCACACTGACTTCTGGGACTGGGGATGGAAGGAGAATTTAGGCTCTGTTGAAGGAAGCCTCTGACTCTGGGCATTGCTGAGGGAGAAGGATGTTGCTTGGAAAGCCAGCTTGTGAGAAGTCTTGGTTAATAGCACTGAAAGACCAACGGGTTCTGTTGTGACTGCTGCGGCTGCCTGATGAGCGTCCTCTAAAGAGTGATGTCAAACAATGAGCATGTGTCTAATCGTGGTCTGTGGGTCAATGAGGCCTGTTCACTTGATGATCTAGAATCACCTGGGAGCTGGGCCTCTGGGCATGCTAGTGGAGGGTTTCTTGACCGCATTGAGGTGGGAACCAGCCCTTGGACTGAGATTCTGTATTACAGAGAAGGGGAAATGAGCTGAGCACAGGCCTTCACCTCCCACCCCCCCACCCCCGCCCCCACGTACTGACCGTGGACACCATGTGACCATCTGTCCTAATCTCCTGCTGCAGTTGCTTCCCGGCCAAGATGAACCATAACCACAATCTATACTTTTGAAAGACTTGACTTGCTTTTAAATTGATTATATGTGTGTGGGGTGGGCATGTGGGTTTGTGCACTTGAGTGTGGGTGCCCAGAGAACCAAATAGGAGCCTCTGGAGCAGAAATTATAACTACCCTGATGACGGTGCTTGGGACTGAACTCTGAAAGAAAAGCTCTCAGCTCTGAGGGATCTCTCCCAGTCCTGGAAGATGCATTCATATCTTCATTTATATTTTAAAAAAATATTTCCTGGGCATCAGCTAGGTGGCAGGCACTTATGGTACAGATTTCACAGTGAACCAAACATCACCAACATTCCTGCTCTCCTGGGTCTCAAACACAGCTGCTGGTGGAAGGCAAGTCACTGTACAATACACAAAACAAATACAGTCTAGCAGGGTTCGGGGGCTGCCTCAGCCAGTAAAGTGATTGTCATGAAAGTGTGATGGTCTGGGTTTGGTACTCAGAACCCATGTAAAAAAGCTGCAACCACTTTGGAAATCAGTCTGGCGGTTCCTCAGAAAACTGGACATGACACTTCCGGAGGACCCTGCTATACCTCTCTTGGGCATATACCCAAAGGATTCCCCGGCATACAATAAGGACACATGCTCCATTATGTTCATAGCAGCCTTATTTATAATAGCCAGAAGCTGGAAAGAACCCAGATGTCCCTCAAAGGAGGAATGGATACAGAAAATGTGGTATATTTATACAATGGAATACTACTCAGCAATTAGAAACAATGAATTCACAAAATTTTTAGGCAAATGGTTTGATCTGGAAAATATCATCCTAAGTGAGGTAACCTAATCACAAAAGAATACACATGGAATGCAATCTCTGATAAGTGGATATTAATTAGCCCAAAAGCCCTGAATATCCAAGGCACAAATCGCATAACAAATGACTCCCATGAAGAAGTATGGAGAGGGTCCTGATCTTGGAAAGGATTGATCTAGCATTGGTGAGGAATATAAGGACAGAGAAAAAGGAGGGAGGTGATTGGAGAATGGATGGAGAGAAGAAGGTCTATGGGACATATGGGAAGGGGGGATCTGGGAAAGGGGAAATCATTTGGAATGTAAACAAAGAATATAGAAAATAAAAATATTTTTTTAAAAAAAGCTGGGCTGGTGGTACACACATGTAATCCTAATGCTGAGGAGGCAGAAACTGGCAGATCTTCGGGATTGGTTGTCCAGTAAGAGATCCTGTCTCAGCACACAATTGGGTAGTATTCCTGAGTAATGGCAACCAAGCCTGATCCTTATCCAAATATGTACACAAACTTGTGCACATGCACATACACATACACATTTGCACATTTGCACACACACAAAGATGAAATAGGAGGATGAAGAAAAGAAAAAGAAGAGAAGGAGGAGGAAGAGGAAGAGGAGGAGGAGAAGAAAAAGAAGAAGAGGAGGAGGAAGAGGAGGAGGAAGAGAAAGGGATGCTATAGGGATTTACTCTATTTGCTTCTTAATAAAATATGAAAATGAACATAAGCCAACAGGACACAAGAAAAACAAACCTACTGACCAGTCTCTTTCACACAAGAAGAACTCCTGTTGTAGGAAAGAAAATCTTCTCCCAATCCAACCACAGATATTGACCTCTGGTGTGTCAGCAGTGGTCTTCATTATCACCAAGTACGTGTTGACATTCAGGGGTTCAGTCTTTCCATTAAATAGGACTGTTAGAGATAACATTGCCCCCAGGCATATGACAGGCCCAAGGCCAAATGAGAGCAAGAACACCCAACTTTCAGTCCAAGTTTCATCCAGGGAACCCTCTGATAAATTTTTTGTTATTTTGAAACAGTGTCTAATTATGCAGCCCTGACCTTCCTGGAACTTGATATATATGGTCCAGGCTGTTCTCTAACTCAGATCCCCCTGCCTCTGCCTCTCAAAGCTAGGATCAGTGGTCACCAGGTGAGGCTTCCTATGATACAATTTTTAAAAATCATTCTCAATGGCAGAACATTAAAGAAAGAAATATCAGAGAATGCTGTCAGTGGGAATCTGAATGAGAATGCCCCCCCAGGCCCATAGGGAGTGGCATTATCTGAAAGGATTAGGACTGATGGCCTTTTTGGTTTGGTGTGACCTTGTTGTCTCACTGTGGGTGGGCACTGAGGTCTCAGAAGCATAATGGTAGTCCTCGGCTACTTTTTATTATAAAATAATTATTCTTACTTGATGCATGGGTATCAGAACTTACTATAGGACTGAAGGCGTGAAGAAGCTTTAAACTAACACAATGTCAATGTTGTTTTGAGATGATATGTAAAGATTGAATCCACTTATGTACAGTGTTTTGAAATATGTGTTCAGAGTGGAGTGGCTCAACAAAGATCATTAGCATATGCATTTCCTCAGGTACTTGCTGCATAAGAACACTTAAAACTTCTTTCTTACCAAGTTTTGGAATATGATACGTAAGTACAGATATCCTGCTGTACACTAGCTCTCTGTAGCTTATTCGTGTTAGCTGAAACTCTACATCTTTTGACCAACGTCTCTCTAACCACCATTTCCCTGTCTCTGGCAACCACCACTCTATGGGTCTTCTACAAGTTTAAAAAAAAAATAAATGAAATTTTTTATGGCTTCCATATGTGAGATCATATGGTAGATGTCTTTCTGTGCCTGTTTTATTGTGTGTTGTCAAAACTGACATGTTTTCTTTCATGATTGGAACTAAATAGTATTCCATCAATTCTGTTTTTTCCTAGAGTTGTGTTTTGAAAGTAGCATCATGCTTTGGTGGCAGCTCATTGTAAGGCATTGCGTTGGAAAGCCAGAAAGTAAGCCCTGTTTCTTATCTACAGGCCATTGTTTTTTTGGGGTGGCTGTGTTCATCCAGTGACTTTCTCATGCATTTCATTAATTTACCTTGTTCTTCAATAACTGTAGAGACTGAATAATATATTGCAGTCCTATGTCTTCTCTGGGATCATGGATTTTGCTGGTCTATTTTTTTCAAATAAACACGGAAAACCTTCAGGATTTCGGAGTTAATTCATCAGTTCATCTAGCAGGTTCCTTTTATTAACCAGCAGATGTGTGGGTTTTGTTTGATGATTCTCTATAGAATCCCAGCTCTCTTGGAAGTAGCATTAGGGCTTTTTAGCTATATTGAGTTTGAGGTCCAGAAATCACAACACTGAAACTAGATATCAGGTCTTTCTGAATGCTTGAGTACATGTGGCCCTTTTCTTTAATATTTGTGCTCATTGTACCAAACCCAGGGGTTCAGCTCCCATGCCTGCAATCACAGTGAAGGCTCTGCCCAAGGCCAGACTCTAGTACTTCGAGGTAGCCCGCACTCAGAGGCTTCTTGCAAGAAACCTCACTTAGCAGTGATGCTTTTCTACAATTTGTGACTGCTCCTAGGACAAGTCAGCTGGGAGTTTAGGATCAAGGTGACCATGACCTTTGAAAAGTGAGAAATCTGTAATTATCCCCACCATTTTTATCAGTCTCACAAGGAGCCTCAGGCACAGGCTTCACAGACAGCATTTCCCTCGGCAGCCTTTGGTGCCTTACCCTACAGAACACTTCGATGATACCTGCTTTGAAGTTTATTCAAAACCAATAATGTTGATTCGGATAGGTCTATGTGGGGGTATGTGCGCATGTGTGCCGGTATTAGAGGAGGGCAGAAGCTGGAATGACAGGTGGCTGGGAGATGTCTGAGATGGGTGCTGGAATTGCAACCAGGGTCCTCTGCAAGAACAGCATGTACTTGCAACATCTGAGTCATCTCTCCAGCCCCATAAAATACTTTTTTATGAGCTACAACCTAGACATCACCACCTTGTTTGGCTTCTCTGTCCAAATGAGGAAAACCCACCTCACCAATTCTCTTGTGAAGAGTCTTATGGTACCAATGAAAACTTCCATACTCTGTGAACAACGCACAGTCACACTTGATCTTAGCCAAAAGTTCCAAGAAGTGACAACAATGCACAACTAAAAACAAGCCATGACTACCATAGGGTGGAATCGTTGCAATGTTTTTGAGGAAGGTCCTTTGTCCTATTGAGGTTAGGTTGAAGCTGAACTTGGCTCTGTGAACATATATACAGACTCCACAGTTGCAAAAGGGACTAGTTAGTCCTGGCCGAGGCCCTCAGGACCACCCTTATGTTAGCAGAGGGCTCTGTGCCCAAGCTAGAACAGCTAGAGTCCTGAAGTGTCTCTGATTGGCACTTGTCCTTCCTCCCCCTTCCCCCACAGAGCTTGAGCCTGACTTGGGAGGGAGGAGAGGAGCTTTGAATCAAGTTACAGACAGAAGGAGAGGATGATTCAGAGGGGTGAGAGTAAACTACGGGATCACGGAGGGACCAGTCACTCACTGGAAGAGGCTGAAAAGTTACAGAACTGAACCAAGAGTCATCAAAGTTTAGAATGGGATGGACTGAGGGTCCACTCGAGCTGCCTTTCTGCAGGCTGGACCTGTGTGAGGCCAGTTCCTCTCTTGTGTACTGGATCTCATCTCTTTCTGCTTCAAGGTCATATCTGCAGCTATCCCGTCCACCGTCTCCTATGCTTCAACACTGTCCTTTCTGCTGGACCTTTCCCTACAGCACACAAGCAATGCTGATATCTTTCCCCACTTAAGTTATCTTGACACCAGTTGCTCCCACATTTCTCTGCTCACGTCTTCAGTACTCATTCTTCCAGCGTTTCCATATCTGCTGTCTCCATTTCCTTCTTGTCGAACTAAATCTAATCTGACATTCTCATGAGCATGCCTGCCTGCATGTGCACTCACAAACACACAGACACACACACACACAGACATACAGAGACACACAGAGACACAGATACACACACACACAGAGAGACACATACACACACACAGAGACTCACAGAGACACAGACACACAGATACACACACACACACACACACACACACACCATGACTACTGCCACTGGCAGAATTATCAATGACTTACATGGAGCCAAGTCTCGGGGTTGGTTCTGAGTCCTTGTCTTGGTTGGGTTGACCGCAGTGATATCCACAATTAATGACTTCTTGATGCATCTTTTTCCTCTAGGCTTCTAGGACACACACTGCCCACTCCTCAGACCTCCACTGCCCCTTCCTCTGAGTGTTGTAGGCCAGGGCTTAGACTGCAGACCTTCCCTACTTATCCTTGCTGGTTTCCTTTTGCTTCTCTTTCTGTCAGGGATGCCACAGTTTCTCTGTCCTGCCTGGAGTTCCCTCCCGCAGTCACACACATAGCTGCCTATTGGTATTCTAACAGGAGGTTATATTAAATCTCATATCGTGATGGCCCATCGCCAAAAGGCCTCTTTGTCACGTGTGCTGTCTGTCCCCCACATCCTGTCTGCGTTATCCTCACTCCTGCCTGACGGACCAGCTCCCTGTCTAGAACTCCACTGGTCACAGTGTGACAGAAAATGAAAGCAGCAAACTATAGACTGACTCAGGAACTGACTCCTGTTCATGCTTTGTTGGTTACATCAAGCCCAAGGATGATCCTACAATACAGTAATCATTTGTCCGCACAGTGTGATTAGCAGATATGCTGAACAGACTAAACTCATTTCGTTTTTAGCTGAACCCCGTTTCTTACAAGCCTGTTCTCCTAAGCCTTCTCCATCTCATTTAGATCAGTTCAGTACATTTTCTTATGCAGGTTCCAATCCTTGGATTTCTTTGCTTCTGCACTTCACTACCAGTGTTCAGTTCTTCAGGTTACATGGTCTACACTAGCTCAGAAGCCGAGTCTCTCCCCATCCCCATCTCTGCTAGCACCAATCACCACACACCACTACCTTCTTCCTAGTTCCTTCCTTCCTTCCTTCCTTCCTTCCTTCCTTCCTTCCTTTCTCTCTCTTCCTTCCTTCTTCCTTCCTTCCTTCCTTCCTTCCTTCCTTCCTTCCTTCCTTCCTTTCTTTCTTTCTTTCTTTCTTTCTTTCTTTCTTTCTTTCTTTCTTTCTTTCTTTCTTTCTCCTCTGTGTTCACGCTTGCTTTCATCTGCACCTTAGCTGAGACAGAGCTCCACGAGGACCAGAGTCTCCTCTGTCTTGATCATGCCCTCTAGAACAGGTGACCACGAGAGTTGGACGCAAAGTCACTGAGAGGTGAGTGAACCAAGATAGATAACCTAAAAGGCCACGGAAGTCAGTCACCAGGTCAGAGAGCACACAACGGACACCCCCCAGGGCATGTCAACTTCACTAAGAAC